>NW_011888792.1:10117684-10119462 GCF_000151845.1 Pteropus vampyrus | reverse complement strand
TCACGAAAGAAAAAAGAGAAAGGATACAAATAAACAAAATCAGGGATGAAAGGGGGGAAATTATGACTGACATCACAGAAATACAAAGGATCATACAAGAATACTATGAAAAGTACATAACATCGAATTTAATAACCTAAAAGAAATGGACCAGTACTTAGAAAAACACAACCTTCCTAGACTGAATCAAGAACTGGAAAAGCTAAATAGACTGATCAGCAATATGGAAATTGAAACAACCATAAAAACCTACCAAAAAGTAAAAGTCTAGGACCAGATGACTTCACCAGTGAATTCTACCAAACATTCAAAGATTTAATACCTATTCTCCTCAAACTCTTCCAAAAAATTGAAGAGGAGGCAATACTTCTGAACCCATTTTATGAGGCCAATATTACTCTGATACTGAAAACTGGCAAAGATAACACAAAAAAAGAAAACTACAGACCAATATCTCATGAACACAGATGCGAAAATCCTAAATAAGATACTAGCAAACTACATACAGCAACATATTAAAAAGATTATACATCACAATCAAGTAGGCTTCATCCTAGGGGCACAGGGATGGTTCAACATACACAACAAATCGATTAATGTGATACATATAAACAAATTAAAAAATAAGAATCATATGATCATATCATTAGATGCAGAAAAAGCCTTTGACAAGATACAGCATCCATTTATGATCAAAACACTTCACAAAATAGGTATAGAAGGAAAGTACCTTAACATAATAAAGGCTATTTATGACAAACCCTCAGCCAACATTATAGTTAATGGCGAAAAACTCAAAACCTTCCCTCTAAGATCAGGAACAAGGCAAGGCTGTCCACTATCGTCACTGTCATTTGATATAACTTTGGCGGTCCTAGCAAGTGCAATCAGACAAAAGAAAGATATAAAAGGCATCTAAATTGGAAACGAAGAAGTCAAACTGTCACTATTTGCAGATGACATGATTCTCTAAATAGAAAACCCTAAAGATTCCACAAGAACACTACTAAAAACAATAAGCAAATACAGTAAAGAGTCTAGATACAAAATCAACATTCAAAAATCCATAGCGTTCCTATACTCTAATAATGAAACGCCAGAAAAAGAAGTGGAAGAAATAATTCCTTATGCAATTGCAACAAAAAGAATAAAATACTTAGGAATAAATTTAATGAACCATGTGAAGGACCTATATGATGAAAACTACAAGACCTTATTAAAAGAAATCGAAGCAGATACAAAGAAATGGAAAGATATTCTGTTTCTTGGATTAGTAGAATCAACATAGTTAAAATGACCATATTACCTAAAGCATTATACAGATTTAATGCAACCCCTATCAAAATCCCATCGGCATTTTTTAAAGAAATACAACAAAAAATCATCAGATTTGTATGGAAGCACAAAAGACCTCGAATTGCCAAAGCCATCCTGAGAAAAAAGAATGAGGCTGGAGGCATCACTCTGCCTGACTTCAAATTATACTACAAAGTGACAGTAATCAAAACGGCATGGTATTGGCAGCAAAACAGACACACGGACCAGTGGAACAAAATCGAGAGTCCAGAAGTAAACCCATATTTACGTGGGCAAGTAATTTTCGACAAAAAAGCCAAAAACATATACTGGAGAAAGGAAAGCCTCTTCAATAAATGGTGCTGGGAAAACTAGAAAACCACATGCAAAAGAATGAAAGTAGACTGTTGTCTATCACCACATACCAAAATTAACTCAAAATGGATTAAAGACCTGAATATAAGACCTGAAACAATAAAATG
>NW_011888792.1:10112079-10117144 GCF_000151845.1 Pteropus vampyrus | reverse complement strand
TATTTACCCCAAAGACTTGAAAACCCATATCCAAAAAGATATTTGCACACCAATATTCATAGCAACATTATTCACAGTGGCCAGGACATGGAAGCAACCGAAGTGTCCTACAATAGATGATTGGCTAAAGAAGCTGTAGTACATACATACAATGGAATATTACTCAGCCATAAGAAGAGATGAAATACTGCCATTTGCGACAACATGGATGGACCTTGAGAGAATCATGTTAAGTGAAATAAGCCAGACTGAAAAAGTTGAAACTCACATGATATCACTTATATGTGGGATATAAACCTAAAAGCAACAAACGATCAAGACAAACAAACAGAGACTCGTGGACATATACTATAAGCTAGTGGTTACCAGAGGACTATAGGCTAGTGGTTACTAGTCGGTTGGGGTAGATAGGGGGAAGGGTGTCAAATATAGGGTTTAGGGGGAGGACGAAATGGGTAAAGGGGATCAAATATATAGTAGCTGAAGGAAACTGGACTTTGGGTGGTAATCACACAATAGAATATACAGATGTCAAATGATAATGTACACTGGAAAATTATATAATTGTATTAACCAATGGTACCCCAATAAACTTAATTTAAAAAAAAAGAAATGTAGATAATACTAAAACAAAATACTACTAAGTGTAGAAGCTGTATATTAATCATTAAAGAGCCTCTAATTACATAATGTCATTATTTAATTTTATTGCACTTACAGTACTATTTTTACCAAAACATAGTTTCAGTATAGTTTAAAAACAATAAAAAAGATGTCTTGCTTATTTCAAATGGCATAAATGCTAGGCATTGCTTTATTTTAATTTACAGGAATAACATATTTTAATAATTCTAATTCTGGAATGCTCTAATCCTTGTCAAAAATCCTTTTCTCCAAAACAAAAGAGATTTAAATATGTTAAATTTTAGTATGTGAAGAACATTTAAAAAAAATGAATTATATTTCAAATAGTTCTATTAAAGCTTTAGACATAAAAATATTGTTTCCCATTTGCAAAACAAATGTATTTGTTTAACTTTATTCACAGGTGCTGAATTAAGTTTTGGTAACTTATGTTGTCAAAGAAATACTAACATCATGTATGATTCAAGTACAAATATTCCTGAATGATTATCAAATAAAAGAAATTATATATTTGATCAAATTTCCTCTACTAAATTAATTGTAAAATTAGTGTTAAATACTTTTACGAGGAAAGGAAATTTGATCTTAAATCATTATAATGCAGCTAATATATTTTGACATGCATGTAAAGAAAAAAATAGGCCATAGATTGGTCTTACTATCTACATTTACCATATATTTTCTGTGATAAAGAGAGTAAAAATGGATGGAATACACTTAAAAATTGTTTTTGGATGGGGAAAGATCAGTGAAGGCCTAGGAAATAAAAGAAAATGTGTAAGATATATGGATGCTTTTATAATTTCTTGAATCTATAAGAATGATACAGAATTTAATTGTGGATAGAAAAAAGAGGGCATTTTCATACACCTCCCATCTCATCCTCCTTAAAAAAGTTGGGAATTTGTCATTCTTATTTCTCTTTCATTTACATTTGTTTTATGTTATTTATAATGCTTTTGGGAAAGCTGTGACTTTTGACAGTTGAAAATGAACCAAGAGAGAGAGAGAGAAGAGGCTGCTGAATTTAGAAATATGAATTTAATCCAACATAAACAGAAGTAGCATTCAAATTCACATAATTTCACAGTAAAATTTTGCACATTGGAGGTGCTACCTTATCAATGAACATCTATATTCATCAGGACATGACTCACTACAGGTAAAAGGAATACATCATTAGTAATCTCATCATTTGAAATTAAAATCAATTCACAAATAATGCAGATCGCTTTCCTAAAAACATAAATAAGTTGCTACCATAAAGCATAAAAGAAGTTTTGGACACTTTACAACCATTAACTTTACTGAAACTTAGAATTCAGTGACACAATGCAAAAATCATTGATATTTTATAAGCATCACAACAACATGAGGGCAATACAGTAAATGACAATATGTCAATGCAATCACTTTGTTTTCTTTCAAGATTACCCACCACCCTGTAAGAATCAATGATGGATGATCCGTAATTATCGTTAAACCGAAGAATGGATAAAGTGAATTCGGTCAAAACAATTCATATGATTTGAACCAGCTTCTATATCTCATACTTAAAAAAAATCTGTTCTTGCTTCATTTGGTTCATTTTTTTTTTCACGTGATGACATAGTACTTACAAATATATATCTATTGGATTAATGTTCAAAGTTCCAAACCATCAAATGAATATGTTTAACTCTACATATTTTTTCCCTGTTCTTTGTTGTCATTTGACATTTTTTTCAGGAATAGTCACAGAACATAGTCTTTTAAAGAATTAAAACTAATCAAAGATGTTCTTTCTTGCTCATTAAATTTGAGAAAACAAATTAGTACATATAAACTTCTTATATAATGAGCTCTATATCTTTAAGGTTTTATTCTGAATCATAACCTAGCCTAACATAAAGGTCAATTTTGTTATTGTTTTCTTACATAATGCTGTACAAAATTTAATGCATCTATATGCATTATATATATGAATGTAAATGTAAACATAAAATATATATTTATATATAAATGTACAGAGCAACTTAGATTTGGGTTTTTGTAGATTAATTCTTGGGAGTACTAAGAATCTCTTATGGTTTATGCACTAAGGACAACAATAAAGTGTTTAAAAAAAAGAGAGAAAAAAAGAAAAGAAAGAGATGGGACAAAAAAGACATAGTCCAGTAGGAAACCAGCAGGGTCTAGAAGGTATGTACTAATTCAACACTGGGGAAGGGGATCGGCAAGTAAAGGCATGGAGATATTGTGAAAATATTGAAATACTGCCTCTGGGGTAAGAAAGGAGGAGAAATTGCCATAAAAAATTAAAGGGTGTTAGACATTTACTCGTGCCAAAGGGAATCTGTAGAATTTATTGGATTCTTTGCATGAGAAATTTAAAGTTCAAATAAGCATCTCTGTACTTATTGACTGATGCACTAAATAAATAGGAAATGTCTTTTGTGTTTTCTCTATAGACAAACAGATGCATCATCTATATAAGAACAAACACAAGCCCATATACTTGCACATATGATATATTTATGACATATTCAGATACAGAATTCTTTTAATTTGAACTCACTACATAAGATATAATTTCTATAAAAATATTTATGGTAGATGACTCGTTAATACTATTTAAGAAACAATACATTATTTTGGTTAGTAGAATATGTGTATTATTATTTTATTTAGAATATTCTACATATTCATGAACCACTTACCTCATTTGTAGCCTAAATCATCATAAACATAATGCTTGTCAAAACAAAACTTGCACCAGGCAAAGAAGATTTTGTTCAAGACTGTTGCAATAGGAGAAAGAGGCCAGAATTCAGTCTGAGCTCAATTCCACTGAAACAAAGAGATGAAGAGTTTTTAAAACCTGGGGCGGAGTTGGATCATAAGCCACCTGTGTTTTTAATTAGATTTACCAAAGGAAAAGTAAACTTTCTCATAACAGCAGGTAGTTTTACAGCTTGGAGCAAAGTATCCCACAGAAGTTAAGGAAATAGAAGTGCTATCTTCCATAGAGATTGAGAAATATTGATCAGATATTTCAAAGGAATGGTTCCCAAGTACTTGAGAAAGACATCTCTGTATTGTAAAACTGTAAAGACTCTTTTTAAAAGACTTACATGTCAAAGGGGCAGAGAAAAAAATTATAATTACAAGTTTCCTGAAGTAAATGATCTAAGGAAACAAGTAGGGGCCTAGAGTCAGGAATGTCTTTCTGAAGTTTTGCTAAGCTGAGGCCATTCTGGTCTTGCCACAAAAGCATTTAATTTTATTTTTAAATGATAATTTGATATGCAATCTCTTACCTTTTATTTTTTATTCCATACTGAAACTCGTATTACTTCTTAATATTTGAATGTATAAAGGTGTTATTAAATTATAAGTGAAAACATAATCTTTTCTCAGTCTATATGTCTATAATGTCTGGATCAATCATATCTTCCATGAACCTACTATCCTGAGAAAATTATAATTGTGCAGTTACTTTCCACTCAAGTTTTGCTGAGGAAAAAAATCAAACCAATAAACCCTAGCTCTTAAACATTGGATAAATTAGAAGAAATGTAACTACTTCTCAAAAGTCCTATCAATGTACATCGAGAAATAATTTAGACTATATTATCATAAGATAAGGTGATAGTAAAGCCTTTTAATAATATAATATTAAACATTTTCTTTTCTATTTTAAAGTTTCTATTAGGTATTATAAAATTTTAACATTAAAAGAAAAAAAAGTACCTCATAGAAAAAATTTTAAACTTTTTCAAACTCAAGGTTGCATTAAAAGTAAATCAAAACCTTATGATTATAAAAATTATAAAATGCATTATACTATATGTTAGGCAAGTTTAAGTTCTTCAGTAGGCTCTGTTCTTCTCCTGGTTTTTCGTACTTTAGAAAGGAAGATAGAATATCAAGAACACCTGGGACATCAGAGTGGAGTGTGGGAATGGGGTCAAGAGTTTCTCAGTCTCCACCGGGCTCTCTGCTACCAACTACTCCAAAGCACCTTTGCTAGGATAATACTCCTCCCTTAAGTCCTTTTGAAAATCACTACATTTGATAAGATGTTACTGAGATTGTGTTATGCACATAAAATTTTGCAGTGATGGGGGTAAAAGATTGAGAATCTGTATTCTAAATCAGTTACTTGCTGAATGAATAAATAGCCTCATTTTACAAATATTGAAGAAAATTAATATGAATAAAAATTGCCAATCATCTATATTTAATTCAATGAACATATTTTGAACATCTACTAAGTTCCAGTCATTCTTATACAGGATGCAGAATCTTTCAATTCATCAGAAAAGCTAAGAAGAGATAAAGTCAACATTTAGACTATTCTTTAAGAAAGCTATAGTGTCCTCACCCCACCATGTATAATGAGATAAATTGAAAGCAATCCATTTTGGTGGGGAGCTAA
>NW_011888792.1:10103534-10110234 GCF_000151845.1 Pteropus vampyrus | reverse complement strand
TTCACACTCTTCTTGAATCTTTTTTATGCATTTTATATTATTTCAAAATATAAAAATATTTAATATAAAAATATGAACAGAAGTATGGGCTTTCTCAACAAAGGAATAATATGACAAAAAAGCTTAGAACTATAAGATATATTTGTTAAATTCATTATTCACTTACCTAATGTTAATTGAGTATTTAATGATTTTAAGCACTGTGCCAGAGCTGGGAACACAAGAGTGTAAAAGGGGGAATGAGCCCTTGCCCTCATGGAGCTTAGAGTCTAGTGGACTCTTATTAAGCAAACAGGAAATCATGATATGATAATGTGATGAAGGAAATGCAGTATGTTATCAGTGCCATAAGTAGGACCCCAGATACCTATTTGATAAGGTAGGCATCCTATAAGAATTGATATCTAAGCTAAAACCTAATGTTTAATTAAGAGTTACCCTGTTGGTATCTGTGAGTGAGGTTGTGCTCGAGATAAGTGATTCACATTGAGATAAGAATCTGAAGAAATGTATTGAAATATAAGATAAGGCAACTGAGAATTCTTCATTACCACCAATCAGAGCCATTAATTTTCTTCACCTTAAAATCATGGTGGAAATTGTTTTCTTGTAAAATATTACTAAATAGATAATGATTTTTCAACATTGGTGTCAGCCTTGCTAGAGCCTGGATTGTAGTTTATGGATCAGTAAGCAAAGTCCAGACAATCCAGTGTTTTATAAGCCATGTTAAGGATATAAACTTTATCATGAAAGCTACGGGAAGTCATTTAAGAATTTTAAGTAATGATTGTTTTAATCACTTTGGTTACATCATGAGAAATGCTGGAGGAATCTAAACAAGAGATGACGGTGGTCTAGACTCAGGAAGAAGAGAAAAGTAAATGGATTCAAGAAATAATTAGGACTTCAGAAATAATAAGAAGCTATGGATGGGAGAAGTGGCAGTTTCAGGTTTGAGCAACTTAGTGAATTGTGATGCTCTTCATTGTGATTGGAAGCACAGGAAGAAAATATGTTTTTTGTGTGGAGATGATGAATTACACTATGGATAAAGTAAATTTTTCTTGTCTATGGGGTATCTAAGTACTGGTACCCAAGAGGCCATTGGCTACATAGGGAACCAGAACTCCAAAGCATGTTTTGGATTGAATAAAGTGTATTGAAAGTTTTGGGCATATACATGTGCCAATTTATATAGAGTACAGATATTGAAGAGGAAAATGAAATTTTCTTGAAAAGGTAAGTGAAATTTGGCAAGTTTATAGAGGGGTTTGGATGTTTGATTTGGACACAATTTGATTAGCAGAAGTGGCAGAAGTGAGATATATTAGCATAAAAATAACTTGGAAGTTGGAACCAAGTTAGGAGATTGCTCAGTAAACATGTACAGTGATCTTGGCCTGCTAACTCAAAAAATGGAGTTATTGCTGGAACTCAGTGCATTCCACAAGCCATGCCACCTATGAGACAAGGATTGTTACCACTCGGTGTAATGGTCCTTTGCTTGATCCAATGTGCATCATGTTATTTTCTACGCCATGGGAGCTGATGGGAGATTTTAACTATACGTTCCAAATCAGGGACTTTCCTGGAATGCTCATGTGTATTAATGCCATAGTTTATATATCAGTCAGTTTCATGTGTCCACAGTGGATGTATAGACTATTCCGAGACATAGCTATCAGATCATTCTCATTTTAGATTTAAGAGCACGAATAACATCTCTAGTTTAATGTACCTATACTGCTGGCAAATAAAAGGGGGCAGAGAAAGGGTGTGTGGTGCTGGAAGACAGCCTAGAGATCTGCATTCTGAGTCACCTTATGTTTAGAGAAAGTTGGAAGCAAATGGACTTTGTTTCTTCTTTACTTTCAAAGGATGTCTGTTTTCTGATATAATTTTAGACAGGAATCAGAAAAAACTTTTTTTTTTTTTTTTTGGCTATGCCCATGTTGATCTAAGTATAACCTTCTAGAAGGAACTTGATGCTAATATTCTACATTCCCATTTTTAAAGTGGAAATAATATTTTGTATATTTCACATAGATACTGTAAGTTTTCACAAAATAATCACGATACTGCACAAATACAGACTAAGAAATATGAGCAGTATAAATTATCTTGTTTTCTTTTACCAAAGTCTACATTTCTTCATGTGCTTAATTTTAAATTAAGCATGAATTCTACAAATTAAAATATATATACATTGGAAGAAATGAAAAACTACCCCTCAGATTCTGTATTCAGTTTGGAAGCATATTCTATAATAGAAATATATTCTATACTCCCATAGAGAATGCCAAAAGAATGAGTAAAGCAGTCATGCTGATCCTACCTTTTATATCAACAACAAGAGGAATAAACCTTTATGCTTTCAACCAGTTTTGAATACAGAAAAGCAGCTGGGGCCTTGAATCTTCTTTCATCACTTCAGGGTGTGACATAATTATTCAGGAAAAATCAAATTGACTTTATAACTTTGGAAAGATACATCTACAACAACAAGAACAACAAAAACCTAACATGAAAAACTGTGTATTATAGCTCTCTACTTGAGCAGGCCAAACAATTCACCCCAGTCTCAGAAATATCTCCTGTACTTCAGGGATGAAGCTTGGTTTCTGTGTGAAAAAGGCTGAAGTTAAGTGACAGCAACTAGTAAGTGTTTCATTATCCCTTAAATATACTTGTGTTTTTCAGTCGTAGGAACACTAAGAAATAAATTGAAATATTACTTATATCTATATATCTATATCTAGATGCTCTCTATACATACAGAGAATCTTCAAAAAATAAAAATTATACATCCATCTGAAACAATTTTGAAAGAATTGATTAAAATAATTATTTATTTAAATAATTATAAAAATAATTCAAGTCACATATGTGAAAAAATGTAATCTGACCAAAAATGTGGTTCTTATAGTGGCTTGCTTGAAAAGAATGACTATCAGAAAACAAGTGCCCTTATTTTTACATTCTAAGCTTCACATATTTTGGATATGCCAATAATGGTCCATAGACACTAACAGAAGAAAGTAGGCTCTTTCTCTGGAGAGCAGATAAAGACGCTCAATTAAAAAATCCCCTCCCTACAACACCTGTTGATTCAAGTGTGAGGATTTGCATTTCACAGCCATTTTCATCCATGAATAAGATTACGAAAAGAATACTACCTTCTTCCATTTGCACTCTCACTTCTTCAAATGTTGAGTGGCTTGCAAGAGAAAATTCTATTCTAGCCTCAAATAATTTAATACTGCCCTCTAGAGGAATTATAACAGCATTAAATTTGCTCTTTGTATGGTTTCTTAAAATTTGTTTCCCTAAATTTAAAATCAAAACTTTCAAAAACTCACAAGATTAATTAATATAAAGATTTTCTAAAAGTTACATCCATTTTAAATTGTATTTATGAATATCAAATTATGTTAATAATTTTTAATAAAGTTCAATAGATTACTATTTCCATAAAATCTTGTAAAAATTATAAATTATGCAAGGTGTCAATGTCTACATTGGAGTCACCCAGTTGCTTTTCTGTGAACCCCTGAAACACATGGAGAGGATCAGTCAGTATAAACAAATCTCTCCCCCTCAAAAAATATCTTAATTGAAATCAAGAATTGAGAAAATAAAAAATATTTCTTTCCTTCTAAGGAAAAAAATAAAGCAGCAAACTAAGAACATTATCTTTAAGACATGAGTAATAGGCAATTTGCTTAAAATATGAATCAGTAAAGAAAAGAAATTATACTGCTTTTAGAAATGAATCCTTGGAAAACTTTTATAAATAAATAGATTAACCAAAATAAATTGGATTTACCATAGCAATGGTTATAAAATACATTAAACAGAAGAGTATACTCAGTTATTTGGGATTTCTGAGAGAAAAAAATCCAGGTAGTATAAACTGTAGCTACTAAGAGGAAATTAATAGAAATTTGAAAATTAAGAACCATTGAAGAGTTTTGTCATAAAATATCTGCTGATTTGAGAATTCATGGGATCCTTATTTTATAAGTTTCATGTTTTCTGCATAGATCTGAGAAAAAAATTTTTACTTTATAACCATTAGTGTTTAGAAATTGGAATGTAATGCCTGTTGTCTTTCTTATAGGCAGAGAAAGCTATTTAGAAATAAAATTCAGTGTTTTTCTGAAGTGTTTATATTAAAAACATTGGTTGTTATCGCTAAAAAGTAATAAATCACTAAATCTATCATATCATATAGCAATTTTAAAGAAAATGCTACTTAAAAAAATTACTTCCCAATTATCCACAAAATCACTTCCACTCACTTTTTCATCTTGTTGTTTGCAATCAACTCCCATAACCTAGAAACCTATAATTTCATAATTTGTGTATATCAGTAAATATTATAGACAATTTTGAAGTATAATTACAAAAACAAGTATTCAGAGTTTAATTTTGTCAAATTTAAACATTTTTATGCTAAATTTATGCTAAGTACAGATATATATTGAAGAAAGTTTATGTACATTTGCAAGTATGCTTTTTCTTAATTATTAAAATAACTGAAATTTTAGGAAAAATAGGTTTGCATGAGGAAATATTTTAGATTTGGGCTAAAATATTTAATCTTATAGGATAACATCTACATAATAAAAATATTTATTTTAAAAATTTAATTAAAATTCATGCACTTATGTTTTCCCTCCCTTCTTTCTGGATTGCCTTAACTAACCATTCACTCAATTTCAAAGGTCTAAGCATGCTGCAACAGATATAACATTGAAATTACTAATGAAAGTTAGGCTTAAATATGGCTTAACATGTCATTTATTTAGTAAAATGAAATCATAAAAATTATAAATAATTTAAAACAACCTGAGCAGCAAAAACAGTTTACAAATTCATTCAATTATATTTACATATAAGTTGGTTAATATTTACAATATAGGTTAGTAACATGTTTAAAACTGGAGAACTTATACTAATTCTCTACAAGTATAATGGTACATACAACCACAAGGTGATTATGTTGACAAAATGGACTGGGTTTGGTGAACAGCTATTAATATGTTGCTACATACAAACAATTCTGAAGGTGTACAGAAAAGGCAGTGGGAAAATACAGACAAAAAAAAATCTGTGTATTTATGCCTCATACATGCTAAACATTTCCTTAAAAAATAATAAAATATGTTCATTAAGATATCTATGCTTTACCAAAATAATTCTTAAAACTAAACAATAAGATTTATGAAGTGAAACTACCTAAAGCAATTATTTTATCTAAATGAGACAACAAATTTTACCAGTCAGCCAAGATAAAGTAATTTATTTGAAAATCAAAATGTATTTTCACTTTTAGGAACAAAAGAAAATAAAGACAAAGAGAGTAGCAAGAACTGTTGTGTTAGAGAGTGGATGATAGTTGTTAATATATTTCCCTGAAATTCTCATTGATCTAGCTATTCAAAAAAAAAAAAAACATATGTAATAACATTTCAAAATTGTGATCGTACTGGTGACATCAGCATCATGGCAGCGTGAGACACTTCCTTTATCTCTCTCCTTTAATATATAACTAGTGGGAGATCCATAACTCTACAAAGGTTCCTCTACTCAACACACTAGGAAGCCTTAGAGAGCCACACACCTATACATCTAAAGGTGAGTAGACTGGAACACATAGAAGAGGTAAAACTGAGAAAACAGCAGGGATGGTGCTAGTGTCCAAGTCCCCGACTGGGCAGCTGAGTCCCTAGTCCCAGTGAGTAAGGGAGCAGCAGCCAGGTGGGGCATGCAACACTGTCCCACCCATACTCATGGCAAAGAAAAGTAGGACAACAGTGGCATCAGTGCCTCTGACTTCAGCTCCCTCCTCTGGCTGCAACAGTGCTGGCACTACCACAGAGCCTAGTAGCAGCAACAGGGGCGGTGCAGGCATCCTGGCCTCCCAGCACAGCAGCAACACTAGTGGTAACAGGGCACTAGCAGCATTAATAGCAAGGTTCACTCTCCTGGTACCTCCAGCCACGTAGTATCTACAACCTCAACCCCTAGCCAAGACAGGAGCACCTGAAGGCCCAATAAACCCAGAAGCAGCGGAGGCACCCACAATCATAGCTCTCTCCCATCCTTCCACTTGTGCCCCAAACCCCAGCCATAGTGGCAGTGCCTGAGATCCAGACAACACATGATACAGTGGGGTACCCATCACTTTTAGGAACAAAAGAAAATAAAGACAAAGAGAATAGCAAGAACTGTGTGTTAGAGAGCAGATGATACTCATTAATATATTTCCCTGAAATTCTCTGGTGGTGATGCCAGGGACTGCAGCAACACCAGCAACCACAGCAAAGCTGGCAGCAGCAAGGCACCAGCAACCGCAGAGGCAGAAGCAGCAACAAACAGGGTACACAGAGGTTGTAGAGAGTGGAAAGTGCTGGCTCTCAAATATAGTCAACTGACTCAGGTAAAAGAAAAAAAAATGTGTGCTATTGTGCCACCTACTGGAAAACAAAAACAACAAAAAAGGGCTTCTAAATACCAATTCATTAAACTGCTAAAATTAAATAAAGCTGTGCCTAAATAAGAAAGGTTTACTACAAATGCGCTAGCAGAGAAACAACCCATTAAGTACCATGAATAACCATGGTAACACAATATTACAAAGAGAAAATGACAGTTCTCTAGAAACAAAACTCAAAGTCATGAAAAGACTGTG
>NW_011888792.1:10103161-10103484 GCF_000151845.1 Pteropus vampyrus | reverse complement strand
TTTACTACAAATGCGCTAGCAGAGAAACAACCCATTAAGTACCATGAATAACCATGGTAACACAATATTACAAAGAGAAAATGACAGTTCTCTAGAAACAAAACTCAAAGTCATGAAAAGACTGTGATCTAAATGATAGAAAATTCAAAACAGTTATCATAAAGAAATTCAACAAGATACAAAAAAACTCAGAAAGGCAATTCAATGCACTCAGCAATAAACTCATTGCACAGAAGAAGCACTTTACCAAAGAGATTAAAACTCTAAAACAGAACCAAAAAGAAATTCTGGAACTGAAGAACTCAATAAATGAGACTAAGAAT
>NW_011888792.1:10101512-10103111 GCF_000151845.1 Pteropus vampyrus | reverse complement strand
CGTTCAAAAGCATTGGAAGTAGAGCAGACAATATAGAAGAGAGAATTAGCAAGCTCAAAGATAAAAATATAGAAATGATTCAGGTGGAAGAGGAATAAGAACTAAGTTTTTTTTTTTTAAATAAAAGAACTCTACGAGAACTATGTGACTCCATTAGAAAGAGCAACATAAAGATAATGGGTATCCCAGAAGAAGAGAGAAGGAAGAAAACTTAGAGCCTATTTAAAGAAATAATAGGTGAGAATGTCCCAAATCTGTGAAAGGAGCTGGACATACAAGAACAAGAAGCTGATAGAACCCCTAATTATCAATGCAAAAAAGACTTTCTCCTAGACACATTATATTAAAACTGTCAAAAGTCAAAGAATTCTCAAGGCATCCAGGAAAAAAAAAAAAAAAAGACAGTAACCTGCAAAGGAACCTCATCAGGCTATCCTCAGATTTCTCAGCAGAAACTCTACTGAGATTCAAATAATATATTCAAAATATTGAAAGATTAAAAATCATCAGCCAAGAATACTCTATCCAGCAAAGCTATCCTTCATATCTAGATATGAAAGAGAAATAAAAGCTTACTAAGATGAACAAAAGCTGACAGAATTGACCACCACAAGACCTGCCTTACAACAAATATTGAAAGAAGCTCTTCTACTTGAAACAAACAAACAAAAAGCGCATGAAACTTTGAGTAAGTTCATAGACAGAATCAGAAAATTGCAACTCTATATCAGAATAGGGTGTCAAACACCAAATTATAACATAGAGGTTAAAGGGGTAAAAGCATTAAAATGACTATAGCTACTTCAATTTATTAACAAACACACAACATAAAAAGGGATAATTTTTGACAATAAAAATATAAAATAGGATAAGGAAAAGGATGGAATTTGTCTAGGCAAATGAAGATAACATGCTATCAGAAGAAAAAAGGACAATTTTATCTATAATATTTTATATAAATCACATGGTAACCACAAAATAAAAATCTAGAGCAGAGAGCAGAGATATAAAACATAAAAAAGAGAGAAAATAAGGAAAACAATGATAGAAAACCACCAAACTAAAATAGTAGACAAAATGGCATGGAAAAAAAATGGAGCTATATAGAGCAATCAGAAAACAAAAGATAAAATGATAGTAGTAAGTCCTCATATATCAATGAACATCGTTAATGTAAATGAACTGAACTAATCAACCGAAAGACACCGTAGCTGGGTAGATTAAAAACAAGACCCAGCTATATGCTGCCTTCAAGAGACTCATCTTAGCTTGAAAGACAAACATAGTCTCAAAGTGAAGGAGTGGAGGATGATACTCCAAGCTAATGCTAACCAAAGGAAAGCTGCGGTAGCCATACTTTTATCAGACAAAATAGACGTCAATCCAAAAAAGGTAGTAAGAGACAAAGACAGACATTTTATAATGATAAAAGGGTAGGAAACTCTGCCTACCACAACATTTATTAATATATATGCATCCATCTTAGCAGCACCAAAATATATAAAGGAATTATTAACAGAACTAAAGATAGAAATTGACTGTAGCACAATAATAAGAGACTTCCACACCCCACTTACACCAACGAATAGATCATGCAGA
>NW_011888792.1:10097542-10099687 GCF_000151845.1 Pteropus vampyrus | reverse complement strand
TCCACTCCTAGCGTCCAACTCAGCACTGCCACAGTTGAGATATCATCAAACTGAATAACAGAGGTCGCTCTGCCTAGAGGATTCCCTGAAACTCTGCCTACCCCAACTCGCGGCCCCACCCAAGCCACATCCAAATGTATCCTCAGTGAGTCAGGTGCTCCTTGTTGAGCAGTGTGTAGACTCACACTGGTGGCAGCTGACCATGGTTTCTGGAAGGGACTCTTGGAACCACTATATGCACAGCATCTGTGGATTGCTTCCTGAATCGTTAACAGGTGGCCCCGGAGGGGCACAGGCTGAGGCTAAATTTAGCCTGCAGCAGAACCCCTCTCAGGACAGTGCCACTGGATGCATACTTCACAAAGCCACATTAACAAGACCGGGAGACTTAAGAACTTTGCTTAGTACATAGAAACAGACACAGAAAGGCAGCCAACATGGGAAGACAAAGAAGCAGAAACCATATGAGAGAAGAGAACAGAGATCCAGAAATAATGGAGTCAAGCAATCTACCAGATGCAGAGTTCAAAACACTAGTTATAAAGATGTTCAATGAACTTTAGGGAAGTGTAGATGAATTCAATGAGAATTTTAACAAAGAGATAAAAAATATAAAAATGGAAATGGAAATGGAAATTATAAAAGGGAACGAGTCAGAAATGAAGAACACATTATCTGAGATGAAAAGTATATTAAATGGAATAAACAGAGCGAATAAAGAAGAGGATCAAATGACCTATATAGAAGATGGGGAATCCAAGGACATTCAATCAGAATAGCATGAAACAGGAAGCCAAGACTATAATAATAATTTACAGGCCCTATGGGACACTCTTAAATGTAAAAATATCCATGTAATAGGGGTACTAGAAAAAAACAAGATGTTGAAGAGCTATTTGAAGAAATAATGATGGAAAACTTCCCTAACCTAGTGAAGGAAATAGACATACAACTCCAGGAAGCTCAGAGAGTCCCAAGAAAGAGGAACCCAAAGAGGCCCACACCAAGACATATCATAGTTAAAATGCTAAAGGTTAAATACAAATAGAAAATCTTAAAAGCAACAAGAGAAAAGTAGTTAGTTATCTACTCATAAGTACCCATAAGACTGGCAGCTGATTTCTCAAAAGAAACTCTGCAGGACAGAAGGGCTTGGCACAAAATATTCAAAGTGATGAAACCCAGGATCTACAACAAAGAATACTTTATCCAGCAAAGCTTTCATTTAGAGTCGAAGGACAGATAAAGAGCTTCTAAGACAAAAATAATTACAGGAAATGCTGGAGGGACTTCTTTAAGAAGAAAAAACATGTAGAAAAACAGGAATAGAGAATGGTAATAACTATATTCCTATCAACAAATACCTCAAGTGGAAAAAAAGTGCTCCAAACAAAAGATAAAGTGGCTGAATAGATAAGAAAACAGGACCCCTATATATGCTGCCTACAAGAGACTCATTTTGGATTAAAAGACACACACGTACTAAAAGGAAGGGGATGGAAAAAGATAATGCCTTGATGGACCTCTGAATGAAATAAGTCAGACAGAGAAAAACAAATATTGCATAATTTCACATACATATGGAATCTAAAGAACAAAATAAACAACAACAAAAATGAAAATAAACTCATAGATACAGAGAATATTTTGAGGCCTACTAGATGGGAGAGTAGTTAGGGGAATGGCAAAAAAGGGCAAAGGGATTAAGATGTGCAAATGGATAGTTACAAAACAGACATGGAGATATAAACTCTAGCTAAGGAAAATAGTTAATAATGTTGTAATAAATATATAAGGGGGAAAGGGGTACTAGATTTAGTGGGGTGATCACTTTGTGAGTTATATAGATCTCTAATCTCTATGCTGTACAACTGAAACTAATATATTATTGTATGCTAACTATAATTGGAAAAAAACTTATTGAATTGTACAATGTAAATACAAGCAATTAATTGTCTAGTATATTTCAATAAAGCCAGGAAAAAAATCTTTAATACACAGTGTTCATCAACAACAACAAATTCAGAGTAGAAATAAATAAAATAGAGATTAGAAATACAAAAGAAAAGTCTATGAAACTAAGAACTGGTTCTTTGAAAAGATAAAATTGACAAACCTTTAGCTAGACTCACTAAGAAAAAAAAA
>NW_011888792.1:10090296-10097492 GCF_000151845.1 Pteropus vampyrus | reverse complement strand
CAAAGAGGCCCACACCAAGACATATCATAGTTAAAATGCTAAAGGTTAAATACAAATAGAAAATCTTAAAAGCAACAAGAGAAAAGTAGTTAGTTATCTACTCATAAGTACCCATAAGACTGGCAGCTGATTTCTCAAAAGAAACTCTGCAGGACAGAAGGGCTTGGCACAAAATATTCAAAGTGATGAAACCCAGGATCTACAACAAAGAATACTTTATCCAGCAAAGCTTTCATTTAGAGTCGAAGGACAGATAAAGAGCTTCTAAGACAAAAATAATTACAGGAAATGCTGGAGGGACTTCTTTAAGAAGAAAAAACATGTAGAAAAACAGGAATAGAGAATGGTAATAACTATATTCCTATCAACAAATACCTCAAGTGGAAAAAAAGTGCTCCAAACAAAAGATAAAGTGGCTGAATAGATAAGAAAACAGGACCCCTATATATGCTGCCTACAAGAGACTCATTTTGGATTAAAAGACACACACGTACTAAAAGGAAGGGGATGGAAAAAGATAATGCCTTGATGGACCTCTGAATGAAATAAGTCAGACAGAGAAAAACAAATATTGCATAATTTCACATACATATGGAATCTAAAGAACAAAATAAACAACAACAAAAATGAAAATAAACTCATAGATACAGAGAATATTTTGAGGCCTACTAGATGGGAGAGTAGTTAGGGGAATGGCAAAAAAGGGCAAAGGGATTAAGATGTGCAAATGGATAGTTACAAAACAGACATGGAGATATAAACTCTAGCTAAGGAAAATAGTTAATAATGTTGTAATAAATATATAAGGGGGAAAGGGGTACTAGATTTAGTGGGGTGATCACTTTGTGAGTTATATAGATCTCTAATCTCTATGCTGTACAACTGAAACTAATATATTATTGTATGCTAACTATAATTGGAAAAAAACTTATTGAATTGTACAATGTAAATACAAGCAATTAATTGTCTAGTATATTTCAATAAAGCCAGGAAAAAAATCTTTAATACACAGTGTTCATCAACAACAACAAATTCAGAGTAGAAATAAATAAAATAGAGATTAGAAATACAAAAGAAAAGTCTATGAAACTAAGAACTGGTTCTTTGAAAAGATAAAATTGACAAACCTTTAGCTAGACTCACTAAGAAAAAAAAAAGAGACAACATTCAAAGAGATAAAACTAGAAATGAAAAAGAAAAAGTTACAATCGATACCACAAAAATAAAAAGAATCATAAGAGAATACCATGAAAGGCTATTATACATCACCAAATTGGACCACCTAGTAGAAATGGATGAATTCTTAGAATCATACATCCTTGCTTGACTGAACCATAAATAGAAAACCTGGATAGACAGATCACTAGTAAGGAAATTGAAACAGTAATTAAAAACTTTTCAAAAAATAAAACTCTAGGATCAGGCAGCTTAACTGGTGAATTCTTCCAAACATTGAAAAATTTTATACCTTTTCTTCTCAAACTCTTCCAAAAACTGAGAGGATGATATGCTTCCTAACTTGTTTTTATGATGCTAACTTTACCTTGATATGAAAGCCAGATAAGGACAACACACACACACAAACACACACAAAAAATTACAGGCCAGTATCTCAGATGAATATAGATGCAAAAATCCTCAACAGAATAAGCAAACCAAATAATCAATACATTAAAAGGATTATACACCAAGATCAAGTGAGATTTATTCTAGGAATGCAAGGATGATTCAACATATGAAAATCAATCAACTTGATATACCATATTAACAAAATGAAAGATAAAAAATAATCATCATTTCAATAGACACAGAAAAAAGCATTTAACAATATTCAACATCCATTTATATTAAAAACTCTCAATAAAATAAGTAGAAAATGTAAGTATCTCGACATAATCAAGGCCATATATGACAAACACATAGCTAATATCACACTCAATGTGAAAGCTTAACACTTTTCTTCTAAGATCGGGAACATGAAGAATGCTCACTCTTGTCACTTTTTTCAAGATGGTATTGGAATTCCTAGCCAGAGCAATTAATCAAGAAAAATAAATAAAAGGCATGTAGATTAAAAAGAAAGTAGAACTGTCACTGTTTGTGGATAACATGATTTTATATCACACATACACACACACACACACACAAAAAGACTCGACCAAAAAACTATTAGAAATAATAAATGAATACAGTAAAGTTGCAGGGTACAAACCAATATGCAAACATCTAATGTGTTTCTATATACTAATAATAAACTATCTGAAAGAAATGAAGGAAATGATACCATTTACAATTAGAACCAAAGATTAAAATACCTGTGAATAAATCTAACCAAGGAGGCAAAAGGCCTATACACTGAAAACTATAAGACATTGTAAAAAGAAATTGAAGAAGACACAAAGAAATGGAAAGATATTCTGTGTCCATGAATTGAAAGAATTAACATTGTTTAAATTTTCATGTAACCTAAAGCAATCTACAGATTCAATGCAAACCCTGTCAAAATCCCAATGGCATTTTTCACAGAAAAAGAACAAAAAAAATCCTCAAATTTGTATGGAACAATGGAAGACTCCCCAAAAGCCAAAACAATCCTGGACAAAAAGAACAAAGCTGGAGGTAATTCACTCCCTGATTTCAAACTATACTACAAAGTTATAGTAATCAAAACAGTATGATATTGACAGAAAAAAAAATAGACACAGAGATCAATGAAATAGATTTGAGAGCAAAGAAATAAACACACACAAATACAGACAACTAATTTATAACAAAGGAGCCAAGAACATACAATGGAGAAATGAAAGTCTCTTCAATAAGTAGTGTTGGGAAAACTGGACAACCATACACCAAAGAATGACTCCAGACTAAAACATCACAAAAATTAATTCAAAATGGATTAAAGACTTGAATGTGATACCTGAAACTATAAATAGATTGAAGAAAACATGGACAGTAATCTCCTTGACATAAATCAAGAAACGTTTTTCTTAAGTTGACTCCAATGACAAGGGAAAAAACAATAGTGAAAATAATTGAATGGGAATACATTCAATTAAACAGTTTATGCATAGCAAAAGGAACCATCGACAAAATTAAAAGGCATCTAAATGAAAGGGAGAAGGCAGAGGACCTGAATAGATATTTTTTCCAAGGAAGACATAGATGACCACAAGGCGCGTGAAAAGATGTTCACCACCACCCATTATTAAGGAAATGCAAATCAAAACCATAATGACATTTTATACATGTTAGAATGGCTATTATCAAAACAAACAAACAAGAAATAACAAGTGTTGGAGAGGATATGGAGAAAAGGAAACACATGTACCCTGTTAGTGGGACTGTTAATTGGTACCGCTATTATGGAAAACAATATGGAGGTTCCCACAAAACTTATGAATAAAAATATCACATGGCCCAGCTATTCCACTTCTGAGTATTCACACAAAGAATTTGAAAATACTAATGGGAAAAAATATATGCACCCCTTTGTACACTGCAACATCATTTACAATAGCTAATATATGAAAACAACCCTATTGTTCATTGACCAATGAATGCATAAAGAAGATGGGGTATATTTCCATACACCATTGAACACACACACTATTCAGCCATAAAGAGATGAAATATTGCCATTTGTAACACAGATGGACCTTAAGAGTATTATGCTAATTGAAATAAGTCAAACTGAAGAAAATCATATTATTTCATTCATAGGTGGAATATAAAGTAAAAGAAAAAATAAAAGAGAGAGAAACAAATGAATAAATAAAATAAGAACAAACTCATAGACACAAACAATAAATTGGTGGTTACTAGAGGGGAAGGCGGGTAGGTGAAGTGTGTATACAGATATCAAAATATAATGTGCATCTGAAACGTATATGGATCATAAACCAATGTTACCTCACTGAAAAAGAAAAAAAGAAAAAAGATTAGATGGCATTTAATGTAAGAAAAAGGTGCTAATTGTGAAGTGATACTTAGAATATTGCAAATACACTTTTTTCATTATAAATAGCACACAAACAATATTTTTATGAAAATATAATTACATCTTTTTAGGCCTCAATTGTTTTTGTCTCTTGCAGTCCTTTCATATTAAAATTTGTGTACTCTTAAGACTAGTTTTGATTTATCACTGTGTTACAAATACTAATAAGCAAAAGAGCATTTATTTGATCAAATAAATAAATGATTTATATAATATTTTAAAAGGACAGTTGATTGGTGTATTATCTATGTTGTTAAATTTTGAAAAATATTTGGACACTTCCTCTAATACTCACCATGATGGAATTCTTCTGTCTTATTCTTCAGATGGTGCCAACTATAAACTTTTCTCCCCCAGTCTAATACCCTCTGTATTTTTAATTCTCTTATGAACTAGAACAAGTTTTTGTCTAAGATTTTTCTCCCTGTCTATGTCCCTCTGTTTCTTTCTCTTTCTTCTTTCAGCCCTTGATATATATGGGTTCTTGTCACACTTTTACAGCTCTGGGAGCCAGCGCATTTCTATGACTCTCTTATGGAGCAATGGATATCCAAGTTCAAATTCTGGATCTACTGCTTGACCAGGAGAAAGCTGGCTAGTTTCCAAAACTCTCTCACCCTCAGATGAATATATGTATGCTAAATGAAAATTTTTCTCTTAATTTCATTACTAATATGGTTGTATGGTGGCTAAGAATATGATTTGCTAATGAGTACTGTTTGGCTTTTTATAATTTTAAGATGATAGCTCTAGAAAACTTCTTCCTAAGGTCTTTCTCCTAATTTCAAAATTATTTGTTTCAATAGCATTCGATTCATTCTTTCTTAAGAAGCTCTCTTCTCTTAACTTCTGTGATACCACCCTATTCTAGTTATTTATTTTCAATTCTAAAAGATTTTTGTCAGTCTCCTTGTTTTTTTAAATCAAGTTTATCTTCTTGCTTTATGTCTCTATGTTGTTGCTGTTGTTTTTCTGAACGTTTTTTTTTTTTTTCAACTACAGAAGCCCCCTCGCCCAGGGTGAAATATCTAACCCAGATTTCTTGCTTGACTTTGAACCTCATGAAAGTATCTACTTATTCTCTCCATTTGTATGTGGCCCCTATACACTCATATCAAATATGTGTGAACTAAATTCTTTATATCCTCAAAAGTCATCTCTCCTTCTGTTTCCAATACCTAGAAATGTCTCTACCAACCACCTAATGCAAGAATAATTCTTGACTCTTTCTTTTTTACTTTCCCTCTGTATAAGTCAGGGTTCCCCAGAGAACAGAACCAACAAGATGTATAATATATAGAGAAATTTATTTTAAGAAATTGGCTCACGTGGTTGTGGTGTTTTGGCAAGCCCAAAAAAAGAGTTTGCTGACAAAATTCATTCTTCTTCTGGAGAGAGCGTGCTTTTTTCTATTAAGGCCTTCAAATGATTGAATGAGGCTCACCTACATTATGGAGGATAGCCTTCTTAACTCAAATTATATTTAAATGTAATCTCATCTTTTAAAAACTACCTTCACAGAAACATCCAGAATAATGTTTGACCAAATATCTGGGTATCATGGCCTAACCAAGTTTACACATAAAATTAATCATCACACTCCATCAAAAAACTGATTACCATTTTCTGCCTATTTTATCTATTTATATCTACCAACTTTATCAACTGTTTTCCTCCTTTCCCCACTGCTTGAAGTCCAGATTATCACCCCTGCTTTGACTATAGCAATAGACACTTCACGCTCTTGACTCCAACCTTTTCTTTCCTAATCCATTCTCCATACTAAGTAGAATGATCACTGTAAAATAAATACTTTATTTTAAAGTATTATATTCCGATTATATTAATACCATTCTTAAAATTATTAAATATCTTCCTTTCACTTTCTGAAGAATCCAGCCTCACTGGCTTGATATATAAGGTCCGCATGAGCTGATTCTTGAATTTTTCCATCCTTCCCTCCCACCACTCTTCCATATACCCAATGCTCCAAATATACTAAATTACTTGTATTTCAATAAACACATTATGCTGTTTTATGCATCCATACATTTTCAAATGCTATTATCTCTAAACTATCTCCAGTGCTTCTTTGCTTGATTGGGCCTTGTTTATACTTTAAGACTCAGCTCCATCACCAACTTCTCCAGGAAGTCTTCTATCCATTTATTGTATTATAGCAGCAGCCTGTATTCTATTAGCTGAGTTAATACATGCAAACTACTTAGAACAGAATCTAGCATATAGCAAGTGCTCTTCGTTGTTAGCTGTTATTATTATTAATAGTAATGACAGTATTTATAGCTCTTATACAGCAATTGCTGGCTGATTTGCCCATTGGTCCAAAAAATACCACAAATGTTAATAAATTTTACCCATGCTTATAACTTCTCAGCTCCTAACACAGGGCCCTACAGGTAGTAATAAATACATGACATTGAATGAAAGAACTTTTCAGTACTAGAGATACGCAATGTTTTCTGAAAAAAAAAAAATCTTTTGTACAAAAATTTTAGATACAATGCCAGGTGTCAGACTTCAAATAGAAATAGGTAAATTTTTCAATATGATTTTGCTGAATGCCTTCATAAAATGAAACCAGAACCCATCACATTCTCATGGATGTTTTGACATTATTTTTTTACCAGTCATATATCTATAAAATATGTGAAGTATTACTAACAATACTTCAGGATATGGCTAATAAATGAAATGTCCCTAAAATTATCCTATTATTTTTTCTGAATTTCCTAGATAATTTGCAGATCGTTTTATTCAAAACCTTACAATGCACATTGTTATTTTCTATCTTATTGCACCACATTTTAACTTCATAGAAATCTTTTTGTCTTTTATAATTTGTCAATCTTTTTGACATTTCTGTCTCCTAGAAAAAAAAATCTTTTAAAGAGTTCAAGTCAACTTCGTCCCATATAATGGCTTAAGAAGACAGTAAGTGTTAGGTGAAACATAGCTACCAACTTTTAGTTTTCTTTCTTTAAAATAATGAGAATAATATTTAAATATATCAGTGCATTTATATTTTCTTATGAGCATAAAAATTAGATTTTCTTTATAATTTATTTGATCTTTTGTAGAGAAAAAAGATGGAATTATTTCCTAAATATTTAAAAAAATAAATATGCCTCTAATTTTGTTTTTGGAAATGTAATTGCATATGTGTGTTTTTAGCTGG
>NW_011888792.1:10079588-10090036 GCF_000151845.1 Pteropus vampyrus | reverse complement strand
TAAAATAAAATAAAATAAAATAAAATAAAATAAAATAAAATAAAATAAAATAAAAAAGCTCTGGTCCCATCCCAGAGCAATTACACAAAATATTTGGTGGTGAGTTCCAGTCATTAGAATATTTGAAAGCTCCCTGCTTTAGTTTGGTATGCAGTTAAGCTTGGGAAGTATTGCTCTAAGTAAAGCCATGTGAAACGCATATTCGTAGTAGTCCAAATTGGGAATGAAGTCTTTATACCACATCTTAGTAATGTAAGATTATCATCCTCAAAATAATTTATGTCATAGTAGTCAGTGTTATATTAAACTTGCAAGTAATTATTTAAATTAAAAATGTTATGCTTATTTAAGTTAATGATTTGATTTGAATTGTATTGGTTTTACAGATATTTTTATTTTAATTTATAATGTTTGGCTTGATATAACTAAATTAATTTATCCCTTGTTTTATATCGGTACATACCTAGAAAGTGTGATAAAAACTATTTTGGTCAATTGTGAAGGTCTGGAAATTATTTTTAAGGGATCAAATCAGAAATCATGTTTGATAAAAACATCTGTAGTTATAAAGTCCTAGATTTAAAAAATAAAAGTAAATGTTTATCATGTTATCCTTTAAAAATAAAAGGGATATTAGTTTAATGAGTACAGAGTTTTACTTTGGGTTAACGGAAAAATTCTGGAGATGGATAGTGGTGATGGTCACACAATAGTATAAAAGTACTTAGTGCCACAAAAATGTACGCTCAGAGTTAAAATGTTAAATTTTATGTTATGTGCACACTATACAACAAATTAAATATTATGTATATTCAAATATCTTGTCTTTTTTAATTGGTTTGCATATTTTTGGATTTTGAAAGTTCTTTATATGTTCTAATATGTTTATTGAATATATGATTTGCAAATATTTTCTCTTAATAATCATCAAATATTCCTAGACAGAAAGTGAGATTTTTAAAAATAAAGGATCAATCCAACAGAAATATATAATAGTCTTAAACATTTTACAGTTAATGAACAGTCTCAATTTATATAAAGAAAAAATTGCAAGAACAAGAAAGAGAAGCAGACCAATCCAAAATCATAGTTGAAAAAATTTAAACATCAATTTTGTAACTATTAAAACAAAAAGACGCAGAATCAGTAGAGGTATATAAGATTTCAACAAAAAGAATAACGAATGACCTTATTTAAACATACAAATCTCTGTTTCTAACAACAGAGAATGTCCTTTCTTTTCAAATGCACATGGAATTATACAAAATGTATTATCTGCTGGGCCATAAAACTAGCTACAATAAATATCAAAGTATTGAAATCATACATACATGATAGTTAGAACATAATGATAAGTTGAAAATCAATTTTTTAAAACCTATCTACAAAAATAAGTAAATGTTTAGAAATCAAGCAACACATTTTATTTTATACGTGAAGCTAACTAGAAATTACATTGGAAAATATAAAATATTTTGAACTGAATTTAAAATATGTCATATCAAACTTTTGGTATACAACTATAGATCTGCTTAGAGGGAATTTTGTAACTTAAATGAATGTATTAGCGAAAAACAAAGGCTAAAAAAATCAATTAACTTGATATCAATTTGAAGAAGTTAGAAAAAGAAGAGCAAATTAAACCCCCACAGAATGTAGAGGAAAAATTTTTAAAAAATAAGATAAGAAATTAATGAAGTAGGACATATATTAACATTAAAGAATGATTTTAAAAGGCAAATTTGGTTATTTGGAAAGATTAAGATAACTGAGAAATACTGATTAAGGAAAAAAGAGAGATAAAACACAAATAACCAATATCAAGAATAAAAAAGAATATCATCATAGAACTAGAAATATTATATTTTTAAACAAAATATTATTTTTAAAACAAAAAACACAAAAGAAAATTTACTACATAAAACCAGTTTCTGATGAAGAGTCTCCTCTCCCACCTCATTACTACACATTGAGATTATATGGCAAGGAACCCCACACCAAGGGTCAGAAAAAATTCCAAACACCAAATTCTCATGCAGAAATGGGGCTGCAGAAGGGATGTGTGTGCTACTGGGAGTGAAATGGTGAACCTGGTTAGCTGGTCTGGTCTTTTTATAAGAGGATATTATGACAAAATATATGTCAATAAATTTAAAAGTGTAACTTATCAAAACTGACTGAATAAATAATCCAAATAGTATTGTAGTTATTAGTAAGATGAATTCAGTTCAAAAGTCTACCCGCATAATGAACCGTAAGCTTAGATTGCTTCGTTGGTAAATTTTCTACATATGCAAAAAGAAACATGCCAATTTTAAACAAACTCCTCTAAAGAACAGAAAAATAAGAAACACCTTCTAAGTCATTCTACAAGAATATCATGACAGTAAAATCATATCAAGAAAAAAATATAAGAAAATTACAGACCAATTTATTTTGTGAAAATGATCCTAAAATAATAAAATAATAGAAAATCAAATCTAGTAAAATTTTAAAAGTATTATAAATCTAGACTAAGTTTATTTGAAGAATGCAAGATTGGTGTTATACTAGAAAATAAATGTATGACCTAAGAAACAGATGAAGAAATTCGTATAATTATCTCAATAGATGCAGAAAAGTAATTTGTTAAAATTCATCTGCTCATAATAAAAACAGCAAACTAAAAATATGAGAATTTTTTAATCTAGAAGATTTTCAGTATATACAAAATATGCATACTCAGAATATACATACAATTTTAAAATTATAGAAAACATAATAAAAAATACTGTCCAAAAAAAAGCCCTCGAATAGACAGACACTTGACAAAAGAGGATATCCTAATGTCCAATACACATATAAAAAGGTGCTCAACCTCATTAGCCACCGGTGATATATAAAGCTATATTGAGATTACCCTATATACCTACTAAGTTTCTAAAATTAAAAACAGTTAGAGGACAATGCTGGTGACAATGCTGATCAAGAAAAACTCTCATGTGGTATTTGTGGGAGAACAAACTGGCACAACGGCTTTGAAATAAAACAGTTGGTAGTATCTACAAATTTGAGTATGCATATACACATATACATGTGAGATAGATATATATATATATATATATATATATATATATATATATATATATATATATATATATATATATATAAACCTATAACCCAGTAAATCATTTTGAGCTATATAGACAGCAAAAATGCATACATGTGTGAATATAAAAAAGCAAAAATAATGCAAATAACCTAAACAGTTTTACCCACTATTGCCCATCAATTTAATAGGTAATTAATTATGATGTATTCTATGGAGCCTTATAAAGAAAAAAGAAAAAAAAGAGAAAAAAAACCTACAGAGATGAATCTTCCAAAGACAATGTTGAGTGAAAGAAGCCAGGAAGAAAGCATCAATAAACTTAAAATTATCAAAATAATACAAAGTATATTCATTCTCTAACCAAAATGAAATAAAATTTGAAATCAATAACAGAATGAAGTTGTAAAATTCACAGTTGAGAAAATTAAACAAGATACTTATAACCACTTAAATGGTCATTCTTCTTTATAAAAGAAAAAAAGAGAAATTATATAAAACTTTGAAAGAATGGAAATAAAAACAATATAAATAAGCTTATTAGATGCAGCAAATGTAGTGTTCAGAGGGAAATTTAGACCTGTCAAGACCTATATTAAAATAGAATACCTCAAATCATAACCTAAACATTTGCATTTTACAAAACTAGAAAAAGAAGTTCAAAGTAAACTCATAGCAAATATAAAAGAAAAAAAAGGAAGTAGAGAATAGCAAAATACTTGAAATAAAAATAAGACAGAAAGAAATAGAAAATCTTTATAGACTTATAAAATAAAGAACATTGAATTGTTAATTAAAAACACAAACAAAATCCAAGTTACCACAATGAAAAGCCCAGGCTCAGATGACTTCACTAATGGATTCTACTAGATGTTTAAGAATTAATAGCATTTCTTCACAGATTCTTCCAATAATTAGAAGAGGATGGAACACTTAGACCTATATTACACTGATATCAAAACCAGAAAAAGGCATCACAAAAAAGAATAACTACAGACCAATATCAACTACAAATGTATATACAAAAATCTTCAATAATGTAAATATATGGAATCTAGCAATATGAATAAAAGATTATACACCATGACCAAGTGGGATTTATTCAGAATAGAAGATTTAACATCCAAATATTAATCTCTGTAACATACTTTATTAGTAGGAAAAAAATGGCAAAACCATAGGATCATATAGAGGCAGAAAAGTTATTTAACAAAATTCAATGCACTGTAATGATAAAAAAAAAAAAAATTCAACTAAAAGAAGTGCAAGGGAATACCCTCAACCTAATAATGAGTATCCATGAAAACTAGCTTACACCACCCTTATCTTTATTAATTTGTTTGGGACAATGAGAATCCCAAGCATACTCTTTCCAAATAAATTATTTCCCTCAAGTCTCTTCCAGTTTCCTAATCACTGACCCTTTTATACAGTCTTTATTTGTGTGTGTAATCAAATCTTTGATCATCTATTTTAACTTTCTATTATCATATCTTAACCAAAATGAAGACAACAATCATCCCATTACAAAAGATATACACCTGACATTAGAAAGATAATGAGCTATACAAATACTGAGGTAGACACTAGGGTTAACAATTGGAGAAAATGCTTTAGTGGAAACTAATTTCATAACTGATCACTTTATTTTGAATAATTTTCAGGTTATAATGACTTTTACTTTGATAGCCAATTTTGTAACTGAAAGAATTTCTATGTCAAAACCCAAGTAAAGATGATATCTTGTATTTAAAAAAGGACAAAGGACAGGATAATGGTGTTTAACTCTTTGTTAATTCTTCATTAATTCACACTCTGTCCATACAAAATGCTCTCAAAACAAAGCATTTGATTTCTTTCATGGTACATTCTCCCTCTATGCCAATGTTTCATATAATCAGCCCTATGGATCCTGTAAAGTCAAAGATATAGTTTTATACATGGAACCTTTTAAAACTTTGCTAGCTCTAGATTCTTCACTAATAATCCACTGAATAGGCTACTATTGGCCTAGTCTTCCTAAAGTACAACTCTAATCAGATTGTTACATAATACAAACATTTCAGAGACTTTCTATTGACAATAAAACAAAATTTTAATTCTTTGTCCTGGCATCAAAGCTGTCCAGGATATGATCATCCTCTTTATCGGCCTAATATTTTTCTATGGCCTTTGCAATTCTCACAATCCTGTGTGCAAAAGTTATGGGATCGCTTTCAGTTTCAGATACATGTCCAACACTTTCCCATATCTCTGGCTTTACTTATATGATCCCCTAGGGCTGGGATGTAAGGAACAAACACGTGCCCATGCCCATGTATGTACCCATCTCTGCATTTCTAAATCTTATCCAGTCTGCAAAACCCAACTCACATACTTATTAGTTGGCATTTCCTGGTTCTCCTCAGTTATTCCAATTCTCTCCTTCTATATTTTCAATTGATGTGCACCTACCTTATGATACTTATTTTCTACCCAGATGTTCTTTTGTTTAATATGTTTCTGTTGCTCTTTTGTAAAAGATATTGAATTTTATATATCCTGCTTATCCACATAGAACTTAAATCAGTGCTTCCCCATAATAGCCATACAACAAGACATGTTGAAAATAAAACAGCAATTTCTATGGACTTGTCTTATATATCACTCTGTAATAACACTGAATATGAATAACTTTCAAAGTTAGAGAGAGCAAAATTTATAATCTTAAACAACATTTCACTAGTATTTTGGTTTAGAATCTGTACACATTAGAATTCCACAAAGTAGCATAATAAAGCTACTGCTACTGCTGGCAGAAAGTAAAATGGCACTTTAGGTAAGTTACTCTCAGTATCAGCTTCTATATCTGTAAAATGGGAAAATAATGCATTGTAAGGATTAAAAAAAAGACAGATATAATGATGCCTGGCAGACAGATGTGTTTATTCAATAAAACAATGTCAAAATTCCTAAGAGTGTAAGACGTCACTAATGTTACTTAACATATCATTGTCCCTTAATTCGACTGCCTGTCCACTCTTATTCTCTACTTCCTATACTATTACGATAAATATTATTAATAAAGTTAATATGTGCTGATGTTAAAACTATGGATAAATATTGCTAAATTACAAAAGTATACAACAATGTCCATTTTTCACACTTAAAATACGAACATTAATGTAAAAATATGAATTTGATTGGTGAAAATTAGAATTTTATTGTTTTAATAGGCATTTTTCATTTATTAGTAAGAGTAAACATTTCTCATATATTTCTGTTGTTGTTTTATTGTATAACTGTTTCCAATGAAAAGTAAGCTGATTTTAAACTAAAGCTGTCTATGTGTTTGTATCTCAAAAATTATTTCTTTCTAAGTTACAGTATGCAACAAATTAAAAATAAACATTCAGCAAGTGTTTTTAGAAGATGACAGAATAACACATTTTAAAAAGAGGAGTAAGTAAAGCCAAAAGAACCACAAAGCACACGGTGCCTTAGAGATACTCATTACAGTATACTGAAACACATAAGCATAAAGGTAAGGTTGAGTCATCAAAAACTTAAATTTAGTTTAATGTTAAAAAATGAAATTACTAATAATAAAATAAAAATTAAAAAAATAAATGAAATTGAGTATTATATTTTGGAAATTTTTTCATCTACATTGTTAGTACTTGGTACCTGAAAAGTCGATAGTCGGTAGCCTGTTTCACATGGGAAACTTCACCCATGTGAAAGCTTTATTCCTGTGATGAAAGATGAACAAAGCATTGATTTACTTTATTCTATTTTTATAAGGTTACTTTACATACATACACCTTTAACACCACAGAATATAATTTTTGGTATATGTCAAAATGATATTTGAACTCAACTCCCATGTTTTCATACCAGTGTAAACAATATAGCACAAACAGGAAGCTCCAAATTATTTTTTCTTAACTTCAAATTTGCACATAATATTTCCTTTTAGCTGAGTTAAGATGCACTAATTTTCTAAAAAGAAAATAAATTGATTTTTACCAATATAAAAAAATTGCTTAGAGGAATGCCTAGTATATAGTAGAAACTCAAGACATTTGTTGAATAAATAACGTTCAAGTTAAGTGAAATGCTTAGCTTTATAAAGCAAGAACATTCTAAAATCAAATAATTACTGTGGAAAAGTAAAAAAAAATAGTCATTAATAAAATATTTCATAAAATATTTTGTATATTTTATGCAGACATAATAAATTAATTGCACGATGGATATAAAAAGACATGCAGTATAATCTAAAGAGAATGATCTTACGCTAAGATGTAAAACACCTAGGCTTTAGTCCTGTGGCTCCTCTAATAATTATGTGATATTGAACAATTTACTTAACATTCCTTGGTGTCATTTTTTCCAGCTGTAAAACAGTAATAATAGTAACTTCCTATGCATCACAGATGGTTATTTTTAAAGTAAAATGAGATAATAGATGAAGAAGTGCTTTCAAATATAAAACATATAATTGTTGAATAATATTTAAGACACACTTTCAGATATGCAGAGGAAAAGCTTATATATTAAAAAAAACAGTTATTCAATTTACCAAATCTAATCAAAATGGGTGTTTTTGATCTCATGTGGCAGAGTCACATTACACACACATACACCACAAAATCTTTGTCTTTACCTTTCTCCATTGCTACACTGTCTAGCAAGTTTTTTAAATTATTTGCTTAATTTAAGTACAGTTGGTATACAATCATATTATTTATATGAGTTTCAGGTGTACAATATAGTGACTTCACATTCTTATACCTAATAATGTGATCACCCCACTAATTCTAGTAATCATCTGTCACTCTGCAAACTTATCAAAATATTATTGACCCTATTTCTCTTCCCATTTTCACCCATCTCCCCACTCCTTTCTTCTGGTAACCATCCCTTTGGTCTCTGTTTTTATGAGTCTGTTTTTGTTTTTTGTTTTGTTTTTAGATTTCCCGTTTAAGCGAAACCATACGGTATTTGCCTTTCTCTGCCTAACTTACTTCACTTAGCCTAATACCCTCTAGACCCAACCATGTTGTCTCAAACGGCAAGACTCTATTCTTTTTTTATTGCTGCATAATATTCCATTATATGCATACCACATCTTCTTTATCCATGCATCTATCATGAATACTTAGGTTGCTTCCATAACTTGGCTATTGTAAATAATGCTGCAAAGAACGTAGGAGCGTATATTCTAATTAGTGTTTTTGCTCTTTGAATAAAAACCCAGAAGTGGAATTGCTGGGTCATATGGTGTACCATTTTCAGTTTTTTAAGGAATCTCCATACTGGTTTCCATAGGGGCTGCACCAGTTTGCATTCCCACCAACAGTGCAGGAGGATTCCCTTTTGTCCACATGTTATTCCTTGACTTTTGATAATAGCCATTCTGACTGGTGTAGGGTATCTCACTGTGATTTTGATTTGCATTTCCCTGATGATTAGTGATGTTAAGCATCTTTTCGTACATCTGTGGACCATCTGCATGTCTTCTTTGGAGAAATGTCTTTTTATGTCTACTGCTCTTTTTTCAATCAGATCATCTAATTTTTTGTTATTGAGTTGTATACATTTCTTATGTGTTTTGGATATCGAACCCTTATCAGATATATCATTTGCAAATATGTTCTTTCATTCAGTGGGTTGCCTTTTTGTTTTGTTGAAAGTTTCCTTTGCCCTGCAGAAGCTTTTTAGTTTGATGTAGTCCTATGTGTTTATTTTTGCTTTTGTTTCCCTTGCTCAAGGAGACATATCCAAAAAGATATTACTTGGACTGATATAAAACAGTTCACTTCCTATGTTTTCCTCCTGAATCTTTATGGTTTCAGGCCTTACATTTAAGTCTGTAACCCATTTGAGTTTATTTCTGTATATGGTATAAGAGAGTGGTCCACTTTCATTTTTTGCATGTATTTGTCCAGTTTTCCCAACAACAAGTTTTCCCTTGTTGAAGAGACTGTCATTACTCCAGGATATATTTTTACCTCCTTTGTCATAGATTAGTTGACCATGTAAGTGAGGGCTTATTTCTGGGCTCTTTATTCTGTTCCATTAATCTATGTGTCTGTTTTTGTGCCCATACCATACTGTTTTCATTATTATAGCTTTGTAGTATAGTTTGAGATCAGGGAGCATGATCCCTCTAACTTTGTTCTTCTTTTCAAGATTGCCATGGCTATTTGGGTGTTTTTGTAGTTCCATATAAATTTTAGGATTATTTCTTCTAGTTCTGGGAAGAATGACATTGGTATTTTGATAGAAATTGCATTGAATCTGTAAATTGCTTTGAGTTACATGGTCATTTTAACAATATTAATCCTCCCAATCCATAAGCATAGTATATCTTTCTATTTATTTGTGTCCTCTTCAATTTCTTTCTTCAATGTTGTATTGTCTAGGAGTTTAAAGAGTCACATTGTAATGTCATAATAATCAGTCTCTATTTTAAGAGTTCAATCTTTATTATCACCTACTTAAGGTCAAATTAGTTATTGTGTAATAAATGGAAACTAAAATTTAAAATGTAAGTGTTTCATCTATCACCTACCAAGACACTATATGTAGAATTCAAACTAAGACACTACATGTAGAAAAGAGGTTCTCCCTGATCTCGCATTTAAAAATTTGTTTTTGTATTCACAAATATAATGCAAATCAGTCTAAAATTCTTAAAAGACAGTTCTGAATTTCCAGCAGCTTAATAGAGATTTAATTAATTAACTAATTAATTAATTTTTTAAGTTAAATTTATTAGAGGTGACATCAGTTAATAAAATTACACATGTTTCAAGTGTACACTTCAATAATACATCATATGTATATTGTAGTGTGTGTTCACCTAAAGTTGCAAGATACAAAAACAACATACAAAAATCCATTTCATTCCTATACACTAACAATAACATTTCAGAAAAAGGAATGAAAAAAAATTTCTTCTGCAATTGCAGCAAAAGAATAAAGTACCTAGGAATAAACCTAACAAAGATCTTCTGTATTTTATCAGTCATTAAGTCTCTCAATTGTTTTTCAAAATTCTTTCACCTGAACCTTTCCTTTTCATCGTTATCACCATTCTAGCTCTTGATGCTTCATAGTACAACTCATAATTTATTTCCCTATTTTTTGTCTCTTTTTCCTCCAACAGAGTATATGCATTGCCACAAGACCAAGATCAACATCACCGAGGCACTACTTCTCATTTGTCGATTGCTTAAAATTGGAATTTAAGACCCTTGTAGTCCAATTCCAACCTGACACCCTTAGCTTTGATTCTTACATAAATCTTTCTCTGACTAGACTTAGATACTAATATCAACTTACTACAGTATGTTTTGTTGTAAACTCTTAT
>NW_011888792.1:10058496-10078938 GCF_000151845.1 Pteropus vampyrus | reverse complement strand
TACATCTGTGGACCATCTGCATGTCTTCTTTGGAGAAATGTCTTTTTATGTCTACTGCTCTTTTTTCAATCAGATCATCTAATTTTTTGTTATTGAGTTGTATACATTTCTTATGTGTTTTGGATATCGAACCCTTATCAGATATATCATTTGCAAATATGTTCTTTCATTCAGTGGGTTGCCTTTTTGTTTTGTTGAAAGTTTCCTTTGCCCTGCAGAAGCTTTTTAGTTTGATGTAGTCCTATGTGTTTATTTTTGCTTTTGTTTCCCTTGCTCAAGGAGACATATCCAAAAAGATATTACTTGGACTGATATAAAACAGTTCACTTCCTATGTTTTCCTCCTGAATCTTTATGGTTTCAGGCCTTACATTTAAGTCTGTAACCCATTTGAGTTTATTTCTGTATATGGTATAAGAGAGTGGTCCACTTTCATTTTTTGCATGTATTTGTCCAGTTTTCCCAACAACAAGTTTTCCCTTGTTGAAGAGACTGTCATTACTCCAGGATATATTTTTACCTCCTTTGTCATAGATTAGTTGACCATGTAAGTGAGGGCTTATTTCTGGGCTCTTTATTCTGTTCCATTAATCTATGTGTCTGTTTTTGTGCCCATACCATACTGTTTTCATTATTATAGCTTTGTAGTATAGTTTGAGATCAGGGAGCATGATCCCTCTAACTTTGTTCTTCTTTTCAAGATTGCCATGGCTATTTGGGTGTTTTTGTAGTTCCATATAAATTTTAGGATTATTTCTTCTAGTTCTGGGAAGAATGACATTGGTATTTTGATAGAAATTGCATTGAATCTGTAAATTGCTTTGAGTTACATGGTCATTTTAACAATATTAATCCTCCCAATCCATAAGCATAGTATATCTTTCTATTTATTTGTGTCCTCTTCAATTTCTTTCTTCAATGTTGTATTGTCTAGGAGTTTAAAGAGTCACATTGTAATGTCATAATAATCAGTCTCTATTTTAAGAGTTCAATCTTTATTATCACCTACTTAAGGTCAAATTAGTTATTGTGTAATAAATGGAAACTAAAATTTAAAATGTAAGTGTTTCATCTATCACCTACCAAGACACTATATGTAGAATTCAAACTAAGACACTACATGTAGAAAAGAGGTTCTCCCTGATCTCGCATTTAAAAATTTGTTTTTGTATTCACAAATATAATGCAAATCAGTCTAAAATTCTTAAAAGACAGTTCTGAATTTCCAGCAGCTTAATAGAGATTTAATTAATTAACTAATTAATTAATTTTTTAAGTTAAATTTATTAGAGGTGACATCAGTTAATAAAATTACACATGTTTCAAGTGTACACTTCAATAATACATCATATGTATATTGTAGTGTGTGTTCACCTAAAGTTGCAAGATACAAAAACAACATACAAAAATCCATTTCATTCCTATACACTAACAATAACATTTCAGAAAAAGGAATGAAAAAAAATTTCTTCTGCAATTGCAGCAAAAGAATAAAGTACCTAGGAATAAACCTAACAAAGATCTTCTGTATTTTATCAGTCATTAAGTCTCTCAATTGTTTTTCAAAATTCTTTCACCTGAACCTTTCCTTTTCATCATTATCACCATTCTAGCTCTTGATGCTTCATAGTACAACTCATAATTTATTTCCCTATTTTTTGTCTCTTTTTCCTCCAACAGAGTATATGCATTGCCACAAGACCAAGATCAACATCACCGAGGCACTACTTCTCATTTGTCGATTGCTTAAAATTGGAATTTAAGACCCTTGTAGTCCAATTCCAACCTGACACCCTTAGCTTTGATTCTTACATAAATCTTTCTCTGACTAGACTTAGATACTAATATCAACTTACTACAGTATGTTTTGTTGTAAACTCTTATATAAAAGGACTACCTCAGCTAGAATAATTTCAATTGTCAATTGTTCAGCAATTGAGTTCTCAATTCAAAAATTGCTTAAATAGTAAATGGCATTATATCACAAAAATGCTTCAAGTTTTTTCAGCTTTGGTTTTTTAATAGTTTAGTAACATAAATGACACAGGTTCTTTCTAACTTTCTGCTGAACCATGCTTGGTATTTTAACCAAAAGCTTCATAGATTAGAACTGTTTCAGTCTCCAGTCTCTAAATCAATCACTTGGTAAGAAGAATGAAGTCACTTTTAATGGTTTAGATAAATCAAGATTCACTCACTGCAGTTAGGAAGATTCCTGGATCCCTTGAAAGACAAAGACAAATCAGAGTTAAGCAAAGGAATGTATAAAAACTGTCTGCTAGAGAGGCTAATATTAATTTGCTATTAAGAGTGTCACTCTGTTTAGGAATTCCTGTGCTGATTACATATTTATTGATTAGTATTCATAAAAGTTAAATTGGTTTTAGCTATTATAGCAGAAGACTATATGTAGAGATAATGCATTGGCTAGCTGTAAAATACAAGTCTATTTAATTAAAACTTTTATGACTTATAATCACCAAATATAAATACACAAGCACAGAGACATGCACACACAAACAAACAAACAGACACTTGCAAAATTGAACCATATTTACAAGACATATTCTGCCATGTTTAGGGCTCTAGATGAATTCGAATGAGGACACTGGATTTATAGAAGCAAAGGACAGACAGGATCCCAGTAGAAGTACTAGAACAGCACATGAGAACTAAGTCTCCCTTATAATTCTATCTGTAACATCACAGTATTTTTAAAAAAATAAATAAATATGAAGGCACTTTCTTTCAAGATATTTTTCCTGTTAAGGTCAACTCTATTACTTCTCTCACACTTTATTTTTTCATTTTCATGACTTTGTTTTAAGAAAAATTCAGGATTCCCTAGAAAATTCTTTAATGCAGCAAAAATCTGTCTGAATGGTATCTTGTCAACATGTCTAGCTGGGAATAGTGAGCCATTATTTTGCTATCACCTTCTTTTTTATTGTATATGAGAAAGCGTTGTATCATATAAGTAATCTGAGCTCATGGAATCCACAAAGAGCTGTAAAAAGATCTTATGCGGATATAGCTTTTCCAGTAATTAAAAACAAAAAGAAAAAAAAAGACAGCACAACTCTCAAGTGGGAAATATTGCATTGCAACCTCTGTGGAAAATGGTAACAGCTATAAACAACTAAGTGAATAAATTTTCCTTCTTTTCTGTCCCTAGCTTATCTGTTACTTTTGTTTATTAGCAATTTTTTTTTCATTTTTCTGGGAAAATAACGCATGTATCCAAAGCTTTAGATAAAATTCTGGGGAAAATAAAACTTCTATTCTAAACAATAGTAATGTTAAAGACTACCCACTACTTCGGAGTCCTTCCTACATGCTAGTCATTGCCATGTGAAAACAAGGTGTCCATCTTCAATATCTCCAGTCCACTAAAATTGTCATAAAAGTATCTGTGGAAGCATGAACTCTGACAACAAGGACCAAAATATGAATCCTACCTCCTAAAGCTTCACATGCTTTTGTGTACCAATGGAGGCAATTTACATTAATAACCCAAATTTATATAGTATTCTCATTTATTTGACTTGCAAATAGACTTGTCTTTTCTGAGTTATTCCTCTTTAATTTTTAATTTGCTTTGCCTGTTAACCTGCCTACATAAATCAAGGTGGCTGTTGGACACTGTTGTCTCCAATATGAGTAGCTAGAACTGAGGAATATTTCTCTGGGCCAGATACTTCAGTGGTAATTCGTAAGCAACTGCTGAAGCCAACTAGATGTTATTTAAAATTAATCATCAGTGCCACCCACCTCAGAATGAGAAGCAGCACTCTCTCTTTTTGTATTACATTTCATCAAGGGCTTTCCTAGAGCATAGTGGCTTAAGTCTCAAAGATTTGTACCCCTTAATCCACAGACAAAGCCATTTCCTAAGAACCTGCAAATGGTAAGTCATGATGAGCTCTGTTGACACCAAGATGCTATGTAATATGCCTCTTTGAGGTACAGGCCTTGACCTTGAGCTTGCTTTGTCTGTCAGACTCCCTTTCTGGTGAGCCCTTTCTCCAGGTCCACACTTCTTTCAGTCTGGCTTTCTTTAGGATATCCCTAATATATTTTACTTTTTCCAAAACATAATTATAAATAATAGCACAGTGTAACCTTAACTTCTCACAGACATGATTCAAATTCAGCTCAATCTCATTTGTGACCCTGGGTAAATCATTTACTTTTCCAAAGCCTCAGTTTCTGTATATGATAACAAGGAGTAACGCTTTCCTCATAGAGTTATTCTACAGATCAAACACGATGCCAACTATTTCTAGCACAGTCTCTAGCATATTGTAAATATTAAATTTTACATTTTTTTACCCAGAAGCTTCCCAAATGCCAATGAAATCAGTGATGCAAGAACATATAAGAAGAAAACAGGGTTGTGTCTAACCCTTTTTACAAAAAGCTTCCATTCTGTGTACCTGCCCGGGCAATATGCCTAAAATGTGCTGTCACAATAACAAATAGCATGAATTACAAATTGGTTTCAATACTTAATTGAGATTTCAATTCTACTGGAAGATTGGTTAACAGAAACTGTACCACTGGGTAAAAATAAATTATAAAAACTTAAGCATGTCTATAGACATATTAAACTTGTTTGGTGACTGTTGTGCTATCTTTGTGTATATGTTGTTTTTTAAAGATTTTTATTAAACTATAGCTAACATACAATATTAGTTTCAGCTGAACACCAGTTATTCAATATTTATATATCTAAAAAAGTGATCACCCTTATAAGTCCAGCAACAATCTGACACTACAATATTGCAATCACAATATTATTGACTAGATTCCCTCTGCTGTACACCACATCCCCATGACTTGTTTTATACCTGGAAATTTGAAATTCTTATTCCCCTTCACCTTTTATCCCTCCTTTTTTGAATTACAATTGACATTCAATATTATTTGGTATTAGTTTCAGGTGATCAGTATAGTGGTTAGATACTTATATAATTTACAGAGTGATCTCCATGACTAATCTAGTACCCATCTGGCACCATATATAGTTATTATCATATTATTGACTATTTTCTGTATGTGTTGCTTTAAATCCTCATGACTATTCTGTAACGAACAATTTGCACTTCTTAATTCCTTTACCTTTTTCGCCAGTCCCACAACCCCCTCCCATCTGGCAACCATCAGAATGTTCCCTGAATTTGAGTCTGTTTCTGTTTTGTTTATTTTGTTCTTTAGATTACACATAAAAGTGAGATCATATGGTATTTGACTTTCTCTGTCTGACTTATTTCACTTAGTATAATACCTTCCAGATCCATCCATGTTGTCACAAATGGTAAGATCTCATTTGTTTAATGGCCGAGTAATATTCCATTTTATATATGTACCACTTTTTTATCCGATTGTTTATTGATGGACACTTAGGTAGCTTCCATATGTTGGCTATTGAAATTATACTGCAATGGACATAGGAGTGCATATATCTTTTTGAATTAGTGTGTTGGATTTCTTCAGATAAATACCCAGAAGTAGAATTTCTGGGTTATATGATAGTTCTATTTTTAATTTGTTGAGGGAACTCCATACTGTTTTCCATAGTGACTGCACCAATTTGCAATCCCACCAACAGGATATGGAGAATTCCTGTTTCTCCATATCCTCCTTGATGCTGTTCATTGACTTATTGATGATGGCCATTCTGACAGGAATGAGGTGCTATCTCATTGTGGTTTCAATTTGCATATCTATGATTATTAGTAACATTGAACTTCTTTTCATATGTTTATTGGCCATCTGTATGTCCTCATTGGAAAAATGTCTATTCAGGTCCTCTGCCCATTTTTTAATTAGATTCTTAGTTTTTTTTGGTATTAACTTGCTTGAGTTCTTTGTAAGTTTTAGATATTAACCACTTATCAGATGTATCATTGGTAAATATCTTCTTCTATTCAGTATGTTGTCTTTCCATTTTATTGATGATTTCCTTTGCTGTGCAAAAACTTTTAGTGTGATGTAGTCCCACTTTTTTTTCTTTTGATTCTCTTGTCTGTAACAACATATCAGAAAAAAAAAATGTATCGAAGAGCAATGTCAGAGAATATATTACCCGTTTTCTTCTAGAAATTTTATGGTTTCAGGTCTTATATTTCATCTTTAACACATGTTGAGTTTATTGTTGTTTATGGTTTAAGAAGGTGATCTAGATTCATTTTTTTTGCATGTATTTGTCCAGTTCTCCTAACACCATATTTTGAAGAGACTTTAATTACCCCATTGTATATTCTTGTCTCCTTTGTCATAGATTAACTGACCATATAAGTGTGGGTTTATCTCTGGACTCTCTTTTCTGTTCCATTGATCTCTATGACTGTTTTTATTACTATAGTCTTGTAGTATAGTTTGATATCAGGTATTGTGATACCACCAATTTTTTTTTCTTTCTCAAGATTGCTGTAGCTATATAGGGTCTTTTAGGCTCTCCATAAATTTTATGACTATTTGTTTTGAGTTCTTTGATAAATGTCATTGGTATTTTGATAGGAATTGCATTGAATCTTAGATTCCTTTGGGTGGTATGTACCTTTTAATGATATTAATTCTTCCTATCAATGATAATTGTATTTGCTTCCATTTATTTCTATCTTGTTCAGTTTCTTTCTTCAATGTCTTATAATTTTCTAAGTACAATTCTTTTAATTCTTTAATTAAATTTATTCCTAAGAATTTTTTTTGGCATAATTGTAAATAGATTTGTTTTCTTAATCTCTCTTTCTGATAATTCATTATTATATATAAAATGCAACCAATTTCTTAATGTTACTTTTGTATCTTACTACTTTACGGAAGTCATTTACCAGTTCTAACAATTTTTTGATGGAATATTTAGGGTTTTCTATCTACAGTATCATGTCATCTGCAGATAATGACAGTTGTACTTCTTCCATTCCAATTTGGATGCTTTTTATTTCTTTTTCTTGTTTGATTGCTATGGCAAGGACTTCTCAAGGATTTCTAATATCATGTTGAATAGTTATGGTAAAAGTGGACATCCTTGTTACTGATCATAAGGAAAACACTTTCAGCTTTTCACCAGTGAGTATGATGTTAGCTGTGTTTGTCATATAAGGCTTTTATTACTATGTTCCCTCTATACTCACTTTGCTGAGAGTTTTTATTATAAGTGGATTCTGGATTTTGTCAAATGCTTTTTCTGCATCTGCTGTTATGATCATGTGATTTTTATCCTTAATTTTGTTTATGTGATATATCACATTGATTTGTGGATATTTAGCCAAATTTGCATTCCAGAAATAAATCCTACTTAGTCATGGTGTATAATCTTTTTAATGTATTGCTGGTTTCAGTTTGCTAATATTTTGTTGAGGATTTTTGCTTCTATGTTCATCAGGAATGTCGACATAATTTTCTTTTCCTGCAGTGTCTTTGGTTTGGAATTGGGGTAATGATGCCCTCCTAAAATGAACTTGGAAGTCATCTATCTTCTTGAATATTTTGGAATAATGTGAGAAGGACAGATGTTAAACCTCCTTTAAATGTTTGGTAAAATTCACTTGTGAAGACATCTGGTCCAACACTTTTGCTTGTGGGGAGTATTTTGATTACCGATTCAATTTTGTTAGTAGTAATCAGTCTGCTTAGGTTTTCTGCATCTTCTTGATTCGATCTTGGAAGATTGTATGTTTCTAGGAATTTATCCATTTCTTCCAGATTGTCCAATTTGTTGGCATATAATTGTTCTTGATGTTTTCTTATAATCTTTTGTATTTCTGTGGTGTCAGTTGACACTTCTCTTTTCCTTTCTGATTTTATTTATTTGGGTTCCTTTTCTTGATGAGTCTGCCAAAAGTTTATCAATTTTGTTTATCTTTTCAAAGAACCAGCTCTTGGTTTCATTGACCTTTTGCATTTTTTTAGTCTATTTCATTTATTTCCATTCTGATCTGTATTACTTCCGTCCACCTACTCACTTTGGACTTTCTTTTTTCTTCTTCTTCTAGTTCCTTTAGGTATAAGGTTAGATTGCTCAAGATTTTTCTTATTTCTGTAGTAGGCCTAAATTATTATAAATTTCCCTCTTAGAAATGCTTTTGCTGTGTTCCACAGATTTGGGGTCATTGTATTTTCATTTTCATTTGTATCTAGATATCTTTTGATTTCTTCTTTGATCTCATTTTTTACCCATTCATCGTTTAGCATCATGTTATTTAGCCTCCATGTGTTCATGTTTTTCTATTTCTTTTTCCTGTAATTGATTTCTAGTATCATGCCAACTAGTTGGTCAAAGAAGATGCTTGGCATGATTTCAATCTTCTTAAATTTATTGAGATTTGTTTTGTGGCCTAACATGTGGTTTATCTTGGAAAATGTTCTATGTGCACTTGCAAAGAATGTATATTCAACTTCTTTGGGGTAAAATTCTCTTTAAAATATCAATTAAATCCATCTGGTCTAGTGTGTCATTTAAGGCCACTGTTTCCTTGCTGATTTTCTGTCTAATAGAACTATCCCTTGATGTCAGAGGGGTGTTAAAGTCTCCTACTATGACTGTACTGCTGTCAATATTTTCATTTATGACATTTAATATTTGCTTTATGTTGGTTAATATTTGCTTTATGTATTTAGGTACTCCTATGATGGGTGCTCAAATGTTTACAAGGGTTATATCCTCTAATTGTACTGATCCCTTCATCATTATGCAATGTTCCTTGTTATAGCCTTTATCTCTTATTATAGACTTTGTTTTAAATTCTATTTTGTCTGATTTAAATATTACTATACCACCTTTTTTTTTTCATTTCCATATACGTAAAATATCTTTTCTATCCCTCTACCTTCAGTCTTGCATGTCTTTCGATCTGAAATGGGTCTCTTGTAGACAGTATATGTATGGGTCTTGTTTTCATATCCATTCAGCTAACCTATGTCTTTTGAGTGGAACATTTAATCTATTTACATTTAAAGTGATTACTGATAGGTACATAGCAATGAGCATTCTATTATGATGCATACTTATGTGGGTTTTTCGTTTGTTTGTTTGTTTGTTTGTTTTAGTTTTTTTCCCGTTCTCATTCTTAAATAAGTCCCTTTAACATTTCCTGACTTAGCTTGGTGGTGATGAATTCCTTTAGCTTTTTCTTGGGGTAAGTTCTTTATCTCACATTCAATTTTAATTGATAGCCTTGCTGGGTAGAGCAGTGTTGGCTATAGTCTCTTGCTTTTAATCACTCTAAATATTTCAGGCCAATCTTTTTCGGCCTGCAAAGTTTCTGTTGAGAAATCAGCTAACATTCTTATGGGAGCTCCCTTGTAAGTAACTAGCTGACTTTCTCTTGCTGCTTTTAGGATTTTTTGTCTTTAACCTTTGCCAGTTAAATTATGATGTGTCTCGGTGTGGGTCTCTTTGGGTTCATCTTGTTTGTGAATCTCTGCACTTCCTGGGCTTGTATATCTATTTCCTTTGCCATATTAGAAAAGTTTTCTGTCATTATTTTTTAAAATAAGTTTTCAATCCCTTGTTCTCTCTTTTCTCCTTCTGGTAAATCTATGATGTGAATGTTTGATGTTGTCCCAGAGGTCCCTTAATCTCTCCTTGTTAAATTCTTTTTTCTTGTTGTTTAGTTTACTGCTATCTTGTCTTCTAAATCACTGATTCTATCCTCTGCTTCATCTAATTTACTATTGATTCCTTTTAGTGTATTCTTCATTTCAGTTACTGTGTTCTTCATTTCTGATTAGTTCTTTTTTATGGGTTTTATGTGCTTTTTTGTTTACTATCTCTTTGTTGAAGCTCTCACTGAGATCATCTATTCTTCCCCTAAGTTCATTGAACATCCTTATAACCAATGTTTTGAACTCTGTATCTGGTAGGTTGCTTGCCTCCATTTCACTTAGTTCTTTTTCTGAAATTTTCTCCTGTTCTTTCATTTGGATATCTTTCCTTGTTTCCTCATTTTTGCTGCCTCTCTGTGTTTGTTTCTATGTATTAGGTAGATATGCTATGTCTCTCAGCCTTGGCCATGTGGCCTTATGTAGTAAGTGCCCTGTGTAGCTCAGTACACAGTCTTCTGATCACCTATGCCAGGTGCTCTAGAAGAGTCTCTTGTATGGGTTATGTGTGCCCTCCTATTGTAGTGAGCCTTGGTTGCTGTTAGTACATCAGCGGGTAGGACTGACTCTCAGGCTGCCTAGCTGTGAGATTTGGCCATGCTCACAGCATATGAGCCGCTGTGTAGGGGCTGACTCCAAGGAGTAGAATTTGTCTCTGTGGGCTCATGTGGCTATTGAGACCATCCTTTGTGTGTGCTACTTGTGGAACTAATCAGGTGGTGCTCTGTTGTGACCTGATGCCACGTCTGGATGTGTTTGTTCTAGGGCCCCTTGGAAGGGGCTCCCAATCAGGCCAAGTGCCTGGGGCTACCTGGTAGGAGCTACAAAGCAATCATTGGTTGGTTGTTCCCTGAGTTGAACCTAAAGGTATGTGGGAGAGGCCATGCTGCTAATCGAGGCAGGCTACCATCAGTAGCAGGCCTGGGGCATCTCAGCAAAAGGCCCAGGGAACCTCTAGGCCTGCCACCACCCACCAGTTGTCCATAATGTTCAGCCACTGAAAGAGCCTTGGGTGGTATGAGTGGAACAGGACTTGAGTGGGGCAAGGTCTCAAGAGTTATCAGCATAGGAGAAATGGTATTCGACAAGTTATTACAAATTTAGATTTGATACCAATTTTAAGCTTGGAGCCAGTATGGAAAAGGCCACCTGCCTGGGGCCTTCAGACTCCAGAAAGTTGTCCAAGAAATTTTGCAATGTGTGCCAACACCAGCTGACTGCAGGTTGCCAAAACAGCCTCTGGAGTCATGCAATTTGGGTGGGGCAGGATCTGAATGAGTCACCAGAATGGAGAAAGTGGTGTTCAACGGATAAATGTAAATTCAGATTTGGCACCAGCATTGAGCCAGGGGGCTCTCTCCAAAAGTCCAGAGCCCATGAGGCCAGCCATTTCCCTCTCAGGACCTGTGGTTCCCCAAAAGTTGTCCAAGAAAAAGTGCAGTGTGGGCCAACAATGACTGCCTGACAGCCACACAAAAAGCCTCTGGTGTTGCACAAGTTGGGTAGGGCGGAGTCTTAGAGAGTCACCAGAGTAGAGTGAGAATTGTTTACCAAGTCAATGAAAATTCAGATTTGGTCATGTGCAGGGAGGGCTCAACACAGGAAAATTGATGTCCTCCAGCTACTCAGGAGGAGAGCTCAACACAAGAATATTGGTGGCTTTCCCTCCAGCCCATATCCTGAAGCTGCACCACTCAGTCTCTTCCTATATGTCTCTGATACCTCCCTAGGTGCTCTCTCTCAGCTGGACCCTAGGAGAATGCCTGAGAGTTAGAGAGTCTGTGTGGAGGCCCATTAAGCGGACTCCTGGGTTTCCAGCCACCTTCAGTCTCACCTTGACGGATAGAATCCTGGATGATTTTCACAGCCAGATAATGTGGAGGTGGCTTGTCCTGGCACTGGTGCTCTAAGATGGGGAGCCCAGTGTGGGGTAGAGATCCCTCACTGTTCAGAGGGGCCCTTTGCAGCTGAGATATCCCTCCAAATTCTCGACCACCACATGTGAGTGCGGGCCAGCTCGTTTCGAATCTCCACTCCTCCTACAAGTCTCAAGGTGGCTTCTTCTGTGTAGCCTGAGTTACAGAACTATTTATCTAGTTTTTAGATAGTTCTCCATGTTGATTGTTCTATATTTTAGTTTTAATTTTAAAGTGATCATGGGAGGGGGCAAACACAGCATTTACCTACTCCACCATCTTGACCAGAATTATTTATGTTTAAAAATGTATATTTAAATAGCAGCTACTTACAAAAAATAAGAAAATATTAATAATAATTAAATGTGTAAATCCACCAAATACTTTCCTCAATCCTTTACAATATATACACTCACACACACACACACACATGCACTTGTATTAAATGCTATCACTTCCACATGATCTATTCTTCAAGGTAAGTCAATTAGGTTTCTAAGGAAACATAGTGACATATTTTGATAGTTGCATTTTAAAACTATTATTATTGTTGTTGTAATTGATTGTGATTGGGAAACTGCTTTAACTCAGAATAAAGAAATTCTGTTCCACCTACACTCTCTTGTTTGAAAACAGCAAATGATACATCTGGATTTTTTATACCTAATTAATAAGATTATTTCTGTGTATCTATTTTTCTGGTTTATCACAAATTACTGAAAAATCAGATAAGACTAAAAAACTTGGTAGCTACAGAAATTGACAACAACAACAACAACAAAGGGAGCTAAAGGGGGATAGAATAACATATAGATCATCATATTGACTGAAAAATTCTTATAAATACGGAACAATTATGTTTTGGAAACATGTAAAGTATCAGGCAAGCTAAGGAGATCCCACTGGAAACAAGGTTTATCTGTCAACTACCTTCATCAGAAAGAGGGTAGGTCTAAAATATATATATTTGGCAGCCATTTTGTTATTGGTCCCCAAAATAAGAAAGTCAATAACCTTTTAACTAAAGAATGATGCTTGATCCCACTGTCTAGAGATATTTTCCAAAAATAAATTTTTCCAATTTTTGTTATAAAAGGTATTATAAATCTGATTATTTGTTTGACATTAGTTATTTACTAATGATATATGGATTGCACTGCCCTGACCATTTAGTATATTCAAAATATTTTATCCACAACACTGAACAATATTATTTCTGCACCATTTAATAAACTGCTATAAAACACATACTTGTTTATATCTATGTTTGACTACACTGTGTAAGATTCATTCCACTTTAGATATTTTTAAATGTTAATTTTCCATTTCCTATTAAACTATTTTAACAGTGCTACAATATTAGTATTTTTATACCTCAACAACCTAAAAGCAACCTTTCATATTTGCCCAATTAATAAGGCTCTGTAGAAATATACACTATTTTCTTGCAACACAATCACAGAAATATATTTATGCAGCATTGCATTTTAAAATGCCCTCGACTGATTTCTCCACAGGGCTTGCTTGTCACAGCGCTCTGTTAACCTACCCACTACAATACAGTTTATCAGACAACCTTGCTTTGCACTGTCAATTAGAAAATAATAATAATAACCAAAATAGTTTGCCTTCCAAATTCTTAGCTGCCCCAATGCTGAAGCCAATGATGTGTAGAAAAGAAAAACCCTCATAACTCCTAGCCTGATAAATGAGTAGGGAGAATTTGACAGATCAGAACGAGATGAAGCAGCCTAAAACATTTGGCACAATGTGCGTCTGGCATACAGAGACTGCCTGTCAAATGCCTATGACTCCATACAGCAGCTAGGGACCCTATGGAGCAGCAGATGGGCCATTAAGGTAGTATTAATGTAGATGCCATCAGTTTTCAGTTCTGACTGGGACATACTCTTTAGAACTATGAGCAGCTGCTGCCATTTATTGTGACAGCTTCCTGCTAACTTTTGCCAACTGGCACAATCTGACTCTTTGTACCTGAGCTATTAAATGTGTGACTTCCACCATTTTATTCCTCCAGAGAATGCTTTTAATAATCCTCTAAAGAAGAAATGAAGCATTTATCACCAAAGTGAATATACATACCACGCAGTTCTATTGTACAAGACTCCTGCCCAGCGTACTTTAATAGACCTTATATTAACACATTCTTATTAAAACTAAGCATAGACCTTTTCATATATATATATAAATGTTTAATTGAAAATGATAACTCATATTAACTCTAAATCTTTAATGTAATATTGATGTACTTAACTATGAACTAACTGGAACCTTTTATATTCTGGAAATATTATTTTCCTAACAAGCAAATAACAAAAAATGTCATATAAAACATAGTAATAAGTTAACAAACCAAAAATAAGTTATTTCATGGCTCTCTAAGTATAGGTAAATATTTTCATTCCAAAAGGATCAGATACATCTGGTGTTTTATTTAACATATGTAAATAAATTTAAGGTGTATAAATGGATTTTAAAGCTCTGTATCTAAATACTGCCCCCACTACCAATCATGAACAATGCATTATAAATGATGGTAGCTGTGTATTTATCACCTGCAGAATAATTTCAACAGACTATGCAACCAAACTATTGGCAGAAGCAGCACTCTGCTGTCTTCCTTTCATCCAGCTAGACTTCTAGGGATACACTGCATCATTTTTTATTATGTCGAACAAGATAGCTCACAGTACAGCACAGCATACGGTTTGTCAGACAATAAAAACTGCAGCAAGTCATTATAAAAATGGCTGGCAGACATATTCATTATGCTGAGCTAACATCTTCTCTGCTTCAAACATCTCTACAATCTGACCAATAATCTATGTATGAGATTTCTAAACAAATCTCACTTCGTCGATACTATAGTTCACAGGAAGGTCTGTCTGTATACCTATACATGTGCACACACGTGCACATGCACACCCCTTCTCAAACACTAATCTTAAGGCAATTAAGCTCTTAAATTCATTTTGATAGGTGCAATAATGAGAATGCCTCTATCAGAATGTATAATAAAGTTTCAAAGATACAGACATTCATAATACAGCTTTTGAAATGCTTAAGATGAAAGAAATAGTATATAAATAACATTTAAGATGTCCTATGTTACATGTAAAGGAAATATGTGAAATAATATTGGTGCACATAGACCACACAATAGTCAGAGGCATGATATCTAGATGCCAAGTCACTCTCAGTGACGCCCACATTTTCTTCCATGAACAAACCTGTGACATTTGACAGAATTTCAGAAGTTCCATTTATTGTCTGTGAGTGATTCTGTGTGTGTTCATATACATTTACTTGCCTTTACATATTATTTCTAAAGAAACTGAAATGTATTTACTTCTGGGAAACTCGAAAGAGTGAAACATTATATCATGGAAATGGACTTAAGGAACAATATTACTGAAAGTCAGTATGATTCACAAAAATGCAAAGAAAATTAAAATTATGTTAAAAATCTAGAATCTGACTATAAAATACACATGTTAAAGTTCTGATTTATTAGTTTAATCTTAGCAGTTTTGTTGATCTATTTAAAAGTTGCCTGGTTTATTTTTGTTGGTATTTTTTAACATTTCAGTTTCCACATGGTATTTTTCACTTTACCTAAGAATACCAAAACCATTTGACAGCATGAACTTGTTTTGAATGTTTAACTAGCAGTGGTCAAAAGTGATGATGTTATTTTACAGTAGCTAATTTGTGTCAGCCTTTCATAGGTTTATTCAACTTTGTCAAAAATTGGCAAAATCTAAAACAATTTTTGAATATTCTCCATTATTTACTTTGACTTGGTATCAAATTAAAGATGCCACTATATGCAAACATTTTGAAAATAACCTAATAATGCTCTTGAAAAAATTAACGTGAAAACATGAGCATTGCTCACAGCACCTGTCGCAGTACTCCCTCAGAGGAATATTTCGCTGGGCTTTTGCAGGGCGGGGATATTGTGTTTCTACATGGGAAAACCAAAGCCTGAGAGATGAAACTACCATAGTGTCTCTGTTGGACGAAAATGAATAAATCCTTGGTGACCAGAGAGTTTGAAGAGCAATGTTTTAAAAAGAGAAATTGTGAGTTTTACAATGCTGTTCTGATGTAATAAATCAAAAGCTGATCCCAAATAAATAAAATATATGTGGATTTCCAAAGAAAACTAAATTTTAAAAAAGCCACCTAAAAAAATTAATAAATAAATAAAAAATTTAAAAAGCCACCTGAAATTTATGTCATTGGTTTTACTTTAAAGCTACTGCTTTGGAGTGGTGATTTTTTTATCTTAAAAAGTGTGTTTCTTATATGTTATTTTCAAGGAAAGGTTTAATAAAACATTTTTACAAAAAGCAAAGGACAGAAAGGCTGTTTAATTATTCTGGGAAATTTTTAAATAATTTTTTGGTAAAATATGATTCTAAATAATAAGAAATTTTATTTGTTGTGATCAGAGCCAGAAAATATGCTGATATTGTCAAGCCTTTTGATTTAAAATATTTATTGAAGACTAAGAATAACTTTACCTTTCAGGTCCTATCTGCAGAGATTGTTGTGTAAATCATTGCAGCCTCATGTATAGTAGTCCTATAGAATCAATTGATATTTGCGATGTCAAAGACATATATCTATTATGCTTTTCTAACACAGAAGTACTGAAAATGTTTTACTAAAAATCCATGCACAGAATCTAGAATCTTCAAACTTCTGCAGCATCTTCCCATAAAAAAAATCACTTGTATTTCTAATCTGGTTCAAGCTGCTATTGTCAGAACAGAAATATTTTACTGAACTATAAAAAGCATGTAAAGAGGTAAAATTTTAAAAAGCCTTAAAGAGGGAATATACTTTAAGATTTATCATTTTTAATAAAAATAAATGAATCTTTATTGAGACTTTATTAAAGTTAGCAAAGATGGACTGGAAATCAATAGTCTTGAAATAAATGAATTCAGCCCCTTAGGTTTTGGTTTTATAATCTATAGGAACAGTAAAATTCCATTGCCATCAAAGATGTTTATAGTAAATTAATCATATGGTATTTGAATATATAACATAATAGACTGTCAGTTATATTATACTTCCAAAAGTATGGAATACATCCACAACCCCAACCAATCCATAAATAGGAATTGTTGTTTTTATTCAAAAAAAAAAATGTTCAAAATATACAATTGTTTAAAATATCTGCTTCTCTTTATCAGTGTGCATATTTTACAAATTCAAAAGCATATGAATATTCTTGTGATTTAGCTAAAGTAAACAGAAATAATTGAAATGGTGGCAGATGAATTATTAGAGATTTACTTAGCAAGAACAGTACACTCTAAGTACAAAAGGTTTCATTGGTAGTGATTTCTCAGAAAATTAATAAGGTTACGATGCTTGTTTCTTCTTTGCCTTTTAACCTTCATGGGAATAGTTTATCTAGAAAGATATTATTAAAAACATACAGGAACCTTAATTAAAGAAAAATTACACTCATTTGCATGTTCTTACTTAGTTCTTCACTTTTAAAAGATAAGCACAAAAGTAAAAATTTCCTCAATACATATCAAGGAATTTAAGTTATAATATTGTTTTCCCTTGAATTCAAAAAGTAAACTCTTAGGCTCTGACTGATTTTCTTTCTTCACAAAGAACCACAGGGAATATACAAACACCAAATGCAAATAAAGGGATATAAAATTGAGATCTTACTCCAATTATCTTTCACCAAACTTTATCTTTTCCCATGCTTTCATAGTTCTGCTTATATCTTACTTCCTCTTGAAACCTTTGCAAACATCTTGTCACAATTCAATTTACAACTCAATTATGCAGAGAAAAAAATTCTTTATATAGTCTAGAATCATTCTAGTCTTCCCCTTTGTGCTTTAATTTGTGGAAATCAGGAAAAAATAAATAAAAAATGAAGAGGCTAAATTTAAAGCCTAAACTAAGCAATAATATAAATTATCTATTTAAGGAGCATTAATCATCTTGAGTAACAATTCTCAGTTCAGTTTCTCAGCCTCTCTACTTCATGTTTTTCATTTTAAAATATAGTCCAGGTGTGACAGAAGTATCTGGGACCTACCTCATGGAAGCAGAGAATTGCCAGACCCTCAGTTGAAATATCCAGTGTCTTCTCCAGTCTTTAAGTTTATATGGGTGTTGCTTGTCCAGTTGCCTTAGAGGGGGAAGACTCTGATGGCATAACCTAATCTGACCTTGTAATTTCTTTGGGAAGAGGCAGCATTCCCATACTATTAGGCCAGCTAGATGTAAAGGCACATTTAGGCTCATGTTGGTGTTACAAGAATTCCCTCATTTAATCTTGAATGGTCTAATTTGTAGCCATCCCACAGCGAGGTCCTTCTGGTGATTCCTTGTATTAGCTGGGTTTCTCTTATGATAATGTTGCATAATAAACTCTTCCCAGCATTTCAGTGTCCTACAAAAACAAACATTTACTTTTCTTGCCCAAAGTTCTGTGGTTTGGTTTTGATGGCTCTGCCTTAGGGTACTGGTTCAGTTCAGGTCTTTTATGTGTGTGTGTGTGTGTGTGTGTGTGTGTGTGTGTGTGTGTGTGTTGTTGTTGTTGTTGTTTTTTGAGAATAGTCACTACTCAGGGTAGGATCTTTTCACAATTGATAGCAGAAAGGCCAATGAAAACATGCAAGGCTTCTTAAGACCATGGCTGAGACTTAGCACTTTGTCACTTCTTCCCAGAGCCCAGTGGCCCCCCCAAAAATTGTAAAGTCAAGTCAAAATCAACAGAGGGCAGGAGAATTATCCACATATTTTTGTCAGAGGCACTAAAAACCTGCATACTAGGGGACATGAATGTATACTTCTTTGACAGAAACTACTGACGTATTAAGAACAATAATTTGATTCACCATACCTCCTCTAGAAGTCTCTCTAGACTGTTATCTGATTTTTGGTTTTATCTACGTCCCAATAACTAAGCTCAGGGCCTTTTGTTACCTGACCACAAAGAATTGCCATGTTAATGTGACTGTGCCCCTGCCCTCCCTTCTGCACACATCTTATTGAACCTTTTTCTCCTGCTCTCTAAATTTGAGAAAAAAGATAGCCTAATCAATTCTTTTCCCTCTGTTTCTGCTCTTCACAGCTTCTAATAATCATACCAGAGAAAATAAAAGAAAATAAAAATTTCTAATCTGTCGCATCCTCTTTTTGTGACTCCAACTTTTTGGGAAACACTACAAGGTAAACAAGGATATTTTCTTCATGTATTAGATGAATTCTATAACATTAATACTTCGGGGTGAAATACAAAATGAAAAAAAAATGAAGGAGTTTGGAAAAATTTCCCTCAAGATAATCACCTTAATTGTAAAACTAGGGGCCAAATTTATAATCTTATGTTTGAATATCAGAAGCTAAATACCAACTAAGTCTTTCATCATATTTTCTTATAGAACATACTTATTTCCCTTTAGACATTTGATAACAAGGGTGACAGCTACATTTTTTAGAAAATAAAAGATAAAACCACATTAATTTTTTTATTGCCATGTGCAAAGAGAAGAAGGAAAAGGAGGGTAGAGAAATGATTCTAGAAGCCTAGCTAAGGCGATATGTAGAAAAGAATAGAATCAGTGTGATCAAAGGAAACATGTTTTTAACAGTTAATTAAAACAAAGTGAAATTTACCTTAATCCATATCGGTGACAATAAATTCACATATACTAAAAAAGAGAGGTGAAACTACTCTGTATGATACTATAATAGTGTATACATGTCATTATACACTTGTCCAAACCCATAGAAAGTACAAGAGTGAACCCTAATGTCAACTACAGACTTTGGGTGATAATAATGGAATGATGCAGGTTCATCAATTGTAACAGATATATGACTCTGTTCTGTAAAAAATAGGAGAGAGAGAGAGAGAGAGAGAGAAAGAAAGAGAGAGAGAGAGAGAGAGATCATGTCCTTAAGACAAAGACCCCCCCGCCCCCAAAAAAAAGCAGACTTACTCACCAGTTCGAGAATCTATAAATGATAGATTGTGCTTTGTTTTCTCTACATTCAAATCTCTGGGCTTGTTTTGAAGAGATAATTAATTAGAGATCTTTAGAGAGTATACCCAATTTCCCTAGTTATATAAAGCATAATTCTGGGAAGCATTACTAGGAGAGAACAGATTGATCTGAATTACAACAATATGTATGAGTAAAGTACAAAGTAATTCTGTTAGAGGAAGAATATCTTTAAAATACACCTGCTAGCATATCCAAAAATTTTATTCATTACTCAATTTACTTCTATTTACATTTCCATTAAGGTTAGGGTATAATATATGCACTATATAATATGTGATGCCGGTAATAATTTATTTATGATTAGGCTTAAAAAGTACCTGTAGAGAATAGAATTACCTTATGACCCTGCAATCTCTCTTCTGGGTATCTACCTAAAAAGTTTGAAAACATTTATTTGTAAAGATATAGATACCACTATGTTCATTGAAATATTATTCACAGTGGCCAAGACATGAAAACAACTGAATATCTCCTTTGCTAGATGATTGAATAAAGAAGCTGTGGTACATATATACAATGGAATATTACTCAGCCATAAGAAAAAATTAAATACTACCATTTTCAACTATATGGATAGATCTTGAGATTACCATGCTAAATGAAATAAGTCAGATGGAAAAATCTGAGAATCATAAGATTTCATTCAGATATGGGACATAAAACTGAAAGCAGCAACTGAACAAAACAAACAAACAAATAAAAACTCACAGATACAGACAACTGTGTAGTGGTTAACAGAGGGAAAGGGAGGAGGAAGGAGATAGAAAAAGGTAAAAGGTCAAATATATGGTGGTGGAAGAAGATTTGACTTTGGGTGGTGAACACACAACACAATAT
>NW_011888792.1:10021660-10057511 GCF_000151845.1 Pteropus vampyrus | reverse complement strand
CCAAATGCTTACGATGGCTTATCTACTTTAATCTTCATAAAGACTGTATGAAATAACCAAAAAAATAAAGATCATTAGGTACTACATCCAGTAAATAAAGATCATTAGGTACTACATCCAGTAAAATGCTTAATGATGTTTAAAAGCCAATGTGATAGTGGTTAATGAAAAACATCTGGGGAACATGTGTGGAGGGAAGAAAGAGGAAAGGCACTAAGAAGATAAGAGTGCTAGTGTCAGAGAATATCTAAAAACAAGGTGGAGGTGGTGGGAAAGACTTTCTGCCTTCTCTATTAACACTCAAGAGGTTATACTGCCAACAGATATCACGTATCTCAGTATTGTACTCTAGGCTTCTTCCCAGAAAGGCTTATGAAAAATATTGCTTTCTCCATGTAATGTGTGTGTAATAAAATAAAAAAAAACTGTACAGTGTTTTCACTCTCTTAATCAGAAATTCAGTGAAATATCATTCTACTATCGATGGAAAAACAGGATGTCTATTCTGCTTTAAGTTAAATCCAAATAAGGAATTTGGCCTTCTATCAAATAAGGAATTTGGCCTTATATCAAAACCTCAACAATTCTCATGTCCTTCAGGTAGTAATTAAAATTTCTCAAAATCTAAATAAGAAAATGATATCGAATTCAGATAAAGTTTTATATGCAAAAATACTAAGTGTATCTTTATATAGAACAGTAAAATACTGGAAAAAGACTAAATGTTCACAACAGCAGATTCTTAAAAATAATATATGTCATAAACGTGATAATAATATGGGAAAATTATACATACATAAGATTGTTTTAGAGTCTTAAATTCATATAGTATTATATATTATGAAATGGAAAGGAGAGGATTCAATATTGAATAAAAATTGAAATGGTCATAATTATACAAAACAAAAACCATAAATTATGGAACTACAAACACATCTTTGAGTGGTTATCTCTGTTTTTGTTTACTTACATTTTATATTTTCTACAATGAGGAATTACTATTCTTCTTTTTGAAAAAGTAGTATACTTTAAAATTACAAACAATTTATCTTACTGTCTCATGTATATGTTATGGAATTAGGTAAAATAAATTTTTTGACTAGAAAGGGTTTTTTTTTATTCTGAAGGTGATTACATCTTTTAAAATTATTTAATATATTGCTTTCCAATGTCAATGATATTTTTTATTCTACTTTAGCAAATTTCAATAAATAATAATAAAAATTTTTAATAATTTTAATATTCAAGACATAGGAAATGACTCAGTCCAGACACTACTGGAGAAGAATAAATGTGATAGAAATACATTTAAATAGCTATCAAAAATTGAAGAATATAGGCTTCAAAAGTGTACATAAAAATGCAGGATATGTATATGTATATATTGATACATAGTTATAGATATATCTAGCATTATTAAGTGTTTTATTATACCAGTATAGAAAAGTTCATTAGAAGAATACCTATTTGATTTTGGATACTAGATACATTGCTAAACACTGAATCTAGAGAAAGGAGTCTATGAAGGTAGGTCTACATTTTAGAGTTACGTTGCCTTACCTTTATGTAAAGTGATGTTTTCAATGATCCTCTACACTTAATTTATATTACGTTTACAACACTGCTTTGAGATATACAGGACAGAAAGTCAAGAAAGTCTGAAGAGTTGTGTGGCTTCCCTATAATCTATAGATCCCGAATCTGTGAGCAGAGGCCAGATCTTATAGTCTGTGTTTTTAATATAAGAAAAGTTTTATTTCTAAAGATAGTTCTTTAAACTCACCCAGGGGAGACACTTAGGGCAATAGGATCTCACTGCATGAGTCAAATTATGTGAGATGAGTGACCCTTACCTATGTCTAAACATAGGAAAAAAGATTAACATTGGAATTTAAATGTGCATAAACTTATCTATTTCTCTCTAATTCCTATCTCAGATCATATGTTTCTCATCTACTATAATAGTGAAAGTTGCCTAGAGTGTGTATCTCAATTGTTCCTAGAGTGTAGAAACTAATAATTTCTTTGTCATTATACAGCCATAAAAATCATTAACTAATATTTTGCCTCAGAACTCTCAATTGACATTTTACTCAGACATTTTCAATGTGCAGATTCATTAAAATAGTCTAAAAGAGATGGGCCCTGTACTCAAACAATGAGCTATGAAATCTACTCCTGTCCTCATGGAAAATGCATATTGTATTCATACAGAAGTAAGAAGGCCACGAAGTTACTATACAGTCAGAGTAGCCAGTCTTCTTCCTGCTGAAAATAGATCTGAATTTTGTTTTGTTTGTTACTGTTAAAACACTTCCACAAAATATACATCACTAATGTTGACTAAAATAAATTGAGCCACAGACAAAGCAGACACACAAAAAATGTTGCTTCTGAAGTTTGTTAACAACAGTGGAAGATGTCAGTCTTTGCAAGTAGAGGACTTTGTAGATCAGTTTAATAAATTTTCAAACGCTTTATGACTTCAGTCATTAGGCATTAGAGCTAATTACTCTATTTTTTCTTCAAGGCTTTTACCCATTTACTCACTTCCTACTTTTACTCATTCAACTGAAACAATTAGATTCACCAAGAGATATGGGTAATGTCTTTTCAAAACATATTTCCCATAACACTTAGTTTCCTGCAGCAAATCATTAAAGTCAACAGATGCATTTAGTTTTCAGTCTCTATACAACTTCAAGCAATTATTTTGAAGGGCAAAAATGGCTTTTCCTCCCTTTACTATCAAATATCTTCTCCTGCACCCAACTGGACAGACAAGTTATTAAAGAAATTGCTTTGTTCCTGTGCAATTTGCATACTCTTTTCTGTTTCAAAATATCGATAGTACCGAAAGTTGATATCAAATGCCATGAAAGGTGTTGGGGAAAGTAAGAGAAGGGATTTAAAATTCGCTTTGTGAACAAAGAAATAAATGATTGTTTATATAAGCAATAAAGGAACCATTCATATTAATAAGGGTGAGCACCCAACAATTATATCACCTGGGAAACTATATCTCCAGAGTTGACAAATTATTAGAACCCCCCCTACCCTAACTGCCTTTTGTTTCATGCCCAAAATATAAAGCAAGTATACTTTAGTGACATGATTTTTTTTTTTTCTGGCACCTTTCCATAGCCAATTCCATTCATGCAGAAAAAGGATGAAATTCCATCATTCGAGCATGACATCTCAAAATTCAAACTTAATGAGAGCTTTGGCAGCTTCTGTCGAAGGCAGACAGTGATTAACAAAACACTTCAGAGTACAAGGCACAGCAGTGCTCAAAGAAAACAGTGATGATCTCCACTTAATTGTAGAAAAGCCCAAAGCATCTGCCAGCCGAGGAGAGCTGGAGCCATAAGGAGCTATTGCTCAGATAGGCTGTCATCTCCAGAGATCAACAACCATATGCTCAGCTCAAGCACAAACTCCAAAGAAGTTAATTTTCTGACAAAATACAGGGATAAATATGACATTCAAACAAGTGTGCTCACCCATCCTGAACACACGTTCATCTGCACGCATCGGATTTATGCATCGTTTAAACACAAGCAAATATAATTTGTTTGGAACACAAACATTGCTGCATGAGTACAGGTATAATTAATCTTTGTCTGCTCCACAGATTCTTATGTTCTACTGGTTAACCACGCTTTCAACAAACTTTTGATGAATGGAAAAGTCACTTGTTGCTTCATACCTAAACACACACCACATTTTTTCAAGCTCTTGAAATTATTGCAACTTACTTTACTAAAGATAAAAACTGTACATTGTTATAGCTATGATTTGAAGTTTGGGTGTGTGTGTTTGTGTATACACAGGTCTGTCTGTCTATCTATCTATCTATCTATCTATCTATCTATCTATCTATCTATCTATCTTTTTGCTGTTATCTATCTAGTCTATCACTGAAAGCAAAACTGAGGTCTTATCAAGCCTGGGATAACTTGCTGCAAATAGAAGCAAGGTTTCCACTTAAAAGATAGATATTTCTCAGAATAAAGTCACCAGAGAAATTGCTGGTACCTGTGGTTGGATGTATTCTAATTGAAAATAACACAAGGTAAAAACAAGAAAATAAGCAAGAAATAGGTATTAAATATAAGGGCTACAACAAATAAAAATTGAGGTTGCATTCTAAAAAGAAGAAAAAAAAAAAGAATAGAAAGGGAAACCTCTCATTCTCCTATCATTTGGAGGTGGAGATCCCTCTTCGAGGTAATATCTCCTCAAAAAATGCAACACCCAGCATCAGATGGATTAGAATCAGCAGACTATCAACTTTGCATGTCTTGAAAACAGGTATTTGATTAACATTTGCACACTAGCCAAACGGTAAACAACCACAGTCCTTATAAAAACTAAAGAGAAGCATCTGGTAGCAAAGTGCTTCAGTAGTACATCTAACTCCAGTTTTAAAAAACTCTTAATGCTCTTCCTCAAAAGAATTAGATGTCTCCCTTGTTTTTATCACCAGCATCTTTGAAGCTTAAGCACTGGTTTATTTCTAATTGTAGCCACCCTCCCCATTTCGAGATTACAGTAGAAAATGTCATATTGTTGTGTCTATATATAAGCTTTGGTAGAGTTTGAGTTACCTTGTTCTCTTGTAATTTTGTAATATTGATGTTATTGTATTCATGGTTTAAAAATATTTAAACATTTTTTTCTCCAATTATAGAAGTAATTTATGGTTATAATAGAGAATTTTTTTTAAATGCAGTCAGGTACAAAGAAGAAAGTTCAAATCATCTTTAAAGCCACAATGAGCAAAAAACAAACAAAACAAAAAATTAGTTAACTTTGATAAACTTTTTCTCATCTATATAATACAATATTGAACTCATTAAAATATAAGTTTAATTTTTTATTTTCCTCCCTATACTGTCCTCTGTACCATAAGCATTACTCATGTCATTATACAGATATGAAAACGTTTTTAAATTACTGATTAACATTTCATTGTATAGATGAATTATTTTACCATGATTTATTTCACAATTCCCCTGTTTGGAGTTTTTCTAATTTATTTTACCATTATAAATAGCACTATAATAAAATTCATTATGAAAGTATTCTTAAATTATTTTAACTGGTGTTTCTAAGTCAATTGATATTATTATTTTAAGACTCTACATGTATTACTATATTTTCCTTGAGAATGTTAATGACAGTTAAATTCTTACTGGCTATATAATAAGATTACTATTAAATGCCATCTTCATTGATAGGTATTCCTTTTAATTAAACCATATTCTAGATTACTATATCAGAAAAAAAAATAAGTGCTTGTAGTCTGTGAAACAAAACTGAATATAGCAAAATTGATTAAAACAAAGTAAGATGATTTAGGCAGAAGGAATAGTCACAAATATATTTTCAATGAAAAAATATAAAAATACGATTTTATTTTAGAATTAAAATGTTATAGATTTTGAGTTAAAATATACTTTTTTACCCTGTGAATAAGATAACAGAAGAAATAAAAATTTAAAAATGAGCAAAAACAGGAAGAGGCGATGCAAAATAGTTCAGAAACAATCCAGTAAAAGAAATGTTCTTGACCCATAGTATAGTTTACTTCCAAGTCAAATATATATTTATATTTATATTTATTATATATTTAAGATTGTTATATATACACTTTTTCAAGTCTGTCATCAAGAATGCACATACCTCTCTTGAATAGCTTCGTTTAAACATTTCAAACCCTTGATTTACTGCAGTATCTTTTCCATCAGTCTTTGTAAAATAAATGATTTGAACTCTTCTGCTTCTATTTCCTCATCACCCTCATCCTACTTAGCTGATTTGACTTCCATCCTCACTATTCCACTGAAAATACTTATATTATACATCATTAATTTGTCTTGCTAACTTGGTGATTTTGGTTTATCTCTCACTTTCTTTCTCTTTTATTTGGATTTCCTTCTTCTTAAAACAATTATCCAGTACATAAATCAGTCTCCCCTTCCCCATTGCTCCTGTTCTTCCCTCTTCTGAGAAAGACCTCTCCCTCTTCTTTATCTATATTCAAACTGTTTTTTAAACAAATAGTAAAATCAACACCTGCTCCAAAAAGCCTTCTCTCATTGCTCCAACTCCAAAGAATTTGTGGCTCATATTTGGCACTAATAATGTTTTCACCTACTAAAACTGTTTTATGGATATGTCTTAATTCTCACAATAAATTTTAAGTTGCTTGAAGGGAAAATGCCTGAGAATCTTATATTTATGCATTTCTTTGCCTATTCTTTTCTTGTCAAAGAAGCCATACTGTTGGCAGAGTACAAATATAAGAACTAGGTGAATCTCATATCTCTAATAGTCTATAATTAAAAGTCTCCTCTGCAGCCATTCCTCATTCTGTGTTATATTTTGTCCTATCATTATGAAGTTACCATAAGCATTCTCCCTTGAAATAGTGAATATTAAAATATCTAATATGGACTCTAGAATATAGTAAAATACTCCATACATTGATACCGCATCCTCTTTCTTGCTTCAGTTCTCAGTCCTTATTACTCCATCTCCCACACTGTGCTGTTCAGTCAGTTTTGCTCTTATGTGTCATACATGCTCCTAATAACTGCCATGCTATGTAAAATTATACAATAAAATTACTAGGCTTATGGGAAAAGTAAGGCTGGGGCATACCTTCATCGGTGACGTATTTAAAATGTTTAAACCTAACATAAACAGTAGCACTATTTTACGCTTGTCAAATGGCTAAGAAATACCTAAATGCTATAATAAATATGGTACTTTACATTGATAAAACCCAGTTTGCTTATGAGTGAATGATAATATGGATGGATGTAGCATGTCAGTTATTGTGAAATGGCAGAAGGAGGGTTATCTGAAACTAAATAGAAGACTGTTATACCAGATGTGGATGGATGTGGTTCACAATATACACAGTGAAGTGAGGCAGCTAGTAGATGCCTGAAATGTGTTTGTGTGGGGGTTTGTATGTTTTGTGTATTCCTAAGTGGTTCAGTTCAGTTGAGTGCAGTTTTCTGCATTTACCTTGTCTTTTACACAATCATAATTACATAAACATGAAATTTGTCTCCCAATTTATCAACTAAAATGTGTTTTCAAAGTATTATATCAAATTGCATTCATATACCACATTTAGAGGTGCTTTTCTATCCCAATTACTGCATGCCCCAAACACTGCCAGCTTTGTGTGAAACCCAGAACAAAATTTTCAAATGTTTTAAGTTCAATACAAATGCCTCTGTCATTTGGTCTTTATAAACAGTGGGTCCAGTGGTGCTCCCCATACCTGAAGTGGGTTGGACTGGTGTTTAGGGCTTATTATATACAAAAAATGATCTCAGCAATATCACCCATGTGCCATGACCTTCTTAGTGTTATTCAAAACCATGAACTCAGATATACTCAACATTCTTTGACTGTCAATGAATGTTGACAATCAATGATTATTTTACTTATTGTTAAGGCCAGGAGGGCCTGAATGTGCAAGTAAGTTGCAGGAAAATCTGACTTACAGTCAACATGACAACTCCTGCTATGCATCTATTGATTTCTCAATCCACACTTATTGACTTATAAGGAGTTTCCTATGATTATTAAACTGAGGAAGAAAAAAACTAAATTTGGTTTACAGGTGGCTTTGGGCTATATGTGGTTCCAATCAAAGCGTACCCTAAGGAGAAGTCCTAAAGAATAGAGAACAAATTTCCTATGGGGTAGAACTCTGTATGATACATCTCATTGTCCTCTTCTCTAGAAGGAGAAATAGTCCAACATAAAGCTTTATAAATTATGAGGCTAGTGGCTAAGATTTAGTCAGATAGGGATTCAAAATATTTGAGAATTAAAAACAAACTAGTTTAGGCAAAGTTATCTGGGCAGATATCTTAAAATAGTGTCAATGTATGAGGATGTTTGTGTTCTTAAATGCTCACCTCTACTCTGGAAAAGGTTCTTAGTAATCAGACAGACAAAGCAGTCCTCTGTGAAAGCCATTTAGCCTCTTTACCAAAGAACTCCCTTAAGCCAGAACTTTCATAATGGGTTTCCAAACAAAGTGCTAGAGGGCAAAGATAAAAGCTACATATGAGCCCAATTAAAAGGACTCCCCTTCAGCTAAATTGATCTCCCTACTACCATGGCTAAGTGTCAATATTCCAACATGATAGGTGCATCTGAAACCCTCAAATTTTTCCATAAAGTCCTAGAATCTATCATCCACCTGATGGCTTGCTAAACTATATCCATCATGGAGAGAGCAGAGATTTGGTTCACGGCGAGAGGCAGGGGGCATTTTTTAATTTGATTTTCCTTATCTATCTACCATGTCTTCGTGCCATAAAAACCATTTAGTTACCCACTGAATGTCTTATTTGTCATCATCAAGAAATCTGCTTCATAATTAAAGAAGTCGGCAAAGGACGGATGCCTACCAGGTTTACTGTTCTTACTTATATCTATTACCAAGAAATAGATGAACTTATAGAATTGAATGATGCTCTATTAAATACAATAGGGTCAGTAGGTAAACAAGTCCTTGAGCCACTGGATTGCTGTCCTACATGATGAAGTGTTTGTTCTCAACCAGAAACATCATTTGGAAAAATGGAGTTGCTATTTACTGAGGTGGGAAAAACTATAGAAAAAAGAAGTGTAGTAGAGACATTCAAGATTTCTGTTTTTACATCTGAATTTGAGAGCCTATTAGATATCAACGTGAAGACTTAGCAAAAAGAGGTCTGGGAAGTGTACATTTATATGAGAGTCATCAACAAAAATATGGTATTTTTGCTGAAATACCAGTAAAAACTAGGAGACTGAATGAACTCACCCAGGCAGTAAGAGTTCTCAAAAATGAGAAGTTGTCTAGTGATCTTATGGCTCTCCAGAACCAGCCAAGGAAATTAAAATGAGCAGTCCCTAGGCAGGACAATCAAGAGAATGGTGTCTTGGAACCTAACTGGAAAAAGTTTCAAGGAGAGAGTGATAGTTTAGGACAAAAATGATACTATAAAGTTAAGTTTTAAAGCAATCATTACATTTTGCAACATGGAGGTCACTGTTGCCTATGACAACTGCTGTTTCAGTACACTGATAAGAGCAAAAGCCTGATTGGAATGGGTTCAAGAGAGTTCGGGAGAATTCTGGATAATGAGTACATATAAGAACTTTTAGGAACTTTACTCTAAAAGAAAGGGGGTGGGCATAGAAATTAGGATAAACTGTTATTCCATAATAACCAAGGGAAGAGAGAACACAGATACATATGCAAATGCATTGATAGACATGGGAGCATGTGGAAGTTCTCTTCTGATTCTTTACTGCTTCTGTTTTCTCTCTGACATACATAACAAAGTCATCAGCAGAGTGTGATGATATGGAGCAGGAATAAGAAGTTTGAGGAGAGAAAAGAAAATGTGAAATAGTTATCTAAGACAAGAGAAGAGTATAGGAAATAGAGTAGCACTAATGACTTGAGACCAGTCACTCTGTAGGTAGGATTGTTCTCCAGTATCTTTCAGTACTTCATGTGTATACATGGACTTGGTAGAAGGCTGTTTACAAAAAGAGTTGGGGATTTGCTAAGCCAAAAACATAGAGAAAGACAGGAGATGTGAAAGGTGCAAGGATGTGATTATAATAATGGCCCATGTGACATAAATCAGCAAAAGGGGAAGTGAGAATCATATTTATCTCACCATGCTGGAACCCCTTAAATCCCTTAGTTTCTGTTCTATTCACCTGGGCTCCTAACAAACATAGTTTCATATTGTCATTTAAGGACTTTTTTGTGTGTCTTGAAGAGTAAATTCTTTCAAAACAGAAATAAGAAGATCTCAATAGCAATAATAAATTCACAATAATAACTCAATAATAAATTAGTGAGCATTGGCTATTCGTTACTTTTTGAAATAGTCAATTATCCTATTTTTGATAAACAAAGAGGAACAAAATTTAGGTAGTGGGCTTAACTATGTAGCAAAACATTTTCAGGAGATAGAAGACAACAAATCATAAACTTCGAAATCACATTAGAAATGGGTTTGAATCCCTGTCCAGCTGCTCGTATGGTTGCTGTCAACAAAGCAAGTAACTAAACCATTCTGAATCTGAGTTCCCTCATCTCTAAAATGAAGACAATACCTACTAGGTAGCTTTACAGTGAATATTAAACAAGATTATATTGTACATAACTTAAGACCTTGTAGGTCAGTTTATTTTTAAATGTAGTTCTTTTTTCCACTGTCAGTTGATATATCTAAATTATGTTATCTGAAATGCTAGTTTCACTGGGTACTATGTAATAAAGTGATTCCATAGTCAAACACATTTTAAAATGCTGTGTCAAACAAGAGTAAACAGTTTTCTTGATTGTAGATCTTTTCAGAGTTTGATATATTAATATTCTTTTAAAATTTGAGAGAGGGTTATAACATGCAAAGTGTCCTCATGTATTTGACAGGGGAATCCATTTTTCCTGAATATTTAAATGGTCTACTATTTCACAAGATGTACTATTGCGAGAAGCTGTTTTAGACATTTCTCTGCCTGAATTTCTACTCTGAAAAGTCATTCAAGGATAACCAAGCTTTATATACTCTATTTGGCAGAGTTAATGGTGTTTTCAAAAGCCATGCCATAATTTGAAACATCTAGCAAAGTTATTTTTCAGGGAAAAGAATTCTACATCCTCTTGAAGAATCAAATTAGGAATCTAATTTTAAGTATAGCCTTCTTATACTTAGCTAAATCTTCAGTATTTCAAGTTCAGGTGACTTCCTCTTACTCAATATAATTTTGTTACAATAAGTATTTTGTCACACCCATAGAATTGAAAGTAGGAATACAAATTATTTCATGTTTTCATTTTCTAATAACTCAACCAATTTTCAGATAATTAAACTATTTGGGTTGATATTAAATCTAAGTAAATTTCTATAATCAAATTATTTTGTGTCTTACACAGAGAAAACAGGTGATCTAATATCTAGATCTATAGTTGTTGAAGGAAATGAAAACAAACAAAAATCTCCAAGCAGGGAATAGTAGAACTATATGAGAAAAGGAATACAAGGATCTGCTGTTCTCAGATCAAAATAATGTCATTCATTTAACAAGTACATGATAAACCTTTATTTTTAAAAATTAAAAGCAGTTTTTCTTTTTCTCTTATTTTCTCCTAGGATTTACCTTTTTGTGCTAGCAAAAACTAGAAAGTTACTCTTCCTATGTCACCTTGAACTTTTATGCAGTTAACCAAGAAGTTAACAAATAGCAAATGAAAGATCATCACTCTGTTACATAATCATTTTTTCCTGGGACTGCACACACATCTGTGGTCTGCCTTAACTACCAAAAACTGACATTTTCTATATCCTCGGGTTAGTGTGACATTAACTAGAGCATCACATTCTGCTAGTAGCTCTTTCCCTTATTATTTTATGCATTTATGCTATTTTTAAAGTCATGCTATTAAACATGTCATGACTGAATATGAGTGAATCCAAATATCAGACTTTTTAATATGAATACAAATGTCAGATTGCAGGCAAGCCCTTGTTGGTTAAATTTGATAAGAGAACACATCCTATGTCCAGCTAATGCTAGAATGTCATCTCAACCAGGCATCCTTATAAAAATACAAGCATTATGGGAAGGACAAATATTAAATGATTTCAGGAAAATATAAATATTTCAAGTTAATTTTGAGAAGTAAAGCTTCAAATGTATGATTCAGTGTCAACTAAATATGATATGAAGGGAAATTATAACTATCTTCCTAGATAATTTAATTATCAGTTTCAGATTATTAGTGACTAGTTTGAATGGGATAAATTAAAGATAAAATAACATTTGTTCCTTGTTTTTTGTTGTTGGATTTTACATTAACTGTCTTTATTGGACAGTGTGTATACCCAAGTCATTTAAATTTTTAGTAATCCATTTCAAAAAATGACCATAGGTGACAGGGGGCCTTTTGAGATTTATCTTTTTAAGTTTTGATGCAAACAGTCGTGGAGGGAAATCATTGAAAGCCAGATGACCCTGGGGTTCAGGGCCCTTTGACACACCATATTTAGAGCATCAAACACAGGTGTATGGCAACTTGATTCTAATTATTTCAGCCTGCTAGAAATATCCTTTTACTTCATTTTGGTCTAACCTTCATTTTACCATTCAACTGAAAATAATAATACTTAATGTGAGCTATATAAAGACTTATTTTGCCTTTGCAGCATCCTGTGCTCTGAGCAATGTCAATCCATACTTCTTTTATTTGGGTGAATCACTTTCCCTTTGAGTCTGTGGAAGAACACCAGCAGAGGGAAGGATACTTAGTAGAGTCGCAGTATATAAATAGCTCTGCCGAGAGCATTACAAAGGCTCTGTTGTGCTATCACACAGCAGAGCCAATAATGTACAATATGAAAAATCCCTGCCAAGAGCACAGAGAATACAGACAATGTTTGCCATTTCTCTGATCGGCTATTTGTTATGTGTTGCAAGAGTTTATAGCCATAGAGTCAGAAAAGTCTACCACACCCCAAAGTCTTTCTGTTAGAACAATAACATAAACCATAAACATGAGCACGCATGTGTGTATACACACAACACACACACACACACACACACACACACACACACACACACACACACACGCCCTTAAAGACATCAGAACAGCATCAACAATAGCAAAAAAACAGTGGGTAGGAGTGGAATTGAAACACAAACATTTCTATAGACACAGAAATGGAATTTTTCACAAAGCACCAAAGCCTTGTATAACTAACTACTTCCTTATATCTTCTGTTTTCTGAAAGCACATCAATCCACAAATCTTTAAGAGTTAGAATATCAGCATTTTTCAGGAAAAATCATATCTTGAAAAATTATATGAAAAATCACATATGAACTGAGTATCCTATTTAAAATACTAAATAAAACAAAGCAATTTATTCTCCATAAAGAGTTAAAATTTTATTTTCAGAAGATGGACTCCAAAATTAGCATCAGTGATTTTGTTTTCAAGATATGGCTCAGATACATAGCAAGAAAATAAGATACTTGAAAGTTACCACTTAAGATTCTCTTTGACTTCGTATGCTTTATTTGAAGATGTGGCTATATCTACATGGCAGGCAAAAATACATATTCCTGGCATTCCTGATTTTAGCTACTTTCAGCAAGCATTTGCAATTTTTTATGAGAAAAATTTCCATGAAAATTATCATGTTATTATATTTTTGTTATAATAGCCTACAATAACATCACAATAAGATATTTTAAAGCTTCTCTTGCCTTCTCACCCAAATCTCTCCTTTGTTTCTTTTACTGTGATTCTTCCCTCATTTTGCCTCTTGTTCTCCACACACACACTCTTCTGCTTCTGTCTTTCTCTTTTTCCAGTCACTTGCGAAGTCATTTATAATACTTCTTTTCCTTTTATCTTTACTTTACATAAACCTATTTCTGGATTCCCCTCTCCTTTTTTTTTTTTATTTCTGGCCCTACCTTCTTCTTTCTCTTTTTCTCTTTCTCTCCTTTCCCCTGTTTTACATTGTTAACCATTTTTTCTCCCTTTTCTTTCTCTCAAAAGCACAAGACATCAGAAGACATTTTTTGAAATGATACCTTATAAATTTACTCAAGTTGCAGGAAACAAAATGTTCAAGCTGAACCATTCCAGTGTATGCAAAATTCCTTTAGTAGAATCTAATCATACTTTATAGCACAGTTCAAAATTCACTTCTGCTGAAAAATCTTTCTCTCCTTTAGGAAAAAAATTCTTTTCCCATCTGCCCCCAAAGAACTGTACACACATTTCTATCTTTTTTTTTTTTTTTGAGTTGTCATGTAGTACATCTTGACTATTTTTTATTGGCTCTAACATACATAATGAGACTGATTTATGAAAGAAGCTCCTTTGAAAAACTGTAATGAACTTTTTCTAAGTAACCATTAGCAAATACTATGGATTTTTTTCATATATGAAAATAATAAGAACTAAGTAACCTGGGAATTATTAGAGGAATAATATATAATACACGCAGTTCTATTTTGGAACTTGCCATGTTATATTATAGAAGGTGGTTTACATATTTATCTGGCCTAGTAAAGTGTGAACTGCTTGATTAGAAGATACATGGTTTACATATCTTCTTATTCACTGTACCCAAAATGATATCCTAAACCCAGCACATACTCAATTAAAAAAAAAAGTTGAAGGAACACAGATATACAAATTGTTCTGAGTTTATGGCCTTGTTTTCCATTTATTGGGGAAGTCACTTAACCTATACAAACTCAAATTTCTAATTTGTAAATTATAAATAATTACTTCCTAGAGTAATGAAATAGCACATTTAAAGCACTTAGCATAGTACCTGACACATAGTAATTGCTAAGTTTGTGTTAGCTGTCTGCTCTTTAGGAAGGTGGACCTTTCCTGATATCAACAGTTTGGATATGGTTATAATTTCTCTTAAAATAAAACTGCTAGAATTCTCTCACTTTTTTATAGTCAATATCATCTTGCAAATGTGCTGCTGGATATCTCATTAAATGATATATAGATTCCCTAAAGGTGAAGTTGAAGACTTGAAACTTTCGTAATGGGCATCACTAGGGAGTAGGAACTCCAGATGGTTCATGGCAGAGACAGCTGTCCAGGGAGCATTGCTTGACGAGAGCGGTTGGCCCACAGAGCACAGTGAAAAGGCAAGGGCCCAGCTGAAAGTCTGGCTAAGTGGCCTAAGTAAGACTACATGCACATCGACTATGAGACCATCATTCCATCCATTCATGAGTCATTTATTATTATTCCATTCAATGTATTATATGATTATAACTAACACTTGCTGTGTATATAATCATCCTTTTCTGGAGAAACCTTATTTTTTTATTACCCTTAAGGGAAAAATAAAGATACAATATAAATTATACCTAGAACATAATATAGATTTCTGGTGTTCTGTCTGAAATAAACATATCTATGCAACAAATGATTTCTTTGTGCATTGTTGCTGATAGCCTATTGTTTGTACTATGAGTAGAGATGAAAGAAACTTCAGATTTTTTTTTCTTTCTGGCAATTAGAAAATTTTATTTTTACCTCTTGCCTCACACACCCAACTACCTTTTCCCTAAGTCCCCAAATTTCTGAAACTAGCTAAAAGAAAAGAATCTAGGTTGTTTTCTCCCCCAATTGCCTTGCTTTAGATACTGCCCAAACTATTCTTTTCCATTCATCTTTGTCTATTTCTCTACCCTGTTATCATATTATCATATTTTTGCCCTAAAGGATACCACTTTGCACTTATATCAATTCAAACGCATCCTGATTTGTTTTGTAAAATATTTTTCCTATTTCTTGAAGGTAATTTTAATTTTCACTGTTACTTATATCAATTAATCAGCCCTTACAATAGCTTTGCTGTGTGTAGTTCTCAATACATTCAGAAAAAAAAAGTAACTCCTTTCCCTCCTTCTCTGATATACCTATACTTCCAAAAGTATCAAACATTACTTTTCTTTTTCTTCAGGTCTCTACATGAGTTTTCTCTTGGCTTTGCCTTCTTCCTTACCCAGTCTAGAATGCCTCATCAAGGACTTAAGTTTCTCTCTTGCCAGCATCACAAGTCCTATGGGCTCATGCTTTCTCTGCCCCTGCCCTGCAAAAATGTAGCCCTGGAAAAGCCCAGTCACCTACTCTCTTCATTTCTACACACTAACCACTGCTAGAAAAAAAATCACAAAATCACGACATTTGGTGCTTTTACAAATATGTGGCTTCTGATTTTAACAATGCCCTCTAGATTAATAAGTTATTTTAATGCCTTTAATTAGTACTCTCTTTCATTTCTAGAGTATCTGTTCTGAAATTTCATTATGCCCTTTAAACCAGTATTAAACATTTATCCACTTATTCCCATGACATATTTGTCTCTCATTTTTTAAAGAAAACTAAGATCATATGGAATTTATTTCCTCAATTTCCTGACTCTTACCTTTTAAAAAACATGATTTACTCTTCGAACATCAGAACCTCTTCTCACACTGCCTTCAGAAAAGAAATGGCCCTTTTCCTATTCAGAAATAGGCCTTCGTCTCTTATCTACATCAATGGTGCTGTTCAATGATTAAGTTTTTACTAATCAACACCATAACAGAAAAGAAACAGGGAGTTTTTCACAAAGTATTTAACATTAAGAACCATTATTCTGAGAAAGACACTTTTACCTTTATTGGTGTCAGTATCTTATTTGATAAATTAAAGTGAATATTATATGCAATTGATTTCTTTAATGCTTTTCTTCTCAACTGGGTTCTTTTACTCAACTTACATTTAAAAAGAAGGAAAGGGAAAATAAAGGTAAGGTTAAAAAATATATTTCTTGTTTTCCCACTCTCTACATCACACTTTTTTCTTTTTTCTTGTTTTAGAGTTAAATTTCTAATGGAATAATATACATCCACTTTTCAATTTCCACTATTCCCAGTCACTTCATAACCACTAACATTTAACTTCTGTTCACTAAAATTACTTTTAGTAAGATCAGTAATTACCTCCTAATCACCAAAGTCAAGGGTCACTTTTAATTTCCCATTTTCTTTGATCCCAAAGATATCTTTAGCACTACTGACCATTCCCCTATCTTTGAAAGTTTGTCCTCCCTTTGATAATGCAACAACATTCTTTGTTTCTCTGCTTACTTTCTGGAAACATTATGCGTCCTACTTTTGGAGATCTGCCTTATCTGCAAGGCTCTTAAATTTTGATGTTCAGTGATCTCTTCCTAGTTCATTCTTTTCTCACATTACTCACTCTCTGTGTAATCTGATTCCTATTCCTCACAACTTTAAATAATCTGTATTTATCGACAGATCTCTTTATAGAGCTACAAATCTGTGTTATTAGCTTCCCAGTGTGCATTTTTATCCATATATTCTGCTAACCTCCAGTTAAATGTGCTCAAGTTACAAATACTTTTACTCTTATATGTTTTCTCCCGCTATACATTCAATCAAAATGGTGCTACCCTTGAACTAGTTGTCCAGTTCAGAAATCTGCTTCTCCCTTTCTTTCATTTCCAATCAGTCAGATATCCAAAGCAACTTGCAAATTCCTCCTGTCTTCTCAATTCTAACTAGCTCTACCTTAATCAGTTTTCTCTTAATTACTTATCTTGATCAGAGCAATATCATTCTCACTCTAATCTCTTTAAAATTCACTTAGAAGGATCTTTCTGGAACTGCTGTGGTTTCTACAATCTACAAAATAAAGTCCATACTCTTAACCATGTTTTCAAAGCTTCCCACCTCTCCTGTCATAGTTCTCACTTGTCTGCATCTTTCTGATCCTGCCTTACTAAACACCTTAGTGTAACCATCATGGCTTCTTCTACTGGGCACAAGCTTCCCTCTTCTTGGAATGCCCTTCCTTTTCTCCCAGTTCTTAAAGAACATTCAACATACAGCCAAAAGTTCTCTCTAAGGTGACTTCTTTGGTCTCTCAGAGTATTTGTTATAGAATGGCTTACTTGTCTTTGTTCAGCCCAAAGTTATAAGCTTCTTGACTAGGAGTTTGCCATTTTCATCTGGTATGAAGCCTGGCTTGTAGCAGCCACTGGTAAATGGCATTCTCTTCTCTCAACATTGAACCTAATTTCTCTCTTTGGTTTAAGCAGACTATTACAGTCCCCAGCTCATCCCTAGAAGTTTCATGATTCTTTTAGTCATGAGCATTATACCTAGTTTGCTACTAGCAATGTTAACCTTTTTTCATTTAAAAACAATCATGAGGCTTAGCTCACAAAATCTTTGGGGACACGTTGAACCTATTGGTGCATAAAGTAAACAATGAAAGCAGAGGTATATCTTGGGCTAAAGGTATTAAAAACATATTACACTATTTAGAACAGCTACTTTATAAGCTAATATTGGCAACATCCTAAATGTCCATATCATAGGGAGAAAGTTCGGAATGATTTGCAAACTTAATTGGAAATATTTTTTGAAATTAAGGGCTTCTGATGTCAAAGGAAGAACTTAATGAGACTAAATTATTTTCCTCAAATATTCTGTTCTCCCATTAAGAAAAGTGTAAATGGCAATGAAAACCGAATTAATTCAAAAATATCCTTTTTATCCTTAAATTTTAGAATCATAACCTTATTTTATTAGACTACTCACAGATCTAAAACTATTTTCTCATGAAAGTTTCTAGGAAAAAGTATAAAATATGTGACTTTTTCTATGGCACTCTCTTAAGTCCCTAATGTAGTGTGTCTCTCCTCTTACAATGTCCCCTCCCTACACACCAAGACACTACCCTCTACCCTTCCAGAAACCTAGATCATATTTCTGAAGTCAGTAGAGTGATACAGTAATAAAATATTGAGGTTACACTTCTTTGTAATTAAATTTTATTTGAACATGGGACTCTAAGAGACTAAAGAACATTCAGGATTCAGAAGAACTATACTCAAATGTATACTTTAGACTCTGCCTAGCAATTGGTGGAAATGTTTTTTGTTTGGGGGAATGGGGTGAGAAGAGGAAGCTATTAAACGCTGCCTAAATTATAACAACTACTCATAAGACCAGATGTATTGTTAATTTCCTGGAAAACGTATCAAAACTCGTTTGAAGATAGGCCTTTAGCTTGCTTTTTAAAAATTAACTTTTTAAAATATTGAGGAAATTAGGATTAAATGATATGTTGCTCAGCACAGAAAATATCATTCAGCGACCAACCACCAAACAAACAACTCATGTGGTGATAAGCAAGGGACCAGGCAGCACATGGAAAGGAGCTTTAAGGAGTTTTTGAAAGGAAAAAAGAAAAAAAGTTCTTAAGAATACTTGGTCCCCACAAAGTATTGACTGAATACATGCTTAGGGTGTAGAGGCTAGAGGAGCATGGGTAGTTATTGAACATGTTTATACAAGTTATTTTAAGCCATAAGCCAATTTGCTCATTGCTTCCTCAATTCACAAGAAAAAAAATGCAAAGATGGATAACATTTAAAGTAAGATAAATGATAAAGGGGCAGTATCTTGAATTTATCATCAACTATTTCCTATGCTGGTAAACCACGGATTTTAGAGTAGGAGTATAATTATTAGAAGATTTTTATATTTCTCTTCATTGAGCTGAGGATCAATAGTGTATAAGCTGAAGGGAGAGTCTTCCCAGAGTTGGAGAGCTTTAGTAAATACCAACTTGCTAAGCCCTGGTGGAAATTTGAATTGCTACAGATATAGAAAAGAAAAAGGGAAAAAAATGCTATTCTTCAAAAGTGTATTTGAGTGTCGGACACTTGCTAATAAATTGCAGGTTGACTCAAAATTATTTAAATGGTAAATATATCTTTAAATTCTGGTCTCATGAAATAGTTTTTAAGATGTATCTGTACCTTAATAATCACTGTAACCCCAATCTCCAGTAAGATATCTAACACGTAATGTTGCTCAATAAATATTTTCTAAATAAGTAGTGGAATCTTAAATTGCACTGATTTTTTGCTGCTAATAATAATAAGGGTTAAAAGCTTATTAAATACCAGGCATTGGAACTAACATGTAGAACAAAGGCTTTCTGTGGAATATCTTTTTAATCTTCATGGCAACAATATAACGTAAGTGGAATTGTGGTCCTCGGTTTAAATAAATGGTAAATGAGGTGCTGAGATGAAGCAATTTGCCCAACTAGTGAGTGATGACAGAGACACACACAGGCAGACAGACTACAGAATCCCTGCACTTAACCACCATGTGATATCTTTTCTGCATCTGCTCTTTTTTGACGCTCTTATTTATTTAACGGGCATTTATTGAGTGGCTTTTAAGTGCTAAGCATTGTTACAGCACTGAGTTTACAAGAATGAACCGAACACCAAGTATTCACGCTCCCATTAAACTTATTATGTTGGGGAACAGGAAGGGGAAGGGATACAACTTAAACAGATAAATAAGAGATAAAAAGAAAAATAAAGCAGAAGAAAGTGGACAGGGTATAACAGCACAGGTTGCTCTTTTAAATAGGGAGTCAAGTGTGGACAAAATAAAGGCCACATACTAAAACCTGACAAGCTCAGGGGAGGCCAGCATGACAGGCCCTGCAAACAGAGAGACCACACTTAACTACATAGGATGGTTTGAGCACAAAATATTGTATTTCGACAAAGTCAATTACTGACAATATTTGATGAATATACAATGTAAAATAACATACAATAATATGAAACCACTAGGACACTTATATATTACTAGTTATGATGCACACCTTGGAAACAATTTGGCTTACCTAGAAAAGTCATAGATACCCATGTTCTGTGACCAAAAATGCCCTAGAGGAATCTGTACACATGTATACCACGTGTACATACATGAGAATGTGCATATACACAGTATTACTTTTTAAGAGCACAAAACCTGGAAGTAAATGTCTACCAACAATAAATAGATAAATATGTTGTGGTATAAGAATAATGAGTACTATAGACTTATAAAAATAAGTGAACTGTCGCTTATATAGTAACAGATGAATCGCAAAACTACAGTCGAGTGAAAAAAAAACATAATGCAGAAGAATACTATAGAATGATTCAGTGTGTAAAATGTTATCAAGCAGGTAAAGCAGAACAATAGTGTTTAGTAACATATACATAGTGGTAAATCAATTTTAAAAACATGGAAAAGAGAAACAAAAAATTTAATGTAATACCAACCTCATTGTATTACATACAATATAGTGCAAGGGGAATAAGATTAAGGGGAGATACACTAAAAATGTTAAGTTACTGGTAATATTCCTATTTATTCATAGATAATTGATACATGGATATTCATTTTATTGTCATTTGCTTCTTTGAATCCATGGTATATTTTTTTCACAATTGTTTTTTAAAAGAATGACTAGCAGGGTAAGAAGAAATAGAGAAAGTATAGACAATCCATTGAAGAATCTTATGAAAGAAGAGATAAAGTGACCAGAAGAGAATGTGAGGTCCAAGACAATTTTTATGAGATGAAAGAGACACTTTTAATACTACTGAGTAGGGTCCAGAAGAGAGAACATGTTTAAGAGAGAAAGAATAAGCTCTGAAGCAGGTGGGAGGAGAATGTACATCAAAAAAAATTTTCATGGCTTCCCTTTTCTTATTTAGTAATTGAGGAAGTAACTTTCACACAATGTATGTGATAAAATACGTAAGGTTATAAATCACAACATTTTTGCGAAGAATTTGTCCACTAAACTCAAATGCTCAGGTCTTCATGACTTATTTATCTCTCTTTTTTAAAACAGATTAAGTATAATGAACCCCATGTATTCATAGTCCAGATCCAAAAGTTATCAATACATAGCACTTTTATTTCATCTGTACCCCGTCTCATTCCTCCTACTCTCATGTTCTTTTAAAGCAAATCCTGGATATCATATCATTTAATCTGCAAACATTTTCATTTGCATCTCTAAAATATGACCCTTAAGAAACTATATCTACAATGCTATCACCACACTGTAATACATTAACAATAATTCCTAATATCATCAAATAGCCCTAGTTGACTTCCTTTTGACATACAATCCCGACAACTCACACTGTCTTCCTAACTAGTGGTTACCTCTGATTAATATCATTTAAACACAATTTAAAGTAGATCCACTGCATCCTTGACTTGTGTGAGAAACCATCAACTTCCAGTTAAAAACCCTGCAGATCTTCCAAAATGTACACCACTGTCTCCAAATGACTTTTTTTTTTTTTAATGGAAGAGTGTGTTCCCTCAATTCTTCCCCCTGTGTCCTGAGTCACAAGTTAATCAAGTTAATCAGTAATTCTGGAGCCACTTATCAATTAGAATTTTATCACAATAATAATTAAAGTAACATTTTAGGGAGGGCTAAAAGAAAGTTGTAAAGAAAATAAAGATTAAAAAATATTTAAGTCTACAGAAAAATTCATAGTGGTGGTGTAATTTTGAGTTTTCATTATGTATTTGGTGCAGAAAAAGAACTCAGTACATGCACAGAGAAGCATGTCAAAATGGTTCAGTTTGTTCCCAGGGCTCTGACACCAGCTGACTTCAATTAAATAGCATTGAGCTGGAAAAGCATTCTGGGTATTGGTATGCAAATGAATTTACCAAGCATTTCTTCCTATGGTGTTTGGAATTCCCACAGCCACAACTACAATGAAAATGTATATTTTAAAGCTGCATTTTAAGCAAGTAAATATAAGGCTAAAAATGTTTTTTCTACAGGCCAAATAAAATCCTAAAAAAGCTAAAATTTTCTCTAAGAAGAACAAAAAAACTTTTTTATATAAAATTTTTAAAAGTGTTTTCAAAGATGTATGAAACATATGCGCATGGCATAATTTTTAATCCATAATTTCAACCCTGGGACACTGTAATGGCTATGTCTGAATTTAGACATTTCTATTTCAGCATTTTTAAGAAGGCCATGATTGGTATGTGTACGAAGCAATTAAAGACCAATGACCGTTTGGATAGTAAGAAAACATTGTATAGCCTAAAGGGTATTAGTTTGGCTATTCGAATAAAAGTTGTCTCAATCATTTAAGTTTTTAAAAAATCAATAGCACTCTGAAGCAATAACTAATGGGGGGGGGGGGCAGGAGGAAAGTAAAAACCATTCTCTCTCCAGTACAGAAATTTTAGAGAATTTTAAAATATATTTATATTAGACACCTTGAATGTCAATTCCCCTTACCCTAAAAGAGAATGAAGTATAATAAAAGTATCTGGCTCAGAGAAAATATTCTGATTGCATTGCTTTAGTAATATGACAGTCTTGATTTTTCTTAGTGTTTAACTCCATACCCTTCCCACTCTGCACCCGCCCTATCCTGCTGCCTTAAATAAAGTAATATTTAATTCTAAAATCATAAACTAAAATACAAAGTGCATAATGCAAGCCATGTTTTTTCTGTGTAAGCCAAGATCACTTTGCAACATACCCCTGCAGGGGACCTAACAGGGAATTTCCAAAAACATTAATGTACTCAGAAGAAATGTCAAAATAAAGAAAGCCTGTAAACATTGTCTGTGGGAAGCTTTTTTGTGCCCTTCACGAATGTAAAATGAACTCTCATTTTCCCAAAAAAGTAGGATCTGTTTCTGCCATCTAGTGACAATAAGGCCAATGGATGCTTAGAAAAGAAAAATATTTTCTAAAGAGGCTCAACAAATCAAACCAAAGCAACCAGGACTGCACAGATATACAGGCACGTACATGCACACACACACACACACATGGAGACACACAAAGAGTCTTCAGAAAGGAGTCTTTAACAGGGTACCCACAGTGTAAACAATGTCCAGATGTTCCTGGCTGATTTATGAAATAATAAGAAAAGATAGTACCTATATGTGCAGAATGCTTATAAAGTTGTAGAGTCACATGTACATGTGTTATCTTCTTACAAGTGTCCAAGACGCAGTTCAAGCATTGGTTGGGTGTTTGGGCTCTAGAATCAGGCTGTCTGAGTTCAAAGCTCACCTGCTCCCATATTTGAAATCTTGTTAATGACCCATCCAAGAATAGGATTCAGCATTCCTACTATTAAACTTTTGCTCACTTCCTAAATCTCATGTTCTTCTATACACTAAGTTAGCTTACATGGCGGCATTATGATGAAAGCAGTAGAGTGAAAAATCACCTTTATTTTAAACATTCTGATTAAGGAATTGAACAGGAACATTGATGTCTACAAGCAGATATTGAACTATTTGGTGACAGAGACACCTGGGGTCAAAGAAGGTGAGGTGGAAGAATTAGGATCTGAACAACTTCTTATCCTTCAGGAATTTTAATTCCCCAGCCACTCTTTGGATCTTGGATTTAAAGTCTTAGGAAGGCAGAAAATAAAAGCAGTAATTACTTGCTTATTTTTCTACACTATTGTTCATTTCTCTCCTTACTTTTATCTAGTAAATAAAGTAAAACTTTTATATTTTGCTCAAACTTCTTTTCAATGTCATAGAGTTTGGGAAAATACAGAAAGGGAAAAAATGTATTTTTCTAGGAATATAAATCCACCCACAGACATTGGCGAGAAGGCTGAATATTGAGGCATAGATGCAGGTTGGTAGAGAGGGCTGTGGAAGTCTTCTCTCTTTTATTCTCTCTACTTTTCATATTTACATATCTCTGCTATGTTTTCCTGATTTTTATCCTACATCTATGACAGCTTGTTTTCATATTTTCTACTGGTTTTCTCTTATCACCTCAACCCTTGCATGTTAGAATCCCAAGAACTCATTGTTTGGACCTTTTCTCTTTTCCACCTATTCTCATACCTACAGTCATCCGATCCAACTTTGTGGCTTTAAATACTATATGTATGTATATATATGTATGTATATATATGTAGTATTTATATATACATATATGTAGTATTTATATATACACATACACACTAAAAACTCACACATTTGTATCTACAGCTTAGATAATTTCCCTGAACTCTAGATTTATATAGCCAACTATCCCATTGAGGTCCCCATCTAAAAATATAAGTGGCACCTAAAAACAAATATCCAAAACTGTGCTCCTAGATCATCCCACTGAAACTTATATCCCCAGTCCACCTTTTTAAATGGCAACTCCATCCCTCCACTTGTCCAGATTTTTTAGGTTGTCTATGGTGATATTATTCAAGCCTCTGGATATAGCTGGGCCTGAAACTACCACTGGGCTTCCTGGTTACGGCAGCCAATAACTTCTTTTATTTGCTACTAAAAAAGAATCTTGGCTACTGTACTTTCATAAGCTTAACCAATAACACTTAATCATTTTGATCCCAGACTGGAACTTTTATCCTCTGGAAAGTCTTCTCCAGTCTCAAAAGACTGAGTCAGGTACCATTCCCATGTGATGTCAAACATCTTATACTTGAATACTAACACTGTATTTAGTGCAGAATTAATTATCTAAGTACTTAATTGCAAAATCTAAGGACAGAGATTACATCTGTGTACTCTCTTTTGAAAAGTGCATGGTACATACTCAATAAATATTTAATTCTTTAATAATTATGGGCCACATAACAAATTCAACTAACTTTTTAATCTATGTATCAAATCAAATGTCTTAAGCCACAAACAACAAAAATTCAACTCAAATTTCTTAAACAATAAAAAAATTATCATTTTACTTAACAAGAAGTCTCTAGCAATACAATTCGAGGATGGATATAATCAGAGGTTTAACTATATCATCAAAGATCTCAGTGTGTCAGATTTGTCCTCAAAATGATAACTTCATGGGCATTAAGTGACTGTAGTTACTCTAGGCATCATGTCCAAACATGACAACATTTAGAGGAAGACAGACTATCTCTTTTCGTGTGTGTCTTTAAGACTGAGTAAGTGAAGGAAACTTTGCCAAAGTGACTCCTAGACTATCTCTCATATATCAATGGCCAGAATTGATGATTCCTAAACCAATCCCTGATAAAGGAGAATGAAAATGCTTTTATTATTTTGGAGTATACTATTTATCGACCACCATATTACAACTTTATAAGCCTGAATTGACCTAGTCTGCCTAAATATGTCATAGTAACTGGAAGTTAAACTACTTAGCACATCTATCCCAACTCGCATAGGCTTTCATAGATTTATTTAAATAAATAGCTCAATTTATTGAAGTGGTAGCTCTCCTATCCTCATTGTTCTATTGTCTATTTGTTCTATTGATATGTGAATGAATGATATACATGAACTACTCTAATTTCCAGAAAGCATAACTCTCAGCATTTTTCTGGCATGTATTTCAACCTATAAAACTTCATGTATGGGACTTTCATACCAGAGTGTATGTGAAAATTCTCCTGCTATTTGTTCAAATCTTTCCTGGTATTTGCTGTCTTGGAACAGAAGTAGAGAGTGGGAGATAGGGGAACAATACTTTGCCTACCATAGAGGCTAACGCCTGTGAGGTAGGAGATGATGTGAAAGGGGCTCAAACTGGGAGAGGATTATAATACATTTCAATAAATTTAAAATTAAATAGAAAATTAAATAGGACTCAGTCAATATGTATAGTTTAGATCTAGGTGAGAGAAATCCTTACCTTTCTTCCCATAATGGAATAAGTACAAAAAACTCAAAAACATCTAAGAGTCCAAAGGATACAAAATCTTTCAATCATTACTCCAGAACCTCAAAGCGCACAGCTAATCACATTTGAGGGAGTGGGAGTTTCCGTTACCAATAAAAGCTTCCTTCCTTTTACCTTAATGCTCTCTCTCTACTTTCTCAAGTCCACTTAGAATATTTTCCCAAGGATCTAACAAACGGCTGGGTCACACACATTTTATATAATTCAGATAATCATGTGATACGAATATGCATACTTTCATTTTACTGATAAAAACTGAGGCCTAGAGAAGTGAAGTAGTCTGTACAATACTAAGTGATCGAGGTAAGATGTACTTAGATCAATCTTATGGCAAAGCCCATTGGATAAGAGATTAAATTTTATAAAATGGAAAATTCTTTCATCTCACAGATGATTATAAAATTGTCTCTAACCTATAAGAATTCTGACAGAGCTTAATGAATAAGATCAAAGTATTATGCAGATGATTGAACTTTGTTCAGTAACTGTTATCAGTAAAGTACAATAGCTTATGCTATGGTAATAAACAATAATAATAAAAAGTTTATTACTTGAACTGAACACTTGAACATAGTGCACACTATTTTGGCTCACATGTCATTGTCCAGAGTAAGTCTCATGCCCATGCCTAACTTTAAGGAAACTGGAAATCATAGTATTCTTGTATGTCCAGATGCAGTGAACCAGAGGTGTTGGTTGTGTTAGTGATGCCTATGAAATAACAACTCAGACATCTGGGCTCTTCAAATGTGGATTCAAAGAGAAGAGAAGAATCCTCTGCCTAATGACACGGCACAACAGCAATTTACTGACCATGTTTGCATTGCTAGATCTACCTCTCTATATCACATTTTACATTTGTGAGTACTGCATATAAGTAATATGTAAAGTAGGTGTTTCTACATATATACTCTAAAAGAAATTAAGTGTCAAAAGCTAAAAGTAGAAACCCTTAGAGAAAAGTTGAAAGGTTTAGCCTAAAAGAAAATAATTTTAATTATAATAAAAGAAACTCCTAAATAATAGAGGCAGATACATTTCTTTGTTATTTTTATTTATTCTTCAATTTTTCTTTAAAAAATTTTATATACTTTATCATTTTCAAAATGTGTACTTAGTGTATCATGCTAAATAATACAGAGGCATTAAAATGTTATTAGTTAACATTTTTTCCCCAGCTATGCCACCCCTGACCTAAATGTTATAATTTTACTGTGCATTCTTTGAGGTATGACTGTATGCTCAAACTGATACAGTTTTCTCTTCGAAGAGAAATTGGTTCACACACTACCTTCTTTTCTACAACTGCCCTTTTTTTCTAAAAAGGACATTTATTCACATCAGGATGTATAAATTTAACTCAGTTATATTAATAGCTGCAAAATATTCTCTATTACAATTGTACCTTAACTAATGTAACCATTCACCTATTTTTAGATTAATTCCATTAATCTAATTTTTAGATTAATTCCATTCAGATTAATTCCAGGTTTTTATAATTATATACAAGGATAAAGTAAACCCAGTTTTATATGTTTTATGTATTACCGCTTTTATTTTTGTATAATAGCTTCCTAAAAGTGAAAAGGCTAAGTCAAAAGATATGTATGTTAAATTTTAAATAGATACTGCCATATTATTTCACAAATACTTACTGTGATCAGATACATCATTTATTGTCTAGCTAAAACTCCATCTCAGAGGCACAAAGACAAATGAGTTTTACCTGTATCTCTGTAAAGTTATGACATCTAAAGATTTGCTTTTAACTTTTAGTTTTACTCACCAAATATAAAGTTATCTCAAGAAGTGATATAAGAAGAAAATAGAACAGCTGATAGATACAGAGCAATTAAATTTATAGCCATTCTATTTCATTAACTAGAATATACATGAGTTCTCTACCACATCTTCTTCCTTTGACCAACAAAATATAGTTCAAAATCTCTACTTCATAACAAGAGATATTTCCCAAGAGAGGAAATTTGTTTTTTCCATGGCTGATACTCATTTAAACAAAGGGTACCTACAGTGTTCAGTTTTTAGTTCACTCTTCTACATGAATCCTGTTAACCTAGAAGAATATGAAAAAGTAAAAGATTCTCACCATTTGGTAGTTTAGTTTGAATCATTTGCTTCCAGTTGGCTTTTCCTCATGTGACCTAAAAATATGGAGTAATACTTTAAAAGAAATCCCACACTTGCAAATTGCTAAAACATTGTATCCTGTAAATAAATGTATAATTAGGTATCATTATCATTTCACAAGTAAAACAAAGAAAAAAATCAGTCGGAATTTTATACCAAAGTGGATAGTGTACAGAATACCTTGGCCCAAAATAAATCTTGTTAAGAATATTTAACAGTTCAAACCAAAAAGCATCACCAGAAGAAAGACGTGGAGTTTTCCCCTTTTCCTTTTATATGTTGTCACCATCAATGGCCAGTTACAACAGTTTGTGAGAGTACTATAGTAATGATAGTATGTCGGTACATTTTACCTCCATGTGGCCAGTAAGCTTTGCTCTGTTATGTGATCTCAAGATAAACCCTAAGTATATCTTATGTGCATTGGGCTCTGAAGATGTTTGAGGACTGTGAACAGATAGAATGATTACAAGTCCATCATCTAAAGTAGAGAAATGGTGTAACAATAGTCAAAAATCATGCCTTGCTAACAAAAAATGAAGTAGCAATAATGTTTCAATCTGGTGAAGAACAACTCCTTAAACATGACATAATTCCTGGTTTATATGGTTTAAAGCTATAAAACTACATTTTAAAGTAGGATGTTTTCTGATATACCATGATAAGTTAAAATCTAGTCAAACATATTTCTTTAAGCTTTTTTATGAAACTATATGTCATAGATTTCATTTTCAGTCTTAAGTTAGGTTTCACAGAAACCGATTCTAACATGAAGCACACGTAATTTATTAAGGAAGAATTTCCAGGAGAAACTTATAAGGGAGCCAAGAAAGCAGGGCATAGAAATGGAAAGCAATTAAGCAAAGGCGAGATCTCAGGCAAGGTCCCACAGAGGGTAGCTTCAGACTGATCCTGACAGGTAATTCTGGAGTGTAGGTTTATCCCAAAGTTGTCCTGTATGTACGTATAGAAGCTGATGTTTCATGAACCAGTCAGTCAATGGTCTGTCTGCTCCTGAGTGTCTCCAGTAACTTGAGAGCAGCCCTCTGAAGAGAATTTCAAGAGCATGCTATTAGATGTAAAAGCACACAGAAATGGGAAAACAGTGTATAGAAATTGCAAATAGGATCTTCGGGGTTCTGGGTGAACAATTTGAGATTGCTTGTTGCAATCTCAAATTTTATTAGCACCATCCAGAAAATGTCAAAAACAAGTACTACCTGTATCAGTCAACCTAAATTAGGTTACGCTGTAGTCTCAAACAATTCCAAAATCTCAGTGGTTTAAAAAGGAAAGTTCATTTTTGCTCATAATATATGTCAATTATAGGCCAGCAGGGGGCTCTCATCATTGAAATGACTCAAGTACTCATGTTCTGGGAGGACAGCAACATCTTAACTATTATCAACCACTGTACTAGGAGTAAGATAACTCTAGAAGATCCTGGACCGAGAAAGAAATATTTTGATACCGAAATGACACACATTACTTTTGCTCAAAATTCACTGGTCAAAACAAGTCCCATGTTCCTCTCCTCACAATCACAGTAGAGCCTTGAGCTGATATATTATCATACACCTGAAAGGTAAAAAGCTAGAAGTATTTGGCAAATTAATAACTACCACAATGCTCAACAGATTCAATATCTAAACCATAAGTTTTGAACAAGGCAAGGCTATAAATAAGTAAAATTCTAAAACTTGAAATCATAAAGTCAAAAAAGATACAGATGGCTCAAAAAGACCAAATAATTTATATATTATATAAATTGAGTTGAATTCTGTTACCTTAAATCACAGACTGGAAAGTAACAGACTGGAAATCATATTTAAATGCATTATATAATTTTAGATAATAAAATTTAAAATGTAAATGTCCAAAAAAAAAAAAAACCTACATTAACAGGAATAAGAAGAAAACAGAGTAGCTAGAAGAAAAGCTATATATTTCTCAAGTATAAAACCAAAATTTCCAAAAATCCTATAGGAAAGATGGACCAAGGGGGACAATAGAAAAAAAAATGACATTTTACATGGATGAAAGTTCACCCAAATATACAATGTGCTACTACTAAAAAATATATACATACACATACTTTCTAAAAATAGAAATATAATACTAATATTGTTTCCAAATGGCATTATTCTTTTTTCAATTCTACAAGAGTTTTCTGTCCAAATAGATGAAACAATGGAGTAAAGGAAGAGGTACCAGTCAAGGGTAATTTTCAGAACATCTATGATTATGACTCTTAATGCTCAAGAAAGATCTGCCAATAAACAGGCCCTTAAAATAAAATGTTATTTTAAACCAAACTGTGGCTAGTTTGAAAACCTATAACTCAGCAGTAAGTAATATAGTGCACGAGAATCTAAGAACAAACATTGGAGATTGGATTTCCAAGGCATCACAGAGGAAAATGGTATCATGTTGAATAGAAGAAATGTATATTTCTTTATAAAAGAGTCACATATGGAAGAGGGTAAATTATTTACTAACAAATATGATTATATATCAAGATTAAACTAAAAATATTATATTTATAAATCAAGCGTTTGTCAATCAACTGATTGTCAGTTAATTGACAAAACTTATTCAGAATCTACTAAGTCAGATAATATAATCTTCAACTTACTGCTGCATAATACCAGTCAAAACAGTAATACAAAGAAAAAAGAAATATTTAGGGAATAGTATTAAGAATATGTAGTCAATGCATTCTAGAATTTAGATCAATGGTTATCAAAGTTTTTTGAAAGGCTAATAGTAAAAATAAACTTCCCAAACTGCTCTTATCCTGACTCAAAATAAAACATACTTACCCTGAATCTCATGTGAAAAAAAAAATGTATTCTTATAATTTAAATTATTTGCTCGTAATGTTAGAACATTAGCACTGATGTTCTGTCACTATAATAGTGTGGCAGTACTGAGATAATTCACTAATTTCTCATCTCTTACGTTGTATAGTCTTTTAAAGTTCATTCCTTGATTCAGCACTTTTTATTGGCTAGTATGTTCCCATGTATTGATTTATTTTTTTCTGGAAACATCCTATCAAAGTTAATGTAATTATCCCTGTTTACAATACAGTTATTTGCCTATAGTAAAACAGTGACTTCAGAGCAGGACAGAAATATTTTCTTCATTTTTAACTTCAGAGCAGGACAGAAATATTTTCCATACAAAGCAACAAGTAATGGGAGCCTATTATGTGCCAGGCATTCTACTAGCAGGCCTGGAGTTAGGGAGGTAGAAACCTCTGCCCTCCCCAACCTGGGCCTGTCTTTATCCTAGCCAAAGTACTTCCTTGCTAAAGCTGGTGAGGAAATGAGTACCTTGTACTTGGAAGCAACAATGCCATCAGTTTCCAAGAAGAATCTAGGAAATGTGAGCTGAACTAAAGTTATATTATACAGCTGGTTAAGTTGAAGCTTTGGAGCCATTTATAGACTTGATGCTGCTTTTCACTTCTGAAATCTCTCTTTGTACCAGCTAGATCATCAGAGGGTAGCATGACTCAGTCACTTAGTATAGTCACCCTTCTCCCATAAAATGCCTTTCATTGCATCATACTATGGCAAGATACTAACTCCCAATATTTAGGGACACATCTATGAAACAGAACGTATCAATAAATTCTTACTCTATGATAAATGTTTTCAATTTTTTCTTTCTTACAATATAGATATATATAAAATTTTGTTTCCTGATCTTGGTTTCATGAATAACTAATATGCTTCTTCGAAGCAACTCATTTCTTTTTACCTTAGAGATAGTGGTCACATTTCCCTCTTCTGACTGTTTTCTAGAAAGCTTAGAGTCAAATTTGTGATCTACCTCCAGCAAATGTATAAAACTGTTCATTCCCATTCTAAGATCTAGGGGGCTCAATCACGCCCCCCCCCCCCTTCCCCAAAAAAAGAAAGAAAGAAAAAAGAAAGAAAGAAAGAAATTCTCTGTATTTCAATTCACTTAGAAATGAGAGAAATTACCATTAAAACATCAGAAATAATACTGTAACTGAACGCATGAAGAAATTACCAACTTTCTGACCTAATATATTGGCATGATGTTTAACAAGTATAAAACATGAGGGAAACAGACATTTCCCCAGGAAGTTAACATGTCAAAGAATAAATTTCTCACTTATGTAATTTCTTAATTCATAGTTTTAATAATAGTTTTGATAAATATTATAGCTGAGAATTATTATAGCATCATATTCAGGTGCTGAGGTTCCAGGAGAGAAGCTAAAAGAACTGTCCTCATAACTCTATCATAGCAGAACAAACAGGATCCTTGGGCTCCTGTTCAGAGCATGTGGTTTGAAGTCCAATCGCCTGGTCTGAAATCCTTCTTCTGAAACTTATTTACAAGTTATATAACTCCTAAACTTTAATATAATTACAGGCAAAACATAGATAATAAGAATGCTGAAGAACAGGATTACTTAAAGGATTAAATGAGATGATGTGTATAATAATCATAGAACTGAATAATCACTTAATAATTTCTAAACAAAAATATTTTGTATATTGTATTTTTACATGAGAAATTTTAACCTTAATAACCTACTTATTTCTTGACAATGCCAGCTTGATTTAAATTGCTGATATAAAGTACAGTTTATAAAAGCACAGTTTATAAAACTTTTATCTTAGATCCTTTGTAGTTTAGATTTAACATAATTGAAGAATTAAGATCATAAATTCATCAAATATTTTAAGCAAGTAGAATTGTTTACAGTTCAATTTTGAAATTAAGGAAAACAAAAAAGATTGATAGCAAATTAATGTCTGACATCTTTTATAACTATTCTTTATTGAAAACTGAATCACTTAATCCATAAAGGAGCTTTAGAAAACCACTTTTTCAAGTTAAACCTGATCAAATAGGAGGTTTTACTTGCATTAATAAATCGAATGAACAGTTTTAATTAAAAACTCATGCTATTTTCAAAATAATGCTGAAGGGTAGCTTCCTGATCAATTGTAACTGCCAGATGGGAGATTTTCATAAGCTGTTTTTAATATTTCACTTTCATGAGCACATCACTTATATATGCTGCCTACCAATCTCAAATACAAATGCTATTTAAACACAGTATTAAAATAATACAATAATGTAAGTACTTTTCTGTAATTTTTGTTTATAGACATTAAATATAAGGCATGAAATTCAACAATTAAACTAGAAAAGCTTTTCGCCAAATTAATTTCTACAGCAAGCACATCAATGAGGAATTATGATGTACTTCATCAATAAGTTAAAGTTGTGTAGAGATGATAATTCAACAAGTATCACTGATAACTGCAATGAGAAAAAATAATGCATACACGCATTTTTCTTAAAATTTTTATTTATATTAAATTTTATGAAATTAAGTTGTATTGATATTTATAATTTAATATTTTTAAGTATAAAAGAAAAGGGGAAAGCATTGCTTATTCACAGCATTTTACATTTATCTAAAAATGACATTTTGCTTTTGCAAAAGGATTTTGACATTCATCATATTATCTGATTCTCAACGTATCCTGGTGATATAAGGAAGTTATTACTTACACTACTTAATAAGAAAACTGAGAAATATAGGCATTTAAGGGCTTGTTAAAGACACTAATTATAGAAACCAACTCTGAAGGCATCCATGGTGGTGTTTTCTTTTCACTACTTATTCCACATTCAGGTGGAGTTAAAGGGCTCAATCTAATTCGTACTCCTCAGCTAATTGCGAAAAGAATTAGGACCTAGACATGAAAGAATTAGAACCCATTTTTCACTTTTTTTGAAGTTCCTCATGAAAACAGCATATATCTATTTTTGGTTCTTTCTTCATCAATGGGAAAAATAAGCAGCAGGAGTACTGGTTTCAAAATGATCAACAAAATATTCATAGCAGAGTCTTTATAGAACAACAGCATCTAACACCAAGTGAATAATGAGACATCTTGTTGATCTCTAGCTCAGGACTGGGCTACATACTCTCTTTTAATTTGGGGTTCATTATTATCTATGCTATCACTTTTTTGAAGAGAGTCGTTTTCAAATTCCCTTGTAAGATTCAAAAAAGGGTTAGAGGATTTACAGAATGAGCTTATTAGAAACTTTACAATTTAGCAGCCACAGTGAATCACAGGACCAAATGAAGACCTTGGTATAACATACAATCACAATGAGGAAAGAAGTCATTTGGAGATGGGAGTATCTTGGGAAACATAGGCATTTGTCCAGGAGGAGAGAGTGAATCCGTAAAATCAGATCGAGAGCAAAAATATAGAATACGGAGAGAGAAAAAAATCAAAGTTGTGACAGAAACAAAGAGCAAAGAGTAAGGAAAGTTGCCTGGGATCTAGATGAAAAAGCCCTATAACTAGGGAGAGAAAGAAGAAATCACCATGCAATGGGAGGAGGTAGAATGGGCAAGGACACAAGGCTCCCCAGAGGCTGAGTGGGATAGAGCCCAAAGAAGTGGCAGCTGGCAACTGCAGATGCCTCTTAAAGGGGCCGCATCAGCAAGCAGAATTTCGCAATGACCACCCACTCACTCTAAACACCAGCACCAGGTAGGCTGGGCAGGGGGCACCAGGGATTTACAGGCAACACTGAGTTGTTGGAGTGAGGGCCGAGGAGAGACTCGCTCCATATACAAGTGCTGGCGAAATCCATTTTTCCTCTGTTGAGCCCTCTCCACTCCCAATGTGCTAACACAGCGCCACCATAGCTGAGACATCATCAGACTGGATAACAGAGATTGCCTGGCTCAGAGGATTCTCTGAAACTCCCCCTCCCCCAGCTCAAGGCCTAAACCAAGCCACATCCAAATGCATCCTCGGCGAGTTAGGTGCCCCTTGTTGAGCAGAGCCTAGACTCACACTGGTGGCAGCTGACTGTGGTTTCTGGCGAGGTCTCTTGAAGCAACTAAATGCACAGCATCTGTGGATTGCTTGCTGAATCTTAACAGGTGGCCCAAGAGGGACACAGGCTGGGGGCTAAATTTGGCCTGCAGCAGAACCCCTCTCAGGACTGTGCCACTGGACACTTACTTTACAAAGCTGCACTAAGACTGGGAGACTTAAGAACTTTGCTTAGTACATAGAAACAGACACAGAAAGGCAGCCAAAATAAGAAGACAAAGAAGCAGAAGCCATATGAGTAAACAGAACAGAGAGCCAGGAATAATGGAGTCAAGCAATCTACCAGATGCAGAGTTCAAAACACTGGTTATAAAGATGCTCAATGAACTTAAGGGAAGTGTAGATGAATTCAGTGAGAACCTTAAGAAGAGATAAAAAAAACATAAAAATGGAAATGGAAATTATAAAAGGGAACCAGTCAGAAATGAAGAACTCATTATCTGAGACGAAAAAAATATTAAATGGAACAGAGTGAATAAAGAAGAGGATCAAATGACCTATATAGAGGATGGGGAAGCCAAAGACATTCAATCAGAATGGCAAGAAAAAGAAACCAAAACTATAATAATAATTTAAAGAGCCTATGGGACACTCTTAAATGTAAAACTATCCA
>NW_011888792.1:10018913-10021610 GCF_000151845.1 Pteropus vampyrus | reverse complement strand
AAGTTCCTCATGAAAACAGCATATATCTATTTTTGGTTCTTTCTTCATCAATGGGAAAAATAAGCAGCAGGAGTACTGGTTTCAAAATGATCAACAAAATATTCATAGCAGAGTCTTTATAGAACAACAGCATCTAACACCAAGTGAATAATGAGACATCTTGTTGATCTCTAGCTCAGGACTGGGCTACATACTCTCTTTTAATTTGGGGTTCATTATTATCTATGCTATCACTTTTTTGAAGAGAGTCGTTTTCAAATTCCCTTGTAAGATTCAAAAAAGGGTTAGAGGATTTACAGAATGAGCTTATTAGAAACTTTACAATTTAGCAGCCACAGTGAATCACAGGACCAAATGAAGACCTTGGTATAACATACAATCACAATGAGGAAAGAAGTCATTTGGAGATGGGAGTATCTTGGGAAACATAGGCATTTGTCCAGGAGGAGAGAGTGAATCCGTAAAATCAGATCGAGAGCAAAAATATAGAATACGGAGAGAGAAAAAAATCAAAGTTGTGACAGAAACAAAGAGCAAAGAGTAAGGAAAGTTGCCTGGGATCTAGATGAAAAAGCCCTATAACTAGGGAGAGAAAGAAGAAATCACCATGCAATGGGAGGAGGTAGAATGGGCAAGGACACAAGGCTCCCCAGAGGCTGAGTGGGATAGAGCCCAAAGAAGTGGCAGCTGGCAACTGCAGATGCCTCTTAAAGGGGCCGCATCAGCAAGCAGAATTTCGCAATGACCACCCACTCACTCTAAACACCAGCACCAGGTAGGCTGGGCAGGGGGCACCAGGGATTTACAGGCAACACTGAGTTGTTGGAGTGAGGGCCGAGGAGAGACTCGCTCCATATACAAGTGCTGGCGAAATCCATTTTTCCTCTGTTGAGCCCTCTCCACTCCCAATGTGCTAACACAGCGCCACCATAGCTGAGACATCATCAGACTGGATAACAGAGATTGCCTGGCTCAGAGGATTCTCTGAAACTCCCCCTCCCCCAGCTCAAGGCCTAAACCAAGCCACATCCAAATGCATCCTCGGCGAGTTAGGTGCCCCTTGTTGAGCAGAGCCTAGACTCACACTGGTGGCAGCTGACTGTGGTTTCTGGCGAGGTCTCTTGAAGCAACTAAATGCACAGCATCTGTGGATTGCTTGCTGAATCTTAACAGGTGGCCCAAGAGGGACACAGGCTGGGGGCTAAATTTGGCCTGCAGCAGAACCCCTCTCAGGACTGTGCCACTGGACACTTACTTTACAAAGCTGCACTAAGACTGGGAGACTTAAGAACTTTGCTTAGTACATAGAAACAGACACAGAAAGGCAGCCAAAATAAGAAGACAAAGAAGCAGAAGCCATATGAGTAAACAGAACAGAGAGCCAGGAATAATGGAGTCAAGCAATCTACCAGATGCAGAGTTCAAAACACTGGTTATAAAGATGCTCAATGAACTTAAGGGAAGTGTAGATGAATTCAGTGAGAACCTTAAGAAGAGATAAAAAAAACATAAAAATGGAAATGGAAATTATAAAAGGGAACCAGTCAGAAATGAAGAACTCATTATCTGAGACGAAAAAAATATTAAATGGAACAGAGTGAATAAAGAAGAGGATCAAATGACCTATATAGAGGATGGGGAAGCCAAAGACATTCAATCAGAATGGCAAGAAAAAGAAACCAAAACTATAATAATAATTTAAAGAGCCTATGGGACACTCTTAAATGTAAAACTATCCATGTCCTAAGAGTACCAGAAAAAAACAAAACGTTGAAGAACTATTTGAATAAATAATGATAGAAAACGTCCCTAAGCTGGTGAAGGAAATAACCATACAACCCCAGGAAGCTCAGAGAGTTCCAAGAAAGAGGAATCCAAAGAGGTCCACATCAAGACACATCATAATGGCAAAGGTTAAATACAAAGAGAGAATCTTAAAAGCAGCAAGAGATAAGCAGATAGTTACCTACAAGGGAGCACCCATAAGACTGGCAGATGGTTTCTCAAAAGAAACTTTGCAGGACAGAAGGGTTTGGCACAAAATATTCAAAGTGATGAAAACCCAGGATCTACAACCAAGAATACTTTATCCAGAAGAGCTGTCATTTAGAGTCAAAGGACAGATAAAGGGCTTCCCAGACAAAAACGAGCTAAGGGAATTTATCGACACCAAGCCATTATTATGGGAAATATTGGAGGAAATTCTTTAAGAAGAAAAAAACATGTAGAAAAAAAAAAGGAATAAAGAATGGTAATAACTACATTCCTATCAATAAGTACCTCAAATGGAAAAGAATTAAGTGCTCCAATCAAAAGATAGAGTGGCTGAATGAATAACAAAACAAGACCCCTATATATGCTGTCTACAAGAGACTCACTTCATATTAAAAGACACACACAGACTAAAAGGAAGGGGATAGGAAAAGATATTGCTTCGATGGACCTAGAGGGTATTGCGCTAAATGAAATGGTTTGGATAGAGAAAGACAAATATCCATGATTTCACATACATGTGGAATCTAAACAACAAAATAAACAACAATAACAACAAAAGCAGAAATGAACTCATAGATACAGAGACTATTTTGAGGGCTACTAGATGAAAGGAGGATTGGGAGGGACAGCAAAAAAAGGCAAAGGGATTAAGAGGTACAAATGGATAGTTGCAGAATATACATGGAGCTGTGGTAGCATGGG
>NW_011888792.1:10016522-10017718 GCF_000151845.1 Pteropus vampyrus | reverse complement strand
AACTCATAGATACAGAGACTATTTTGAGGGCTACTAGATGAAAGGAGGATTGGGAGGGACAGCAAAAAAAGGCAAAGGGATTAAGAGGTACAAATGGATAGTTGCAGAATATACATGGAGCTGTGGTAGCATGGGTAAGATGGTTAATAATGTAATAAATATGTAAGAGGGAAAAGGGGTACTAGATTTAGTGGGGTGATACCTTTACAAGTTATGTGGATCTCTGATTGTAATAAATGTTGTAATAAATGTAATAAATGTTGTAATAAATATGTAAGAAGGAAAAGGGGTACTAGATTTAGTGGGGTGATACCTTTACAAGTTATGTGGATCTCTGATCACTATGTTATACAACTGAAACTGGTATATTATTGTATGCTAACTATAATTGAAAAAAAACTCACTGAATTGTACAACGTAAATACATGCAATTAATTGCCTATGATATTTCAATGACGTTGGAAAAATGAATATAGAATATGATGATTTATTTCTATATGTTAAGGTCAAGGATAAATAAAATATCCCTGAAAGCAACCCCTAGGGAAGGCCATATAAAACAAATGCATAGTTTTAAACAGCATCAATAAGAGTTTCAATCAGAATTAACAGGATCGAACCCTAAACGACATTTCAATATTTTAAGACAAAATATATTAGACAAGATACTGGTTACTTTTACACAGTTATCTTAACTGATCTTTGTAATATCCTCATGACGTATGTAATAATATTCACATTTTACAGATGAAGAAACCAAGATCCAATTATTTGAAGTAAATTTCCTAATTGAAGGAGGGTATAAAGGGGCTGGGCTACAGAGTCAAGATGGAAGAGTAGATAAATGCTGTGCATGCTTCCTCTCATGACCACATTACAACTAAACTACAGAACGACCCTCATTTAGAATCACCTTAGGTCTAGCTGAAGAGAAGTCCTATAGCTAAGAACATACAGAAAAAGCCATTTTGAGACTAGAAAGAGTGGTGGAGGTGCAAAACAAGCTGGTCCTATACTCACCTGTGGCAGTTAAAAACCGAGAGAGATATCTCAGCTGAAGAATTCCCCCAAGAGGAGCAAGGGGTCCCAGCCCCATACCAGGCTCCCCAGCCTAGGCTCCCAGTGCTGGGAAGAGAAGGCCCCACAACTTTTGGCTGTGAAAACCAGTGAAGTAGTAGCTGAGTGAGACAGAAAGT
>NW_011888792.1:9997100-10015497 GCF_000151845.1 Pteropus vampyrus | reverse complement strand
AAAGGAACCTGTATCCCCTCAAACCATAGTGAACTGAGACATGAGCAAAAAATAAAGCTCTTATCAATTTAAACCACTGTAATTTGGAATTCGTTTTGCATATAGCAACCCCTAGCCTGACCGAAACAGCATATGAGCATCACTTTTATCACTCAACAACTCTTGGTTTTCACTGTACCTAACTTCCCTGTTTTCTGTCTTATGTGCCTTTTTAGATTCTCTTGATCACCTTTTTCTTTCTCTCTTTTGATCAGGTACCCATTCATATCAGGTCACTCCTCCATTTTTGGAGCTGGATGAAATAACACCCTATAAGTACAAGGGATCTCTCTTCTTGACTGGCACTGAGGGGTCAGAGGATGCAACCCAAAGTATAAGGTAAAAAGTCTCAATGGAGTTTGACCAGTAGGTAATTTGAGATGAGAGGGAGCTAGGGAGACAAACTTTTCTCTTTTCTCTCCTAGGTGTGATTTATTCTTATCACACTTATCACAAATTGAGTAAACACACTTGCTAAGCAAACTGCAGTCTCTTTTAGTGACTGTCATGCAATGATGACCAGTATTGTAACACAATACATTAAACTGCTTTGTAACTTCCCTGCCTCACTTCTCTTTTTCCTTCTTACTTCAGTGCGCTTGCACCTTCCAAATAAAATAATAGATTCTTAATCTTTACTTCACACTCTTCTTTTTAAAGGATTAAGCTCGGACGCCTTACTTGCATCATTATTTTTCAAGCATCTACTACTTTATGTTCTTTTCATCCCCAATCTATCAATTTTCCTAGCTCAAGATCCAACGGTCACATAAAGTTTTAGAAAACATTAATTACAATCTTACAGGATAAAGTGCTAAATATATGACTATGAACTTCTAACATTAGATTATTTGTAAAATATTTCTAGAGAATTCTAATAATCATCAGGAGAACTGCAAAGAAGTTCAAGACCTAGTATCTGCCTTTATGAGGCCCAGTTTAATAGGCTGCAGATTAGTAAGAGATAATTACAAACAGATAGATATGTGTTATATATAATACAGGTATATTAAGTGTGTCAGATATTATGAGTGGCAAGCAAGATAAACTGTTAGAGGAGTCTTTTGCATATCTCTGAAATCATATCATATAAATACCCATAAATTCAAGGTAGATATTTCAGAGCAAATATCATAATTATATAGTTGAGCTATATATTCTTTTTAATTACTATACTTATTAGTCTCTTCCCTCTCTATTTATTTTTACGCAGCAGACAGTCCTCATCTGAGTAGATAAACCCTTTGAAGTCCAAACACTTACCATCATTTCTGCCCTAAGGAAGTTTTGAAATGAGTTATCTTTTCTTAGAATGTAGTTGAGCACAGGAAAAATTAAAAGACCCTAGAATTAGGTATTAGTGGTAAAATTTCATTATGTTTAAATTCCCTGAAGATCAGAAATAACTATATTCTAAATTTAAATGAGGCATATTTCTAAGTCAAATATTAGCCATATGAGTTTAACCAGGAGTATTTGTTCTCTTCCACCAGTTCAGATGGTCAATAGCTTGTATCATATAAAAATGGGGAAAAATATAATGAATGTTTTTTTCTTTATAAGGTGATCTCCTGGACATTTTATATATTTTTTCTCATTTAATCATTATCATTGTCCCATAAGGTAGGTGTGAATATCCCCATTCCTGCAGAGAATATAGAGGCTCAGAAGCTTGAAAACACTGCATATAATCATTAAACAATCAGTTGTTGAGATCATTCAAACTCAGATTCGACATGCAATTCCACCTAGAAGACTAAAAGGTATATTAACATTTACAACCTAAAGTTCAACTAAAAAAAGCAAAAATACCTACATTATTTTGCTAAGGTGTACTCTTAAAATAAGTAGGGTACCATAAAGAATGCCAAAATAATAACTGATTAAGTTATACCCATCTGATCTGAAAAAAGATTAATTCAACTTTTTAGAAGCAAACCTTAACTGAAGTATGGTTTTCTCAGTAAAAAATTCTAGCATACTTAATAAAGTAACAGATGCCACCTCAATGAACACAAAATATAAGAGCATTCTACTTTCACTAGGCATTTGGCAACTCGTAAGGGAAATCAGGCAGCTGGGTCATAGCATAGCAAAATATTTCAAAGTCAAATATGCTCACCTCGCACCATATGCTGAAACAAATTCCAGATGTATTAAAAAGTTTAATATTTTTGAAAATCAAATCAAAGAAAGAATAATATTGAATACTTATCAAACTTCTCACAAAGAAATTTTTTCCTATGCTTTAAATTTATAAATAATATGCAAAGGAAAATATCAACAAATGTTATAATAACATTTGAAATGTTAACATAAAAAAATAAAATAAAAAGTTAAACTTACTTGGAAATTTTTCAAGAAATATGGCATTGAATTTAAAGCTTGATTATATTTTTACATGTATAAAACATAGACTATTCAAATTTCTGATAGAAAAATCACTAAGAAAATAACAGATAAATTGGCAGGTGCTTAAACAGGTAATTAACATTTAAAGACAATAATTTTCTAATATAGATTTGAAAATATTCAAACTTTCTAGTAACCAGAAAATGTAAATTAAAACAAATACCATCTGACATGCAAAACTACAAAAATAAGTCAATAGACACCCAAAATGCTGGTAAAAATGCAGTAAATTCACTATCCCATTCATTCCTGATGACGATATAAATTGACACAATTTTTTCAGAAAGCAACATGGCAAATAACTTGTCAAAGTTGTTCCCAATATTCACAGTCCCAGGAATCTAGCATAAGGAAGTAAGTTAAAATGTGCAGAAAGTTAAATATATGAAGGCACACTATTACACTATGGATAATTAGAAGCAACTGAAAATCTAATTACTATTGGATGGTTTAGAACATTATCACAAATCCAGTGGATAAAGTATCTGGAAGTTTTTAGAATATTAATTCTGAAATTGTTGAAGAATAAGGACAAGTACTTACTATAAGCATTTCTGAAGCAAATTTATATCAATCTCATTATTACAAGTACATTTTAAAATGCTATCTAAAAAACGAGTGAAATACACTAAAATTCTAACTGTAGCTGGAATCATGGATGCACTTTTTAAATTTGTCCTCTTTTTCACACCTTCCCTAAGGTGAGTTCTCTACATCTATATTTTTATAAAGACATTACATATAAAAATTCTTAGAAAAAGATATGCCAAATTATTGGGATAAGAAATAGCATGATCAAGATAAACAGGGACAGATGATAAACATCAATGACAAATATAAGTATGACCTCTTGTCAGCTAGATTCACATATACTTGTTGACTTCAGTAGGACATGTGTATGTGGTAAGTGAAGGAATTAGATCTAAGAGAACATAATTAGGTCTAAACTTTAAACTTCAGAAAACAGCACTATCAGGGCAAGTAACACTAAACAGAACAAGGTAATGCAAGCAGTAACAGTCAAGTAATACCATAATTTATGTTACAATTACCTATATCACCTAAAATCTCATAGGGTAGTGCCCCCAACTTTGAAAATGGGCATTTTTCAATAAAGAAACTGAGAAGTTAATTTAGCCAGACAGAGGAGAAAGATAAATATATAGTCAGACAGAACAAACAAATAAAAAAAGAAATATCTCTTCTATGTCTGAGCATTTTGCATATAGCCCCCCTCCTCCCAGTGTTTATAACAATGTTTCTTGGCACTAAGTTACTGGGAGTTGCTCTCATTCAACAAGGAATCTGCACATTGCCTGAGTCTCAATACGCACTCAGCATGTGGAAGTTGAACTGAATTGAAACCTGTTGATACAACTTGACAAATCTCATATGATATCTAGGGAATCTAGGAGTCCTCTGAGTCATTAGTATAGAGATTTGCTCCTTCCAATTACTCACTTTCCCTGCTCTTGCTGCCATCAGAACACCAATAATAGCTACCACTTATTGAGCCCTGTGCCTCCCATGTGCCAGGCACTTTGCATCTGTTATCTCATTTATTTCCAACCACCATTTTGTGAGGCCGAGACAATGGCTCTCAATGGGCTATACACGGCTCTTGAAACACACTAGCAGCAACCCTTCTGTCTACCTGCTCATAAGACTAATTGGGCCAGCTCTCAAAAATGCTGTATGGAAACATTTTTTTGAGATTTATGATCTATACAGTGATCTCTCACATCCTCTTGCAAGTCATCTAAGAAAAGGTACAAAACCAGAAATGAGGAATAGATTGTGGGAGCAGAAGGAAACGAGCCTAAAAGTCATGAGCACATTTGATTTTGTTCTCAGTTCCTGGTTCTTTTAACAAGTAGGGCAATCTTAGCTAAGTCATTTCGGTTCTCTAACACTCTCCAAGCCTCAGGGACCTCATATTCACAAATCAAAATTACCACCATTTCAGTGAAGGCTTTTTAAATTGTAACAGAAATCATACCAGACATGCTTAAGCAAAAAGTAAATTTATTGGAATTATACAGGGATAATGTTGCAAGTGTACCTAAATTTCCTCGGTATTTTGGACCAGAAACTAGAATATTATTAGAAACTCCAATAGCTCCTTTTAGGGGCAGGCACTCCAAAATCCACCAAAAGGACTAAATTTAAAACCTAATTTCACCATTTAATTGTCTCATTACTTAAACTAATTTTGCTAATAGTGCTTAACACAGTGTGTGGCTCAAAGTAGGCATTCAATAAATGGGAGCTATTTCATCATTATTTTGTCATCAGGAATAATTCAATAATAATCAGTGATATATTTCCCCCCCAGAGTTGGGAGACTATATTTTTGTAAATTATTAGGTATATAGTAGCACTATAGAGAAATTACTAAGAGTCAGGTTCTGAAGTTTGTTTGTGTTCCATTTCCAACCCTACCACATATTAGCTATATGATTTTAAGAAAGTAATTATGGATTATGGTAATAAAAACATTTGCTTGAGGATTAAATGAGATAATATGTATACAACATTTAAACTGAGTCCTGATGGTTACTAAATGTTTAGTATTAGTTATAAAATTATTTACAATTTTTATGTCTTTAGGAATAAAATATTCTAGGTAAACTAAAGGGATGAAGAAGAATCTGAAAGGAATCAGAAACCAGTGTGACAACTACAACAAAATGGCATTTAATGGGAAAACCCAACCTAACTTTGCCCCTAGTCTATCCCTGTTGTATTTATTTTTCACTTTCTTCTTTTCAAAATCATCAAGAATTAAAAAATATTGGCTTAAGTGACATCATTTAAATGGCTTACCATACAGCACAGCATCAGCAGCACCTGGGAACTTGTCAGAAATGCAAATCCTCAGGCACCTCCCCACACTCAGTGGATGGAGAGCTTTTTGGTATACATAGGGCTGGGGTGGGGGGTGCACGGAGAGGGGTTGGTGGCACAGCACGATGTGCTTCAATAAGCCCTCTGTGTGACCCTTAGGCACACTCAAGTCAGAGAACCACCAGTCAGAAGACTGGCTGCATACTAGAATCACCCATGCCACTTAAAAATATATATTTGTATTGATGCCAGGGACCTATCAAAATCACTGAGGATGGGGCCAGAACACCAACATAGATATTTTAAAATTATAACCAAAAGCTTCCTGCCATAGCCAAAAAGAGAATACTAAAATGGGACATTGCACATAACCGTAGTGCAAGTGTCTCAGCAGCCACGACCAAAGATGCCTCTGAAGAGCATGGAAATGGGAGACAGAGTGGCTTTAAGTGCCTCCGGCCCTCACGCTATAGAAACTGTAATACTCTAAGGACTCCTTCCTTATCTCAGGGTGATACTCCCTCTTCATGTGCATCTGATCCAATAAGGAAACCAGTTCTTAAGATCTTTCATTCATACTGATAGAAATCTCAATCCACTCAAAAGAAAAAAACAAAAAACAAACAAACAAACAAACAAACAAACAAACAAACAAACAATTTTATACATTAGCCAAATGAAATTTCAGACATTGGCCAAATGTAGTAAGGACCAAGGACAGAGAGTGCGGGACCCTTTCCGCTGTTTTATGTTGATTACCCACCCTATTTTCTCAGCTGCAACAAAGTATAGAACATTGATAACTTATTATACTGAGTGGCATACCTTAATGAATACTCATTCACTTCAATCTTTTTGGAAACCCCCAGAATTAACTGAACTAACTGTATCATGATGGGATAGCCACTCAGCAACAACAAACTGCTAACCCACACATTTAAGAGCAGTGAAAAAACAACCTGCAAAGATATTGGGAGGCAGAAAAATGAACGCACATTGATAACATGGCTTACAATGATAAAATTTCTATTACATAGTACAACAAAAATGAAGCCATTTTAATATAATCATGTCAACGGACCCACGTCTCCTGCTTTGAAAACAAATGTGTTGGCTTCCAGTCAACATTTCCAGGGTTTAGCAGCAGGAGGTCATTACCCTTTGACAATGTTCAGTTACACAGACATCATCTCCAATTAACAGGTTTTAACTATGAGGATTTCTCTTCATTGAAAACGATGTTATTTTTTAAATAAATAACTGCAGAAGTTGCTTAGAAATCTTGGCTCATTGACCAGAACTGGGATGATTACATTTATTCCTATAAACACACACACACACACGCACACACACACACACACGTGCATGCATGTGTGCGCCTGAGTCAAGAGTATTTTTAGTGTCCTTGAACTCTTTTTATGCTAGACAAATATTCTAATCTTTACATAACAGTTCGCAAAGACATCTTTCTCATCTCAAAAAAAAAAAACCAAAAACACTTCCCCATGTTGACAAAGCCAAGATATTCTGAGTGTTTCAAATTTCCAAAATAAAGTAAATACAAATGAAATATTTATCAATTGTAATGCATTATGTTTTCTGTCTCATTTCAGAAGGTATTATGAAATTCTGGATGATGGCCAGAAGCTCTGAGGAGAATTTTTAACACCCTCTCAATAGACACATTTATAGCTTTTAACTATGCAGAGTACTGGTCTTATCAGTGCATAGCAGGAAAATGATTAAAATAATCCAGGCAAACCTAAACTTGGTTGTCCTTAGGTGGAAATGAAGCATCATTCTGGGCTGAAACCTCCAATTATATAAGATAGGAAGTCACAGAAAGACATCAGATTCGTACGCTGTCAGTCTACACGGCAGATGGTAGTGTCTGGCAAGCCTTTTTATAACAGAAAATATTATTATAAAAATATCCACAGAAGACATTTTTAGTTCCTTGACTTAATATGTAGAAAAATGAGAGATTTCTGTAATTCTATAGAAATTAGAGGTTTAATACTCAATAGTATGAAACAGTAATTTTCTTTGAAATCTATGCATTAGCTATTCTGTTGTTTCTTAGAGAACTTTTTATGGTTGGAAGTCATCTGGTAGTTCTCTCTCTCCCTCCCTTTCTCACTCTCCCACCTATTTAAATTCAACCTAAATCTATGTTTTTATACAACAGTTAAATCATACTATAGTGTGTTGTGGTATGCTGTAAATCACATTTTAGCCTTCCCAATGTTATTACAAAGAATTACTTTTATCTCAAAAGGGATATTTCCTTATAGGTGAAATTTCTTAAAGGGAGAATTCTCCTTAGGGCCACACTTTTGAGTGGTACGTTCTTAAGCATATTGTATTATGTGTCAGTACGATTAGAATATTCTTTTGGATTGTAAAAAGTAACGACAGTTTAAAAATGTAGGAAAATGGTCTGTAAAACTATCTAAAAACTAAGAAACCTAGTGCTTGTGTGGAACAAACAGGAGTAGCATAGTTTTTGTGATCCTGCCTTGAAAACGAATGGAGGAAGTTTAGACTCCCAGGTGGTTAGACCATTCCTGTCTGAAATTCAGACACCATATTCAATGTTTATAGTTTGGGGAGTAAAGAGAGCCCAAGGGGTGGCTGAAAAAGAGGGAACAGAAATGGAAATATCTCTGCCTGATTTTGGCAAAGTACATAAGATGTATCAATATACCGATGATAATGTCTCCAAAGATTTTCAAAGAATCTTACTAGCTAGAAAAAGGTCTATGCATTCTCAGACATGTTATATTACAGCAGCACATACTCTCAAACTAACAAAGAGCTGAGTCTTGTTCTATATCAGCAGAATGAGCCTGGAAAGGTAGGTAGTCAGTTCCATTGCTTAACTAGGACAGATTCAGAATATGCAATACCGACTGTTAGGAAGAAAAGAAAAAGGCAAAATAGCATCAGCCAAAAAAACCACTATTTTTGGAGAATTTTACGAGGCAGAAAATGCCTCCTCCTCTTAATTATATGTACTGGCAGGGCCTTTCAAGGAGCCAAAAGAATATTAGGACCACCTATAGGACAGCATGTCGTCTTCATTCCCTGGCATTTACTTGTTATTTTGATATACATGTTTAATTTCAAATTAAAATGATAGGATAAAAAATGCCTCAGGTCATTTCTATATTTAGTGTTTCCTTGTCCTAAACCTTGTTTTTACAGATAAAGATTATTAAAAGCTTATAGATTTTCATTTACAAATGAAATTTGAGAATTAAAAAATATTAGACCCAAGCCCTGAAATTTTAAAGACCAAGGAGAAAGACATACGCAGTGTCATTACTGAATACATATATTCTCACTCTCATTCTCTTTCTGTAGCCCTAGCATAGGGAAAGAGCACTGCAGCTTGATTTTAAGGGCTCCTGACTATCACTGTAACTTTAACCTTCAGACATGTTATTCATTGCAATATATCACAGCCCCCATTCTCCACATTTCCATGTGTAAATCTGAAAAATCCCTGTGGTTTAGAGAAGCCACTGAAAAGGTCCAGAGAGTCTTGTCTTTATCATTTAATTTTAAGTTGACAAATCAATGGACCATCACCACACACCGACTACACCACACCATTCTTTTACTTTGAACCAAAATGCACCCACGATCTCAGCAACTTGATTTCAGTCACTCACTACAGTCTTAACAACTACTTACTGTGGCAGAGTCCTCTCACAGGAAGAATACTGGAACTAAATAACATATGTATTTTTGTGCCACAACCCCTTGCCTCTGGAGACAAATAAACAGAATACGAAAAGTATCCATAAAGTCCAGAGCTTCAAATTTCCTTTATTTATATCAAAATTCCACCAGTAGAAACACATCGGATTCTACTGGAGATTCTCTTTTGCAGTACAAAGCCTTTTAGGAAGTCTATACGTTTTAGAAAGAAAGTCCTAAGTATTCTAGAATGATAGAAGAGAGTAAAGAAATGTGTGGTTGAGGGGTAGGTTGTGATACCACAAACACAAACATCTTGAATGTATTGCCTGGGACCAGGCCAAATGAGTAATTTCTTTCATAAAACTATTAGAGGAACAGTGAAATGTAAACTTTCTTTTACTAATAAACTATTCTGGATCTCACTGTTGTATACATAATATTAATGATTTAGAGCCAGAAGAATCTGGGAATATTTGGTGAATAAGTAAATGTATTATAACCTAGTACACATATTCTTTCGAATTCTATGTGAAAACACAAACCAATCATTGTATATTTAATTTCATTTTTATGCAGTTATTCATAAGGACCAAAGTTAAAAAATTAAATTGTCCATCATACTTTAGCAATGTAATTAACAGAAAGTAATGACAGGGGTGTGTGTATAAAGACAGAGTCAGAGACAGAGACAAACATAGAAAAAGAAAGGGAGGTGAATATAAATTCATTATAATTTCAAATGGAAAAAGAAATGGGAAATTTTACAATGCAATATTCTCTTTCTACATTCAAACATTCAAGCTGTGCCAAATTCTACCACTTTTTCTTTACAAAATTTCTAAAACCCATGTTTCATGATGAAATATACATTTTTATCCCAGTTTTGATCATGTCAACTATCATATTTCTGACATCATAGACTCCTTTATTATGAAATCATTCAAACTTGCTCTTCTACTTCCCCTCCCCTTATCTTTATCTGCCAAACTGGTGCCTCCACCTACCGCCCCATTGTTGACGCTTTCGGACTCTTCCTTATGACTTCCTAGAAAGCCCACTTGTTCCCCTTCTATGACTATGTCCTCTAGTTCTATGTGTGGTTATATCTCCTTCTACATAGTCTTCTCATTAAATGCACTAATAAGAGCTCAATTTAGAATGCACTCGTTTATTACATAAACTAAAATGAAATGTTAATAATGAAAGGGGTGTAATCAGCTCCTTGAGGTATTTATATTTTAAATGTTGACTATCTCTCAATAAACAAAGTATTAATTTAGCACTGACTTGGCTGGCACTGGCTGTGTAGCACTGGCTGAGACACAAAAAAATATATAACAGATTGTCCCTGTTCTTGAAAAGTTTTAATGCTGACTGGGTTGGGGGAGATATTGCTAATATGAAACACTTTGAGCAAAGCTGCCAGTCTCTGATTCTAATAGAATTGTAATTCTTAGCTGGAAGCATTGATGGCAGAGGGTAGGATGAAGTAGGCAAAAAAGTTTACAGGAAGAAACTGATTCAGTAACAGAACTTTGAGAAACACCCTGAAAATGAAAAGGCAGAGCCAATAATCGATGTCATTTCCAAAGCCAGAAAGAGCATGAGCAAAGAAACAAGAGACAGGACACAAAAATAGCCTATGCACAGGGCACTTTGGAGATTACACTAATTAAATGCAACATCTGCTAGCCGGCCATATCAGCAGATTCAGTCCTATGCATAAGGAGTTGATGCCTATTATCTGTCAGAAAAACATACCACAGTATAGTGAAAAGTAAACTCAGGTAGGTAAGTGCAATGCTAGTTTTCTATTGCTTCTTTCCTTTCTGAAGGCTACAGGAAGGAATCTTTTCCCTTACCTTTTCCAGCTTCTAGAGGCTGTCCAAATTCTTTGACAACCCACAAAGATGCCCATTTCCTAATCCTTAAAATCTGTGACTAGGTTACCTTACATGCCAAAGGGACTTGACTGATGTGATTCCATTAAGGATCTTGATATGGGGAGATTATTCTGGATTAGCCAGATGGGCCCAATCTAATCAAATGGGTCCTTCAGATCAGTGAGACTTTCTCAATTCTAGCCAGAAGGAGCTATGGACACAGAAGAATGGTCAGATAAATGCAATATTGCTGGAGAATGGGAGCTAAGGGCCAAGGGATGTGGTTAACATCTAGATCTGGAAAGGCAAGGAAATAGACTGTCTCCTAAGACATCCAGAAAAGAACACAACCCAGTCTAACACCTTGATTGTAGCCCAGTGAGACCTGTGTCAGATTTCTGAACTACGTAACTGGAAGATAATAAATTTGTGTTGTTTTAACACATAGAAATGAATAGGGTACCTAAATGTTGAAAGAAGTGAATACTATCTAGAGATAAAAATCATTATTTCCTATTCAAATGTCTGTTCTCCTATTTAACAACATCTACCCTCTCAGTGCTAGGAGCTAAATAAAGGTCCAATAAATAATTGCATACTTATTTTATTTTCACTGATTCTAAACTGTGATGCTTCTGAAATCTGTCATATACTTATAGTGAAAATGTCACAAATAGAGTAAGTTAACATTATCACAGACATAGTAACTCACCTTGCAAGAATAAGAGTCTCTAGAACAAGGAAATCTCTCAACAAATCATTTTTCAAATGAACAATATTTGATACTGCTTTTCCTTGTTTTTATTATGAGGAAAATGAGACACGAAAAAATTAAGACAGTTACTCAAGATCTTAAAGTTAGTAAGAGGCACAACCAGAACTCGAACTTAGGTCCCTCTGGCTCTTTATTACCAGACCAGGAAAGTATATTTGTTTTCTCAGAATTTGATAGTATTCTTCCACCTGACTTTCTAGTACAGAAAATATTTCCCTGGTTGTCTTGCACATTTTACTTCTAAGTCATGCATAAAAGTAAGGGTAGGAAAGTGAGTAGAGGCCAGAGTATTTTTGTGAGTTTGGAGGGGTTTAAATGGATATATATTCATAAGAGAATCCACCTAGGCCAAGTCTTCTTTGCCCTTTGTTACAAATAAAGGTCATTCCTTCTTAGAAGTCTACTTCAGTACCATCTTTAGAAAGCCTGTTGTGCCAGCCACAGAGCTACCCCATTCAGATCTCAAAGGAGGATTTGTCATAGGAGTCCTGTCAGCAAACAATCTCTAGTTGCAGCACATTTGGAGTCCACCTTGGAGTTCAATATGAGAGCATACTTTCCAACGCAACTCCAGCCAGTGATGGCAAAAAAGTCCTAGGGATCTGGTTGTTTTTGCCCATCACAGGATTCTCCTACCAGGCGATCTGTTCTAGAGCTCCTCACTGGGCTAGCTGCAACTCTGTCTAGCACTGTCTTCTGAGGCTCTTTTCACCCAACTCTCCTTCACATCTCTCTCATTCACAGTGTCAGACCTGCATTTTAGTCTGAAGTCTTTCCCTTTTCTTTGTTCCTCTCCTCTTTATCTTCAATGCATATTACCTCTAATACATCTTCTGTTCTTGGAACTCAGTCTTGGCACCTGCTTCTAGTGAACCTGAACTGACGCTCATGATTACAAGGAGTTCAAGAGTCCATTTCTCTACCAAAATAAACCAAGACACTTTCAAGTAACAAGACTACTATGTCTCTATGCAAATCAATTGCTGGTGACCAGGATTCTTTCTGCTCGGCAGGTGGCCACCTGGGATACATAGTCAATGTTGTTCCACCACAGTATCAAAGGGGAGCAATGCTAGTGACAACAGGGCTGAAAACTATCTATAAATACTCCCAGCCTCCTTGCCAGAAAAGCTGGTGTGTTGTTGTTTCATCTATACCTGTAAAGAACAACCTGTTCCTTTATTTCCATCTGCTGCTTGTGAGAAAATCAAACCTGTGTTTCCTCAATGAGCACATTTCCAGCATTAGCTTATATTAATATGGCTTCTCCCACTTTCAATTTATTAACTCACTAATAAATTATGAAACAGCAGAGGACATAGCATTTCTAATGCTGCCTTTGAAGTCATTTCAAGATTATGATTTCTCCTCCAAAATACTTCTAATGCTATTTACAAAAATAATCATGCACATATAATGTGGTTGCATTTTACCTGAACCATTTCCTAGCTCTATTATGAACCTTTGTTTTTCTTTTGCTTTTCACCATGACATATGTGCTTTTTTTTTTATACTCTAGTAAAGCAACTTGACAGTTGGTAGCTGTCTGGCTGTTTATTCAACATATGTACCACTTAATGCACAGGTCTTACTGATACAGTCCCCAAAGTCAGTCCAAATGGGATAAAAGTCAACAAATAGAGCTTTGCAGGGAGTTCATTTACTTAAGGAGAATTAAACATTTGGAAGGTGTTTAGTAGTTAAGATTTAAGTCTAATATCATAAGAATTTGCAGGGTCTGCCTCTCCCCCAGCACAGCACATTCTCTTGATTTCACATAGGAGCTCCATATGTTAGGAAATCACCTTTTTAATTAGATCTCTGTAGCCTCATTCTAAGTTACCATTGTCACAAGTCTTGGATCAAATCCCATTCTCAGAAAACCTTTCAGTAAACAGTTAGCAGTAGGTTCCTACAAGAAGATATTGAGACAGATTCTCCCATATTGCAAGTGATTTTAAATTAGCTGCTCCGGAAGGTGGTGGGTGTGGTGTTATTTCAACATCTTCACATGTTACCTGAGCCTTTTCCCCCAGGGAAAGCAAAACATACTTAGTAGTTTTGCATGTCTAAATGTAGAATTGGTTAGGGAATTCTGTGGCCCATTCTGGCCTGTCTCAACTAGCAGACAGGAAAAAATAGAAATCCCAAACCTATTTTGGCCATTAGGACTGTGGAAGTGTGAATACATCTGACAAGATTCCTGAAAATTTAGAAATGGTCTTCAAGAAGAGGGAAGGAAGTAAATGGACAAGTATATGAGGAGATATTTTATACCAAGTCCACTAAACAGATTATTAGATGTCGTGATCCCCAAAACCCTAAAGTAAAATCAGTATTCATATTTTTTTCCATTTTTAGGTGAAAAATAATAATTAAGGCTGAGTGGCAAAATGACTTTCCCAAGGTGACAAGCATAAACAACAACACAGCTCAAATCTCACTGTGGATGAAACCAAAATCCTGTCCTTATCTCATTGTGGTATACTGTCTATAAGCAATTAGTTTATAATGAAGATGCTTTAAAAACTTCTGCAGAAACTGCAGGGCAACTCAATCTGGCCCTGGAATTAACCCAGGCTCCAGAGATAAAGTCACCAATTCTCAAATTTAATACATCACACAAAATATGGTTATTATATTTTTCAAATTCCCATGGTCCTCCCCTCTCCTGGACCATACTGCTACCCCGTTGGTTGGGGGGTCCAACTAATCATTCACTCTGTGAGTGTTCATGTCACCCACCTCTTGGCAGCTGCCATACAGCTAGGCAAACTAGCTGTATGTCGTGAGTTTTTATCCTTTCCCTCTACTTTTAGGTTTGAATGGAATATCTCATCTCAGGACATCGGAGCGGAAACACCATATTCTGTATTCAAAGGAACTGGATAAGACAACATGGAAGTTAGAAGAGTTATGATGGAAACATTGACAAATGGGAAAGAGAAAAGAGGAGGGAGCCAAGCAGATATTTTTTCTGTTTTCGCACCACCTAACATGGACCATTCCATACAGTATGCCTGAGAATATACTGTATGTAGGGTAGATACACGAATCTAACAACATGATGGCTCATTGTGAAGCAGCAGTCAGACATATAAAAACAGAATTCCATTTACTTTCCACATCATTTCATTGTCTCACTGTCCTTATTCCTTACTTTCCTTGTCTTAGGTTTGCACATAAGAAATAAAGCACTAGCACTTAGTCCTTACCTTAGCCTCCACATTCCACTGAAACTGGCAAGCAAAACAATTTAGTGAATGTAAGAATTATCACATGGGATTTTAAAAATGCATATTCCCTAGGGTGACTTCCTCTACCTTAAACACAGAAACTTTTCTGGATCATTATTAAATTCCAGATGCTATCCTTGTTTCAAATTAACTTATGCATTTAAAAGAGATTCTTTGGAATAACTCAATTTGCCCAAACAGTAAGCTGTGCTTTCCTTTTTCATGCTAATAAACTAAAATTATGTTATAGTCAGTGATACATTTAGAATCAGGCAATGAACTATGATTGGTCTAACTTAGTTATGACAGAACTGTTTCCACATTTCCAAGCTTCTCTTGAAGCAAGAGGCTCTACCTGTCTCAGCCCTAGAAGGGATAATTCTGGAAAAGTTTTGTTTTAATGATAAAGAAGGATAGATGGGGCTGGCTTGGTGTCTCACTTTTCCCCAACTCTTCTTTCTAGAATGTAGACATGATGTCTGGAGGTGCAATACCATTCATCTACCAGTTTCAACAGCCATATGTCCACCATAAAGTGACAAGTAAGAAGAGAAAGAGTCAACATACCGAAGATGACAAAACAGAAAGATAGAAGTATGGTCTGGACATCTTGCAACATGAAAAAACAAAAACTCTGTTTAAGTCACTGTAGTTAGGTTTCCTAAGATTTGTAGCCAAATGCATTATTAACTGGTATAAATCTTAATTTCGTGTATGGCGTTAACAACCTCTTGAAACCTAAGATTTCCCCTGTGGAATTTATCTAACAGTGACATTGACTTTAATCTTATCAAAATAGAAACACTAATACAACAACCAAAATAGAGAAGTGGAATGTGCAGTAAGTTAAAATATTGTATAACGCATATACTCTCAACTCAACAAGCATAGGCTAAATGGTACTTTTCCCATTTTACAAATAAAGATTAACATCTAAAAAGGAGCTAAATATTTCTCCCCTAGTTTTATAGCTAAATTGTTGAGTCAGTATTTAAACACAAGTATTATGAAGTTTAAAAATGTATATTTTTGTCAGTATAAAGTTTTCTTTCCAAAATGTATATTTACAAGAGTGATGGGATTTTTAATAAAGGTTTACATTAATTATTATAATGAGATCAAATAGGTTTTGGAAGCACTGGCTTTATTTCTGCATTCTTTCTCAGTCTTTAATTTTCCAATTAATATTTGAATTCTCCAAGAATAAAAAATTCACAAATATTTCAACAGAGACCCTTTCTTCCCCCAAATACCTACTAATATCTTACAAAACACTAGATTCCAAAAAAAAACCCCACAAAGTTTGATAAAGCTGTATCAGTACAATTCCATGTATTTACTCAATATTTATGTGACATACCAAAGTACATAAGTTACAACAATTTATGAAGATATACACATATATAAATATCTCTATCTAGATATATTTTATACCCATTTAAAAATCTTTAATTGGATACTAAGGGGTCAAATGTCTTTTTTTAATGCCCAATGTGCCTCAATTTGTCAATACTTATTAAACTTTAGTGCTTTATTGTCGTTATTAGAAATTTCCAAGAAGAAAACAAATGTAGAAAGGATTTTCTAATGTGTTCTAGTTTTCATAACATAATGGGTCTACAGTTGAACTAAGATTGCAATTTCTGCTTCCAGTTTCTTCTTATAGACACTGGAAATCCTTCTATAGAATATTCAAGCTACTTTCTTGGGTCTGGAAAGTGAGGGGGGGACAAAAGAAAGTTGATGTTATTTAATTTCAAAGTACAATTCCTTCCAATTTTCTCTTTCAATTAAGGGAGGAAACAAAACATTGTAGTATTAAACTGTCACCTGGAAGAAATCATCTCTATTTAAGACTAAAAACTATAAGCATTTTAATTAACATAGGTTTTGTTTATTTTCAGTTTTGCAAGTTTACTACAACTGTCATATGGTCATAGTAGTGATAGAGTTCTTATTTTAATTATGAGTTTTGCTTCTGCAGAAAGAAAAATGTAGACTTATCATGCTCTAATGGATAATAAAAGAAGAATTCAAACTCTAGATAGTACAATGACTTTCTCCAAAACAGATCTTTTCCTTTTAAGCAGCTGATCAATAAATGACCCTTTTGATCAGAGAACAAACTAAAATTTCCTCTATATTTTGCTTGTTACTTTCATTTTTTCCCCCAAGAAGAGATGAAGCCACTTAAGTAGCATACCACAAAAGCACCGTGGTACTTTCATCCTAGTAAAGAGTTCAAAAAGTAAATAAAACTTTATAGAACTTATACTTAACAAAGCTAACACCCAGTAGCTCCATACACCTTTGGGGTTAGGGGTTTATTCAGAGCATCATGAATCAGTATTTCCATCTAGACATACGAGTGATCTAAATAGCATTCATAGAGCTTTAAAGCCTTTTTGAAATAAAAAGTAGAGCAAACTACAAAAGTCTAAATTCTAAGTTTTCTTACATCATTCCTACTTTGTAGAGCATTTGGTCAGGATGGGGGCTGCCAGAATATCACATATCAATCAGATATGAAAGAATACACTGCTCCACACAGCCATGGCACAGGAATAGACTAAGCAGTGTGTCTCTCCTCTTCAATTAAATTTCTGTGGATATTCACAGGAACCTATGGCACAGGAATAGACTAAAGAGTGTGCCTCTCCTCTTCAATTAAATTTCTGTGGATATTCACAGGAACCCACTGGTGAGGAAACTTTGTGGGTATTTGCCACCACTGGAAGATCCTTATCTTCTCTTAAGCTATTGAAAAAAGGACTAGCAAAAGGAAGTATAGGTGCTACAAAGTAAAAAGGCACAAGAGAGGTACATATGGAAAGAACTGATGCACACATTGGCAGCCAAATGATATTTTGGTGGCAACTGAATGGTTGGGGTGGGGTGGGAAGGGAAATAACTTTCTGCAAGGTTGACGTATTTCTTTAAAAGGTGTTTTGGAGCATTTAGTACACAATGGGACAAAGAAATTCAATTGTGAGTTTTATAATATCAAGAAATAATACTATCGAATGTATTTTAAATGTGAGGAGAAAATATAAAATCTCTCCATATTTCCACTGTCCAGCATATCGACAGACAATACAAAGAAGCATCCACTCAATGGTTTATTTGCTTCACATCTGTATTACTAAATAGGAAAAGCTACTAAGAATACATTCAAGTTTAAGTTTCACATTTTGATCACTGTTATTTATTTTCTCTTAGCCTTAAGCAGATTCAATACCTGTTTTACTCTCACAATCACAGTTAAACTCAGCCATGCAATTGAATACTGAAATCTAGTTGGGAAGAAAAAAATCCTTAGATATTTATATGGAAAATGTGCCCTGAGGAAAAAGCCACTATAATGTCAGAACTAAAAAATAGCAATTTTGTATTTGAGCATTTCTTCCTGGAAATGTTAATTGCAAAATGTGCCAGCTAAGATTTGCTCTGTCGTTACCAGCACAAATATATCTCCTTTGCTCCTTTTTCTTACTTTA
>NW_011888792.1:9992009-9997050 GCF_000151845.1 Pteropus vampyrus | reverse complement strand
TTCCTCTATATTTTGCTTGTTACTTTCATTTTTTCCCCCAAGAAGAGATGAAGCCACTTAAGTAGCATACCACAAAAGCACCGTGGTACTTTCATCCTAGTAAAGAGTTCAAAAAGTAAATAAAACTTTATAGAACTTATACTTAACAAAGCTAACACCCAGTAGCTCCATACACCTTTGGGGTTAGGGGTTTATTCAGAGCATCATGAATCAGTATTTCCATCTAGACATACGAGTGATCTAAATAGCATTCATAGAGCTTTAAAGCCTTTTTGAAATAAAAAGTAGAGCAAACTACAAAAGTCTAAATTCTAAGTTTTCTTACATCATTCCTACTTTGTAGAGCATTTGGTCAGGATGGGGGCTGCCAGAATATCACATATCAATCAGATATGAAAGAATACACTGCTCCACACAGCCATGGCACAGGAATAGACTAAGCAGTGTGTCTCTCCTCTTCAATTAAATTTCTGTGGATATTCACAGGAACCTATGGCACAGGAATAGACTAAAGAGTGTGCCTCTCCTCTTCAATTAAATTTCTGTGGATATTCACAGGAACCCACTGGTGAGGAAACTTTGTGGGTATTTGCCACCACTGGAAGATCCTTATCTTCTCTTAAGCTATTGAAAAAAGGACTAGCAAAAGGAAGTATAGGTGCTACAAAGTAAAAAGGCACAAGAGAGGTACATATGGAAAGAACTGATGCACACATTGGCAGCCAAATGATATTTTGGTGGCAACTGAATGGTTGGGGTGGGGTGGGAAGGGAAATAACTTTCTGCAAGGTTGACGTATTTCTTTAAAAGGTGTTTTGGAGCATTTAGTACACAATGGGACAAAGAAATTCAATTGTGAGTTTTATAATATCAAGAAATAATACTATCGAATGTATTTTAAATGTGAGGAGAAAATATAAAATCTCTCCATATTTCCACTGTCCAGCATATCGACAGACAATACAAAGAAGCATCCACTCAATGGTTTATTTGCTTCACATCTGTATTACTAAATAGGAAAAGCTACTAAGAATACATTCAAGTTTAAGTTTCACATTTTGATCACTGTTATTTATTTTCTCTTAGCCTTAAGCAGATTCAATACCTGTTTTACTCTCACAATCACAGTTAAACTCAGCCATGCAATTGAATACTGAAATCTAGTTGGGAAGAAAAAAATCCTTAGATATTTATATGGAAAATGTGCCCTGAGGAAAAAGCCACTATAATGTCAGAACTAAAAAATAGCAATTTTGTATTTGAGCATTTCTTCCTGGAAATGTTAATTGCAAAATGTGCCAGCTAAGATTTGCTCTGTCGTTACCAGCACAAATATATCTCCTTTGCTCCTTTTTCTTACTTTACAACCATACCTCAGCCTGAGTGAATTACTGTTCTTTCCAATTCCTTTTTCCTCTACTTTCCTTACTTTACTAGTTCTCAGGTTTTAGATTCTATTGTTCCCCTTCCTGGAACTCCTTCTGGAATTCTAGCTTTGTAAAATACTGTAGTGAAGGGTTGCAGGATTTTTTTTTTCCCTCCACGTGTATACTGCCAAGGGACTCTTTTTGAAGACCTTACTTTCACCATCAAGAACTAGGGACGCAGACCCGTGGCCTTAAGGGATTTAATTAGAGTTCACCAAGTTAGAATCTCCAAGCTCTCAAAGACCTAATTTAAATACAAGTTCACTCAACTTTTGCAACTATTTCTTAGGCCCTTATTAAAATTTCAGGTTATTAAAGGGAACATCTTGAGTTTTGCAATACACAGAAAATAAACCTGGGTTATGCAAAATCTCAAACATCCTCCATGTACAAACATAAAATTTTGCCAATTGCTAGGGAAATAATAATGAATTAGCTTATAAATTATTGAAACAAACATCGTGGAATTTTGTCAATCATGATTGATTACATTTATATGGGTAAGACTACTTTTATAGGAGATAATCAAACATTGGTAGTAGATTAGTGAGAGAAAATATATGTTAATGTATTTGTGGCCAGTTGTCCTATTATTGCCTCTTATAAAAATTATAATTATTATGATTACTCTTGACTCTAGGTAGTGTTATATTTCTTTTGTTAAGCTATCAGCCAGAACCCTTATTAAAAGCTGATGACAAATTGTACCAATTTATAAAAACTTTCTGGTCAATCAAAGCTCTGTTACACATGGATAATAAGAGAGCCACACGTTATACAATTTCTAAGTGATGGCTTTGCAACTTTATGAGAAAAAAATGCTGGTCTTTTCTTGTCCATTACTTTCGATATTAAGAATTATGTGTTAATTAGACTTTCTAACTAGAGATTGACTTAAAATATGAATTAACTACACTATGATGTTGAAAATTAAACAACTAACTACATTAAAATCCACATAGCTTTGGCATGAAGAAAGACAGCTATGATGGAAGGTGACATTAAGCCAAGTGTCACATAAATAGGAGAAATGGGCAAAAAGAAAAGCAACAGGTTGTTAAAACAGCATTTAATTGTTAAAGTTTCCTTATAATGATCAAATAAAGTACAACAAATTCATAGGGGGCAGAGAGATGAAAAGAAAATGAAAGCTTTGCCACTTCAATATGATTTGGGATGCAATAAACAAAATACCTGAACATTGTTTAGTTCTTGGTTTTTTTCCCTTAATTTCAACCAGAAAGAACACTTCTTAGTGAAATAATTGTGAGAACTCTTACAATAGCTATTGTTTTCAAGTATTTATCAGCTCATGTTCCTGTAGTATTATCATATAATAATTATATAAGCTTTCTGAAAGTTAACCTTCACTATGGCTTTAATAATTGGATTAAAGATCTAGGTCTTTCTTTTCAGAGAGCTAACTGGTGAAATACAAAAAGAATTTAGCACATCTATACACTTGGAATTTTTATTATTTATATGATTTTAATAGGCATAAAATCTTAGGTACCTCATCTAGCATTTCATTCATTTCATTCACACAAAAAATATAGAGCAGTAGAGATGCATATAAGAAATAAACCAATATACACTATAAGTCAACTCATATTTTAAACCTGATTATTTTTGGCATTACTGCATAGAAAAATAGTAGTTATCATCTTATAAAAGCACACTAATTCTCAGTTACAACACTACAGGTTTATTGGTATAAATTCACATGAACTTCCAAGATGAGATATTTTTCAAAATTCAAAATTTTAAAGTTATAGTTTATAATGATCATCCTGGAGCAGGAAAGGAAAATCTGTTTCTTCAGTAGATGTGTTAAAAATTCTTTCCATTTGCTTTCCACCAAAAGATCATGCTTAAGAACTTCTATTAAATATAAAATATTTTTCAGGTTTACCTTGTTATCTAACGAAATTCAAAATCAGTTTGCAAAGACAATCTCCCCAATCCCCCAACCCTCCAAAAAGGCTTGTCATTTCATGACAAACATAGATTTTCTGAGAAATGGAAAACATTCACTGAGAAAACTGCTATATTTATCTTTAAGACATATTTGGTAAAATTCACTAATTTGCTCAGTGCATAATTTCAGTATGTTCACGGGCGGGAAAAAACTGTCTTACCAATGACTTTAAAACAGAATCCCTCTGCTCTTAGAATTCAACGAAGCAAGTGCTATGTAAATACTAATGACTGAATATGATCTTCCCAGGCAATAGGAAGAAATGCACTCATTTTGGTCTCAAAAACACAGACATACACACACACACAAACGCCCACACACACATGCATGATTTTTTAAGGAAAAGCCTTTATAAGAGTGTCATAAAAAATAATCAAAACAACAATTTACAAGTAAACATTTAATCCAGAGAGCAAGACTGATAATACTAAGACAAAAAAGTATGATGACTTCATTAGCACATAGGTCAGATGCTATTAAGCTCCTAAATGGTCTCTGAAGATTTTACTTGTATTTAATTTTTTTAATTAGATGTTGCAAAATTTTCTTCATTAATGTACTAAAAATCAAAAGAAGGTTATCTCTGATTTTCTGATATCATTTTTTAGTTGATATAAGCTAGTTTATAAAAAGAAAATAAATTTCCTAAATATGAAAATGAAGATGAACAGACTTTCATCTTGGAATGGTGCTGCCAATTTCCTGTCTTGGAAGAGTTCGTACACCTCAAATCCACGACCAGATTGCCATTTGTTCTTATAAAGAAAGGACATTAGATGTTTTATTTAATTTAAATTAAACATACAATTAAATTTTTCATTTGATTACCCACAATAGAGGTGGTATTGTATATTTCTCTAAATATTATATACTAGATTTCACAAAGAATTATCAACAAAACATAAACACATAAAATATTCATAATTTAACCATTTCTTCTACTTAGAAATTTCAGCATCTAAAGAGATTGAAACAGATAGCCAAATTAAGTGATATCATGGCCACAATAGACCATAACAAGCTACCTTCTGTAGTTTAACTCCTTGCACAGCAAAACGGTGTGAGCAAATTAAGAGTAGCTGCTATATACTGGGAGTTCCCCCACCCCAAATTCATGTGCTGAAATTCTAACACCCAATGTGATATTGTTGGGAGGTAGGTGGTTGGGAGGTAGTTAGGTCATGAGGGTGGAGCCCTTATAAATGGGATTAGGTATCTGATAGATGAGACCCCAGAGAGCTCCCTCATCCTTTCTACAAAAATAGCCAGAAACAGCCATTCAGCTAGTCCTCAGGCCTCTTATATCTATCCTTCCACAAAGACATTCTGTTGATCACTGACCAACAATATATGAGACATACAGTTGAATACACTCGTTTTTTAAGGTCTTGCTTTAATACCTAATGGTACATTCAAACTGATTATATCAAAACTTTTGTTGTTTTCACCTGACAATATGATAGGCAGAAAAACCTGAACAAGTGTAAAAGAATTGCGAACTCAGCAATTTTCTTATAGTTTACTTGTGCCAGTATGATTAGTATTGCCTTCCACATGAACTTTCTCTGGAAAGGAGTCTTTTAATTCATCAATAATCTTTAGAGTTAAATTACATAAAATCAGAAAATATATGAAT
>NW_011888792.1:9970610-9991159 GCF_000151845.1 Pteropus vampyrus | reverse complement strand
CTAGGTCTATGGCTAACCTGTGAGTAACAAAACCCAACGTAAGAATGACTTAAATTAAATGGAATTAATTCCTCTGGAGAAGGCAGGTTAGGATTGTAATGGCAGCACTACTTTTGTATCAAAAGACCCAGGATCTTTCTACATTGCTGCTTTGCTATTTGTTTGATTGTACTTTTGCTCTCATGATCCAAGATGGTTCACTACCTCAAACACATTCCAAAGAGCAGAATGCAGGAGGAAAGGTGGGAAAACATCCTCTCCTTTGAAGGACACACTGCATAAATAATGTGTCTCGCTTCCTCATATCACATTGCCCTAAACTTAATCAAAAGCCACATTTATCTAGTAAGGAGACTTGAAAATGCAATATATATTTTAGGCATTTATATGCCCAGCTAAAAATTAGGTATTTTTACCAAAAGAAAAGTAGATCGATAGGAGTAAACTCATGCTCTGTTATAAAAGGATTACAGGGCTCTCTACCATTAACTTCATGCCTATCTCTCTAGGATTTCCATTCTTTTTACTCCCTCTACTTTAGCAATAATAATATTACTTCGATTCCTCAATCTCTCCCTTTTGCCTGAATCACACTATCTTTCTGCTTCAGGTGGTTAATAGCTATTTTCTTTACCTCTCACCTTAAGATCACTTCCTCAGAGAGTCCTACATCTAGTTGAGTCTTATTATAAAGTCCAATAGCCCTCTGATTCCTTTGATACATCCATTATACTTCTGCTTGCATGTTTAATGACCATTATTCTTTATTGAGCAGTACAATCCCTAAAGATGGGTCAGTGAGACAGAAGTTCAAAGTACTTTGAGAAAAGATCATAGAAAGTCAGAAAAGACTTCAATTTGAAAGTTCATTTTGGAAGCTGAATTTTGATCTGTGCAGGCAGAGATGATGGGAAAAAGACTACAAGAAATACGATTCATTTATTGGATGAGTTGGACTTCATTGAAAAAAGCAAGTTTATTTTTTCTCACTATAGGTTTTACAAATTCACTAAGTGGATGCTTTCTTCACTATCCCTGGGATAAAATCTCAGACAGGTCCCATGGATTTTCTAGTCATTTGTAGATAATTGAAATGCCAGTTCATTCTAATAACCCTATAACTTCAGGCCAGTCCAATATACTTTAATAACTTCAAACTATTATTCAATTTAAATGCTTGCCAGGCCTCAGAAACCTAGATTAAGGGAGAGAAATTAAGAATAAAGAATTTAGTCTTGTATAAGTGGTAGCATTATAATGTAGCATTAGTACCCTTTGGATGGTTGTTAAATCGTTGCTATTTTCTCTCTTATTGAGGTATTTTGTGGATTCCACAGAGATGTTTCTGCCTGAGCTCTCATACTGTAGCTCCCAAAGTGCTGACACTGGTTGGCCACCTAAAACTCCCTTGTCCCACTGTGCCTCTGTTGAGATAGTCATACATTTCTATATGGTCCCCTTGAGTGGAATTCCTTACAAGGAACAAAATCCTGGCTACCTTTTATGGGTTCCACATATGGTCCCCAAGAAACCTTTCTCGCTTCACACTCTAGAACTGAAGTACATGCAAACACAATTACTTCTCTTGGTGAAGTCAGCAGGAAGAGGCAGACTCTGCCAGACCCTCTGCTCTTTGGCATAAATGAGAAATTAGCCATGAGTTCTACAACTGGCTTTATTTTCTCTTAGCATGTGCTACAGAGATAAGGAATAAAAGAATATCTGATTCTTCTTATAGTTATAGTCTTTGTGGCCTCAAATAAAATGAAACAAGAGGCACCCTAACATCATCAAATTTTATGGGAAAAAAGCAAGGTTAATGTATAATTCAAAATCAGGGAATCTCTGGTCCTCCTCTATTTGAAGATAACCTAGTAACCAGTTTGATGAATGGATAAGATTCATGTACTCATACAAACAAACAAATAAACAAGAAAGAGATAAAGCTGAAAAGGGAGGTTGGAGAATTGAAGATTACTCTTAAGAGGTGAAATTTGGTACTATAGGCGAAATAGAACTGCCAAAGAATTTTACTGTGAGATTATTTTTAAAAACACATTATATTTCCCATCACACTTTTGTAATCACTTCAAACCTTGAGAATGATAAAATCTGTTATAGGGACATTTCTATTAGTGACTCTATTATAAGTTAATAGAATTGGATAGTCCCACTGGATTTACATAACTCTGTATTTGGTTTAAAATTATGGAATTCCAGAATAAAGAAATCATAATGTATAACTGGCAACAATACAATACAAAAAAAAAAAAAAACTTTTGTGAAATTCCTATGCCACATAAAAATAAGGATACTGCCAATAAGGGCAGTACAGTATCTTCTAATATAATTTTCCCAATTGAAGTCATATAATCTATCTGAAGGAAAGTGCGAGGTAGAAAAAAATCCATAAAATAATATAGATAGGTCAATATGAATGTGCCCCTGTGAACATTTTTTTTCGAAGGAACTATCCTTATCATTCAATTCCAAGTCTTAATAAAGCAGAAGGGGAGTTGGGAAGTCATATGACTTGATTCTACAAGAACCAGTTAGTAAATCTGAATAATACTGGCATAGATATGATAATCAAGTCCAGATCTATTAATGACACTGCCATGAGAAGCATATAAATATAAAAATAAAAGGACAAGAATAGAGCCCTGAGGGACTACACATTTTACAGTAACTGTTTCTGACGAGCTGCTACCAAGTATAGTATGCTGTGTCTGCTGACAAAGATAATTACATTTCAAACCAATTTAATGCTGTCTGGAAGATCTAACTATATATCACTGTCTACTGTGTCAAAGGTGAGTGATAGATCTAACTTTGAGAGTAGGTATCCATTCTTTCCCAGAAACTCTGCCATATCACTGAATATAAACAGATAGTCCCTGATAACTTAATGGGTACCCCAAAATCCATGTTGGAATTTTTTCAAATGTTAATTACAGATAATTGTGTCTTCAGGCAAAATATCAAACACATTTCCATTCTTTTTTTTTTCCTAAATAAAATAAGAACTAGAAAATCTCTATCAGAATCCAGCAGGCACATAATTCATAATCCTTAAATGTTTGCTGAATAAATATTTGCATACATTTTTATTAATAGGCAATGAACCAAAGAAGCAAATGGCAAAATAATATGCTAATAGGTTACAGTATCCTCATTCTATTAAAAATTGTATTCTGCATGTGATTCCTCAATTATATGTGTTGGGAGGACTAAATAAGTCCTTAAAATAAAACAGAAAAAAAGCAAGACAATAAAACTAAATATAACAAAGTCTCTCAAAATGTGCAGAGAATTTCTTGTATATTTCTCTAAGACATGTTTTGAATTAACATTTTTAATAACAAAAATACACATATACACAGAGAGAAAGCAAATGTGACAAAATTAGTGATCTAGCTGAGCAATATATAAAATTATTTTTAGTATATGGAGTACTACTATTTTTGCAACTTTTCTGTAGATTTGAATTTTTTTAAAGTGAAAAGTGAAAAAGAATTAAGGAGGAGAGAGGTAGAGAAGAGGAGGAGAAGGAAGGGCTTCAAGCCATTCCAGGCTTATCTGTAAATCACTGTGGAATATTGTGGTCTCCACCAGCTGTTCCCAGAGAACTTATCCTGGCCTGGATGACCTTACTGGCCATTTGTTATGTTCACATCATCTAAACTTTCCTTCGAATCCATTAAAAAGTAATTAATAAATAAAAATAGAAAAAATAAAAAAGAGGAAAATTTTACATCTGTAGCAGATGTAAATCTAAGGCCATGAGTTCAAGTATGTGAGTAAAAATCACTGTCATTTCTTTCTTTCAATCAATAACTGATATTTCCCCATCCCACTGAAATGTGCGAAAGTCAGCACTTTCATTCTATTGTGTGTCCCTCCACAAGGGTTGGAATGCCCAGAAGTCATCTGCCAATCACTACGTTTTCCTTCTCGGTCTTCCTGATCCTTTCAGATTTGCCATTTCTGCAATTTCAATGTCCTCAGCATCGAGTATACAGTATGCAGGAAGCTGTCACAAAAATCTGCTAATTTTACCACTTACATGTCAATTCTTTCTCTCTCAAGTTTCTGGGACGATTTAGCCTGAGAGACATCTCTTTCTTTTTCTTTCCTCAAACTTTCCAGGACAGCTAGCATATTCTCAATAGGATTGGGTTTTAGTCTGAACTCCAACTTCCAGCTCCTCAACTCAGCAAAGCCACGAGACTTTGGGTTTTCCTTGCTGTGCCCACAGTCTGAAAACTGCCACCAGGCAGAAATCCTCAGTGATATTAGGGCTTACCATTTGTTTTCTTTTTCTTAAGAGTAAGTCTTTTCCTGTCATTGTGCAATATCTGAAAAAAGTTGCTTCAAACAGTTGCTTCATATACTTTCCCTATTTTCTAGTTGTTTACCTTGGAAGGCTAAAGTTAATACTTACTACTCAATCACAGTTGGAAGCAGAAGTCCATTCTTTCATTTTTAATCCTTTTGAATAATGTTGGATTAGGTGTGTGTGCATGCTTGCATAGATAACAAAAGAATTGTTATATCTACATACAGATATTTGTGAAAATATAAGTTTTCACCACATGATTGCACCACTAGGTTGTAGTGAGAGTATGAGAACTTTCTAAAATAAACTTCTGTAAAGCATTTTCATTTTACCACCACTGTTCATTCTCATCATCACTGGATGAGATATGAGATTTCCATTTGCTCCATATCCTTGTGATTGGTACCACCAGTTTGTGTGTGTGTATGTGTGTGTGTGTGTGTGTGTGTGTGTGTGCACACGCGTGTGTGTTTTCATTTATTTTTTCCATACTAGGAGAGGTGAATTTAATTTGCATTTGATAATGATTAATGCTGTTGGGTATTTTTCATGTGCTTATTTTCAATCTGTATATTTTCTTTGATATCATATCTTTTCAAATTATTCGAACATATTTTTAATTGAGATGTTTGTTCCTTATTATTGTTTTGAGAGTTCTTCATATATTATGGATATGAATCCCATACCAGATGCAAATATTTGCAAATATTTTTCCCAGTCTGTGGCTCATCTTTTCATCTTATTGACTGTCTTTCAAAGACTTATGTATTTAATTTTAATAAAGTTTTAGCATTTTTTAAAATATTATGCTTTTTTATCTAAGAAATCTTTGGAAAGATCACAAAGATTCTTTCCTATGTTTTCTTCTTGAAGTTTTTTGTTTGTATTACATTTAGGTATATGATTCATTGAATTAATTTTTGTTATGTATTGATTCTTTTTTTTCTTTTGCATAAGAGATCCAATTTTTCCAACACCATTTTTTGAAATCAAGATCCTTTCTCCACTGAATTAACAACATCTGTGTAGGTTTATTTTTGAACTCTACATTCTGTTTCATTGATATCTACATGTCATCATTTTATCAATACTGCATGACTTGATTATTGTAGCTCAATAGTAAGTTTTAAAATAAGACAGTGTATCCTGCATGTTGTTTTTGCTTTCTTTGTTGTTGTTTTTTAGTTCCTTTGTCTTTTAAAATAAATTTTAGAATCAACATAATAATGTATACAAAATCTTATTTAATTTTTTTATTTTGGAATAGCTTTAAAACAATATATTATTTTGGACAGAGGTGACATCTAAAAAATACTATGTCTTTCAGTACTTAATGACATATTTCTTCATTTATTTCTGTCTTCTTTGGTTCCTTTCATCTGTGTTTTGTAATTCTCAGTATACAGGTCTTACATGTATTTTATTAGATTTACATAGAAGCATATAATTTTCAGTGCAATTATAAGTGGTGTATTTTAAATTTCCAATTGTTTGTTACTAGTATATAGAAATACATTGATTTTTGAATATTGACCTAGTAACCTGCAAACTAAAGTCATTTATTAGTTTTACTAACAATTTTGTAGGTTCTTTGATGTTTTCTATGTAGACAACATGTTGCCTGTGAATGGAGACTTGTTGCTTCTCTCCATATTGTATGCTTTCAATATATTTTTTTAATATTATTATACTGCCTAGAACTTCTTAAAGTATGCTAAACAGAAGTGGTGAGAGCAACATTACTACTTGAGTTTCAGTCTTAGGTGGACAGATTTAGTCTTTCACCATTAAGCACAATATTATCCAAAAGTTTCTATAAATGTCCTTTATCAAGACGAGCAAGTTATCACTACTTTGAGTTTGCTAAGAGTTTTTAATCATTAATCAATGCTGAATTTGGTCAAGTGTTTTTCTACATCCATTGAGATCAGAGGTATGTTGGTAAATGTTTAACAATTGACATTCTGGGAAAAAGAAAACTATGAATAGTGCTACATTGAACATTCACGTGTGAATGTTTACATATCTGTCTTCAATTCAATCGTTTTCTTTTGGTTAGTGTTAGTATGGTCCAGCTTTTTTCATGCTTTTATATTTAAGCTATTTGTGCTTGTGTATGTTTGTAGGCGGTATATAGGTGGGTCTTGCCTTTTGTGGTGTGTCTTACATTTTTGTTTAAATGTCAGACATTGTGTGTAGAAAAGCAGTAGTGCAAAAAAGAAAAAAAAGATGACTTTTCTTTGGTTAGGCCATCCATATGAGTGGTTGAGTCAATTAGGTCAGTAGTCAAGCTGGGTTTAGAATTTGTTATTGGTATAGTCCCTTTGTTACTATAGTATACCAGCAACTTCAAAGTCTTCCATCAGTGGGCTGTTTCTTGTACTTAGTTTGTAGCCTGAGGTGTCAGAGAGTTTTCTCATCATTCTCGTTTCACCTTAAGCTTTCAGAAGACCACACATTCCTGTGCCACAGAGGGAGATTTATTTTTCATCAATGTACAGGGGGCTATCCTGTACATTGTAACACATTTCTCTTTCTTCAATGACACACTGCTGCTGTTCGATAACTGGGTTGAGGTTAATGGTGGGGGTAAGGATATTCTCAGTTCTCCTGCTCAAGCCTCAGATTCAGGCATATCCTGTGTGCTGGGTTAGCTTTTGCTTCTTCTCATTGGAGGGTCTTGTCATCTTTTGAAATTAAGTTCATTTGGTCAGCTCTCTAATGTACCCCCCAAATTACAACTTTATATATCATCTGGGGAGTTTTTGTTTGCTTGTTTTAGTTGTTCTTAAAAGAAGAGTGATATTCTCTTGTGGCTTACTAAATCCTAATAGAAAAATCTAAACTGAAACATTTTAAGATGTCATTTCTCACCTTTGATGAGAATTACTAAGTAAATTATTTTTAAGGATAAAAGTTACATGACATTTTCTACATGCAAAGTGCTTGGTAAATATTTCAAATTTAAGTATCCTTACTTGTGGAAAGTACTTAAATTCGGAAGTTGAACTTCTGTAATCTCAATTAAACACTGTAATTTTATAATCCAATCAACTAAACTATATTAAACTATCCATAGCAGCCTTACATAACAAAATAGCTTATTACACATACACAAATATAGCAGTCATAATAGTGAATCTTTTTAGTGAAGGCCATATACCTTCATTGTCAGTATTTTTATTTGATTGAAGTACTGAAAAAAAAAAACTCTCAAAGTCTTTATTTGAAAGAATAAATGCTTTGTGTAAAAGCAACTAAAAATTAGAATAATTTAGGTAACAGTTAACTTTCCAGCATCTTATGCTTTTATTTAAATAGATGTTAAAAGTCAAAATCTAGTCTATATGATAAAAATAATTAATTGAAACATCTTAGAATCTTCAGCATATGCATAATCAGAGACCATCTGAAACTCAGATTGTTTTTCACAGTATTCATCACTGTAGTATGTTGAAATAATAAGTAATCTTTAAAAAATGAAGAAATGTAGAATAAAGTTCACATGATAAATATTTTATCAAAATCTAAAATATATTAATTGCTTTTCACAAAAGTTGGATAAAAATATTTTTAACTAAACTTCTTTTTGATTAAATTATGATGTGATACCTAAAAGATATTTTTAAAACCCTGTATTTGAAGAAAATGGTAAGCTGAGCAGCAGAATCTCAATCTTGAAGTCTCACATATTGGCCGCTGTCAAAGGCATAGAGGAAAAAAATTGGTAAGACCACCTTACGAACCTTTAATCAAGGATTTCTCAACCTTCTCAATATTGACATTTTGGAGTAGATACTGTTGTGGGGGCTATCCTGTACATTGTAACACATTTAGTAGCATTCCTGACCTTTACCCACTAGATGCCAGTAGTACCTATCTAATAGTAAAATCAAACATTGTCAAATGTACCCTAGATGTGGGGTGGCAAATACACTCCCAAATGAAAAACAAAACTAACAATGTCCCCAGCACTAGCTAAATCTGAAGCATAGATCCAAAAGTTGTGTCAAACTCTGAAAACAGGATCTCAGAGTAAGCTACATATATATACATATATATACATATATGTGTGTATATGTGTGTATATGTATATATGTATACAAGTATATCAAAATGTATATATTGATATTTTAGAAAAGTCAATCAAATGTTCACTGAGAAGAAATTGAAGTGGCATTGCCATCCTTTGGTTTTCTCAGGATACTTCTATAAACTTGAACAGAAGTAGTAACACAAAACTTAGGCATTTAAATGAAGAGAGTAGTAACTAGGGTCTGGGTCTCAAGGCATGCAGTTTGTACAACTACCTAGGTTGCACAAATTATATCATTCTTGGATGACACGATTTAAGATTACAGACAACCTACAGACATTTGGTTTCCATGTAAGTTCATTTAACTATTCAGACTTCATGGAATTTGTTTTCTTGTGAAATGCAAAATAAAATAAAAGTTGGGATTTATAAAACAATACAGAAAATAGAAGTATAAAATTGCCTACAAAATGGTAGTTAAAAGATATTTAAAGAACCAAAGAAAATCAAAACATCTTTACTCTGTACAGCATCATTACATCCATTTTGGGGTAAAATTATTATTTTTACCTGTAGTTTATTTCAACCTTCTCTTTCCAGCTTCCACTACCATCCCACACCAGTATTTGCCTGTTCAGTCAAGTTTCTCTTACCTTCCTCCAACTTCTGAGGAGGAGATTTCTCAGCCAAATGAGTTCCTGAAGTTTTAAAAGGTGGAAATGAAAATCTGGAAGAGAATGAATGAACACAGAGGCCTGGTGAGGAAGAGAGATAAGCATATACACACATGAAATTGATATAACAACAATATGAGAGAAGAAGAAGAGGAAAGGACAGAGAAGAAAACCGGCTGGGTTTGGAAATGATTTGGGTGAAATGTGGAGAATAAAAAGTTTTCAGTCAGTGAGCAGAATGAGAACTTTGAGAAGGGAGAAAAGTAAATAAGAGCCACTGTAGACTGTTTTGATTTTGGCTTACTTTCAAGTTTTTTGAAAGATATAACTTACAGGTTAGAATTTCATTTTTTATTACTTCTGCTCACTTGTACTTTGTTCCTCTGAACTTGAATGCTTGCACAATTTGGAACAATTAAATCTGGGACTTATTAAAAAAGGTAAATTCATATTGATGGAATTCCTACATTTAGGTAAAAGGAACAATATCAGTACAAATTTTGAATGTTAACTCAACGTTACTTTAGAAGAGTATCTCTAAAGGTAGACAGAACAGTTTCTTTGGCCCTCCCTCCCTTCCTATAGCTGCACTGACTTAACTTTGGCACTCATGAAGAATTTCCATGTGGGAACAAGTATAGGAGAGTACTGTTATAGAGCAGCACTGAGAGCACTCAGAAGGTGCCTCAGTGTTCCCCAGGACTGGGCACATACAACTTAACCAATACGCCCTTGATTCCACATAACACTGTTCAGTTCTTTACGGCATTCTGATGGATTCCCTGCTGCTTACCAGATAAACCCTTGTTAATCTAAATTAGCCAGTGTAATTCAAGCCTACTTCCTGACCTTTGGGTCAAGGATATTAATTACATTTAAAGAATATTAATTAATTACATTTAAACTTTGATATCTGTCAACTGCCTTCTCTTTACTTGAACCTCAAATCTGCTGAAATTATGGAATACTTAAATTTGTAATGTATTATGAGTACATTTTCACTAAACCCCTGAATAACAGTGATTGCATATTATAATTTTTTAAATAGGGTTGCATTTATATCTGTGCTTTAGGCTGGAAGTATGATGGTTTAATATACTGAATGGTAAATCATTATCATCCAGGACCAGAAATATACAGAAATAAACAAGAAATGGCAATGGGGTAGAAATGACAATGCTGTGATGTCCTCTGAATATGTAATTTTTCCAACACAAGTAACAGAATCACCCATTAAGGACAAAACTATTATCTTGATCCATGGAGGTGTTCAGGTAGTTAATTATCTATCAGCCTCTTAAAGTAAAATCCTATGCCCAGTAGTATAGTCACAGTAAGCAGATAGAGCAAGTCAAAGTTGGATCCGATGCTATGCTGTAGAAATGGCAAGTGCATTTGCTAATTCAATTTGAGTTTAGCATGTTTAGATGGTTTTGAAAAATAAAATCCATATCTAAAACACTTCTTTCCCAGGACTTTTATGAGCTTTGGTACACTGTTGCATTTAGTTCAAGTTGTGATTTTCAATTATTTGCCCCTAAAAAAATTTTTTTTCTAACACACTTCACATCTTCAAAACCACCACCTTTTCTAAGTAGAAAGTTGTTAAAGAAACACTTCGACACTACTCATATTACATTTATTTCATGTTTGGATGTTTGGAAGTTTGGACTTTTCACCATCTAGGATATGGCTAGTGGATTATTTTTTCTCCCTTTTTTGGAGGGGTAGTGGTGGTGGTAGTAAATTGTTTGTTTTTGTCTTTTTGTTTACTTTCATTACTTTTTTTTGTTTTTTTTTTTTAATTTTGTTTTTTGGAAGGTTTTATTATTCCCCCTAAACATGAAACTCTGAATTTTAGAGATTAAAACCAGTAAGAAACTGATGTTTTCATTTAGAGAAAATTGTTAAAGAAGTCATCTTATTATACTCAATATATTTTTTCATAAAACATATGCTATGTTTCCAAACTTAAAAAAATATATTTATACTTATGCTTTTATATATATTTAACACTAAATTGTAACTGAGATTGGTTTGTTTATATATGTGGCATCTTCTATGAGTCTCCAGCTCCTTCAACTGTGTTCTCAAAATGCTCGGGATCATGTAACCACAAAGGCCAACATTCAACCAAGTGTTCTCTTGACTTTCTCTCCAGGTTTCTGCCTCAAGATTCAATGAATTAATAATCATTTGTGTGACATTTAAAACGATGGAAAGGTGCCTTCAACCAGAGGTTCTCGACAGGGCCAGAATTTGTCAGAATTAACTGGGGAGATTTGCTTAACTTATATATCTGACTCCTTTTACCCTATCCTCAACCTGAAATTTCTAATAAAACTGATATCTGTAAAAAAAATATGATTTTTCTTCAGAGAAATGATATCCAGACATGATTTTTTTTTTTTTTAATGTTGCAAGCAACAGAAATTTGATTAGCAGATTTAGAACTGAGCAAACCAAAAAAAGCTAGGCAAGAGCCAGGGCAGCAATCAAAATCACAGCCCAAATCCCAAACTAGGAAAACGCTGCTGGTCACTGAACACCAGGTGCTACCCCAGGCACTCCACTGTGGTTGACTCTGGGTCCTCAGCGTGCACATGGCCCTGCTTCCTCTGCTGCACCTGGAATATGAACGGTGTTGGCCCTATGCTGCCTGCTATAAAAATGAATTCTCACTCTTGCTATTTGGTTTACTAATTCCTAATTCAGAATCTGGGGCGATCTATCTAAATGGCCTAGATAAGCCAGAAGAGAAGCTGGGAAACTGATTATCTACATGTTTCCTCTTTTTGTGGGGGATTCTCAAAATATAGAAGAAGTTTAGATGATGGGTATACTCCAGGCTTTGGATAAAAAAGTATGTGTATTCAACTTTGAATTTCTGCTAATAGAAAACTACTTTGAAATCCCTGTCTTTATTGGTAAAATATGTACTTTTAAAATACATAATCATTAATTTAAGTTTACTATCAGTTTCTTTTTAATTTGACAAGTGAATATACTAAAGCATTGTTTCATAATACAAACAGATATAGGTACATTAAAACAACGAACAGAAAACAAATCCAATAACACTGAATGAGAAAAACATGTATCACTCCAGAATAGTGAGCATCTTTATTTTGCATCTGTTTTACCAATCCATATATACTATAAATATTAACTTGCCCTTTATTTCTTTTAACAAAAATGGTGTTGGCTTGAGAATGAGGAAACCTGGGTTTACTCTTGACTATGCCACTAACGCACTGTGCTCCCTTGGATAGTCATTTACAATCTTTGTCTCACTTTCCTATTTGTAAAACAGGTACATTGACAAAAGGTCACAGTACCTCTCAGACCTCTTAAAAAATAATAACCTCTCCATCTGGCTCCTTCTCACCTTAGAATCTCCTCATCGGAATGGCCCTCCAGGATTAATCTATCTAAATTGTCCCCTATTATAAACTCACTATCTTATCAATCTACTTTTAATTCTTTTATGACTTTCCAAAAACATTTTGTTTATTTACTTGTTCATTAGTTGTCATTCCACCATAAGAATATAAGCTTCCAGGGGCAGGGGTAAAATCGGTCTTATTAACTAATGCACCACCAAGCACCTAGAACAGCATGTAGCACACACTTAACAAATATCTGCAAACAAATAGATGAGTGAGATAAAAGACATGAAAGCACTTCGAGAGAGTTAAAATATATTCAGAAATTAAAATATCTATAGAAATATTTTTTCAAGAGTTAAAACAAAACTAGTCTTTTTCATCTGAATCAGCTATATCTGTTGTCAATTCTGCTGTCAACACAAATTTAAACATTTCAGCAAATACCACAAATATGGCTCCCCTTCTGATTCTGGCATCAGAAATATATTTTTACATATGCATAAAAATAGCGCACAAAAGATTTTATGTGTCTCTTTCAAAATATTTTTCTTTCCTACAAGGTGAAACTTCCTGTGCTATGCGGACAAGTTCCCTGTGATGAATAATACAAGATCATAGAGCGGACACCTACTTCTCGTTCCTAGGTGCTATGGTTCACCTGATACACTTTCATTCTTTCTTCTTTACAATGATATACCATTGCCACTGGCCTTCTAAATGCTCCTTTAATTTCTTCCTCCTGCTGCACTGCATGATTTTTATGGGGATGAACAAAGAATTACTAGTCCATTTCTATCAGCAGTAAATCTCCCTTTTGCCCTTGTTGCTTCTTAACTGTACTTTTAGTCTTATTTTCTGAAAATGATTAATTCAAGTGGAAAGGTACTATATTGCAGCATCCTTGGATTCTACTTTTTCTTTCTGAGTAACTGCATTGAACTTGGCTAAGACTTTGACACTTTCCTTGTAAAATCAGTCCAAACCAGGAGTAAAGTGTCCGTGAATCTGACAGGACACAAGAGATCTACCCAGAATCTGATATTACCCTTTCTTATGAACTTGCATAAATTATTTTGCTCTTTGTCCAGTTTCATTACCTGTTATACGAGACTGGAAATTAAGAAAAGTCTATATAGTTTCCAATGAAATTCATAGTCTAGAGTTTGATATATGGTGTGGCCTAGAAATTTTTCTTAAGACTCAGATTATCTATCATTAAAGTGGAGATAAACATAATACATAGATAAACATAGATACAAAAACAAAACTCAAAAATTATTTCCTCATTTTAATGCATGGAAAACAGGTATTTGTAAGAGAGCTTATTTAACTAAGAGACAGTTGGTCAACTGAGATTGAAAATGCACTGTGATATACTGAAGGCTAGAGTATCAATCTAGAATACATTTTTCAGGTGTCATTTCTAGTTTGTCAAATGATTGCTTTATGACCTGAGAGCAATAACTTAAAGTTCTGGGCCTCTCATTTTCTTATCTGTAATTTAATATAGCTTCTGGTTTTAAAAGCACTGTAGACACTAGTAGAGCCTTTAATCAGAAAGGTTATCTCCTTCAGAGAAGATGTGGATCAAGAGGCTTCCACAGGTTAACATGCGAAACCTACAAAATTAATCACATAGATGGCTGGTTCCAAAAGAAAAGGAAAGTACTAGTTCGGAAGTTATTTACAATGTACATATAATGTTACATGGATGAGAGCACACTAGTGTTTCCATGTGTTAAGGCATCCAACTGAAATTCAGCTACCTTGAGAAGTAATAGAGATGAATTCAGAATATGTAGAATGAAAACTGCACTCTTCATAAAGTGATGCTTATATATAGGAATTGGAGAACTCTTTACTCTTTTTTTCTCTGGTATAATGATGGAGTTAACACAGTTAGTAATAGACCAAATTTCAAAGAACACATATTTTACTAATATAATCCATTTTTTATTTACTTAATCTTCTGCTCTCAAGAAGATCACCACTCTTATTTGCCCCAAACAGTGACAACAAATTAGTGTTTGCCAGGGAAAGAAAGCTTCTCAAAACATCCCACAAGGGTGACTGATGTTGTAATGTAAGGAAGGCCCTAGATGTATCTTTAAAAAGTGATAAGAATTGGTTATTGCCCTTGCCTATGATATTTCTCTTTTTGGATAGCTCTTAAGAAAGTAGCCAGGCTTTTCAAATTCCTTTCTTGTACATTTTCTTTAAAAACATGATACCTTCTATTCAGCCTGGCTTATATTATATTCTCATAAACATTCTACACATCATAATTACAACTTATAGCTCTCAAGCCAAAGTTAACTGGAAAGGTTCTCATGCTATTTACTCTCACATTCTGAATTCTTTACAGTATATTATACGGCCATCTCAGCAGTGGTTTTCAAACAGAAAAATCCTTTCTCTGTTGCTTTAAAGATAGAGGAATAGTAATGTTAATTTCAGGGTGATACAAATATTAATATACAGTAATAATAATAGGCAAAGTAGTAGTAACAAACATGGAAATAGACATAACAAGAAATGGTAACAGTAAAAATGGTTATGTAAACCAGCATAATGGAAGATATAGCAGAGGTTTTATTGCTACTACAGCTCCTAGGATTCCTTCTATGTGTGGCTCCCAAGATCAGTGGGCCCAGAGTGAGCCTACTTTTCCTAGGTTATAGAAGTTCTATTAGTAGCTCAAGTTTACTGCTGTAGCTCAAGTTGCATAAACTGTGAGAATCATGGATGGGATGAAATTAGAAGCTAAGTAAGGCAATGGTATTATAGGTTCTGGAATGACTCTTTCATAACCCCTGTTGTTCAGAGGACCTGGAAATTAAATAAGTTAATTTATATAGCACATACTTCTTTCTCTTCATATCTCTGATTGCATAAAATAAAATTAAAAAAAAATGGTGACCTCTGATGCATTTCTAGTCCAGAGAAGTTTAGACCACATTTTACACACACAAAAAAGCAGCAGATGAATGAATATCTGGTACTTAAATGCACTAAGCTTTAAAAACACAGAAACAGACAAGTACTATAATGAATGGGCCATATAGTGAAACAGGACAATAGCTTTAATCTAGTGTGCTATGAGAAGAATTTCTGGGTAGCAATATTAATTAGGAATTGGATTCCTGGAGGATAACTATAGAAAGGGACAATAGGTGGGACTATGAAATTTTAGGAGAAGAAAAAAATCCATTGACAGGGCTACAGAACCCAGAAACAGAACACACATTAGAGACAAGACAGATAAGGCATTTCTAAATCAGTGTTTATTGAGGCTTTTTTTTTTTTAAGGAAAAAAATCAGTTATAGTATGTAGTATATAAATGATGGCCACTCAATATTTATTTTTCTTTGTAAATAGTGAAGTAAATTATTAATAATAAAATTTTAATTCTACCCAAAGGTTTATATTTTTTCCATTGAGTAAGGTAAAAAAAAGTTCTGGTTGAAACAGAAGCAAAAAGAAAGAAAAACTGTACAAAAAGAAAAGTAAAAAAAAAAATAAAATACCCTGCTCTTCATTAAAACTTGTCCTTAGTTGATAAAATCCCAACAGCTATATTCTATTTGATGAAATACAGGGAGGGGCACAGCATCTTTCCAATTCATATAAACTAGAAAGAGAAGTCTAACAAACAAAATATTGACTATCCTTTCAAATAGCTCAATTGGGAAATAATGATCAGTGTCAGACATAATATCACAAGGTCAGTAACCTTTCATCCCACAGTGCAATATTTTGCTGTGTTTGACCCAGAAATCAGTTACAATAGACTCTATCATTTGTCATGTACATCATTTGGATGTTCTGAATGTAGGAATAGTTGACCTTAACCATTCTACAACTACTAGAAGTTGAAGGTCATGCCATATGTCATTGAAAAGAGAATTTCCTCTGAATTGGCAATAAACTCGACTTTGACCTATGACATTAATGATAAGGAGTCAAATGTTTTCCATCATTGTAATTTACATAGACAACATATGTACTTTACTTTACTATATTGTTTCACATCTCTATGAGAATCATGTTCATTTAAAAGGAAGTATTCAAGTAAAGATTTACTTACTGCTAAAATTTACTTGCTTCCAGAGAATACGGTTCCTAAGCACTCTCTCTTATTTTTATCTATTGCATGTTTGATAGCTAGAGAAACAAAAAGAGGTAGATATCAATAAGCTGAATAATCTAAGAAGCCATAAACATGATATAGCTGAGAACTGAAAATACTGCTTTTTTTTAAAGACTGTAAATATTAAGATACGCAGTTCAAAATCTCTTTATCAATTATTATCTCTTCTCTGCATGTGCCTTGTTGAAGAAGAAAAAAAGAGGAAGGACTCTGGTTAAATACTCTGCTGCATTTAATATATTTAACATCTCAAATAATAGTATCACAATTATGCAGTTTACAAGCTGGATTTTATCTGACAAATACTCTGTAAGAAAAATGCATATGCTTATATACTCTCCAAAAATAAATCTAAGGTTATATTTTGTTTAGTTCCAACCTCATCTCCCAGAACTTTCATTTAATTTTCTATCATAGAATGTAGATGTGATACTTGTATTTCTTAGTGGAAAGAGAACAGGATGTTTCTGAAGGCTGGCACTTTGAGTAACCAAGATAAAAAACCTTTATTTTTTATCAACTTAGATTTAGAAGTCTCCCAGAGAGAAGTATGAGCAGAAAGGTAAGAATAGAATGTAGTCTTCTTATTTGAATAAATATCTTGATTACTTCTATTTTATAAACAATGATTTGTACATCACAAGTGATTATTGTAATATGTATGTGTGTGTGTGTGTGTGTGTACAGAGACATCTCCATCCCCATATATTTTATATATTTAATGATGACAATAACTTTATTGATTCATCTTTCATTTACTCTCGCCTCTCCAACATGATTATGATCTTCCTGTAGGCAAGAAACATACTACATTCATCTTGGTGCATTAATGTCTAGCACATGTTGAGTACTAGGCAAATGCCTGTTTTATATAGGTAAAAAAAGAAAAAGAAAATTGTGCATGTGTAGTATTTATTAATTACGTAGTACTTCATTTTAGTTTTCCTAAAACTTTCTCCTTCAAGCTGCAAGGAGCTCACTGTATTTCAGTGTGTCATATTTGAGTTTGAAACTTTTCTTCTATACCTATCAATCCTGAGATAGACAAGCTACTTAACCATTTGTGCCTCATTTCCCACTTGTAAAATGGATATAACTAAATGAGACAATAAATGTACAGAAACTAATGTAATTTTCTGGTAAATTGGATGTGGGATATGATTAAAAAAGGATTCAAGGATGACTATAAGGCTTTTTCCCTGAGCAACTAGAAGAATTTACTATTAATTGAGATGAGAAAATTGGGAGGAGCACTTTTAGTGGAAGCATTTCAAGAGGTCAACACTGGGAATGTTAAGTTGGAAATCTAATTAAATATCAAATGTATTTTGGGGGCAAGCAACTGGATATAAAACAGAAAAGAAAGAATACAAATCAATAATTTCAAACTGAAAGTACTAATCCACAGGACCTATATTGATTTAATTGAACATATAAAATATATACATCAATGATTTCTACTTTATTAGATATTTCAACCTATTTAGAAACTGATGATATACATATGAACACATACACACAAAATGTGTATACATTTAATTTGTATGCTTGGCAATTTGATTTTCTCCACACAGCCATAAAGACACTGTCAACAAAACTACAAATTCTCATTCTAATATTTCATGCAAAATAACTTGTTGAAAAACAATTTTAGCAAATTGCACAAATAAAATCAAATATAAACTTTATTTCTGCATAAAAGTTAATTTCAATAGACATCTGCTATTGTTTAGCTTATGTGAGAAGCTAAAATTATGTATGGTGCATTAATTTATTAAGATATTAAAGGATTCCAGATATTTTTAATTTTGATGGTAGCAAGGTTTTAAAACCAAAATTCACATAAATATACTTTAGCAAATGATATCAGAGTTCTTATAGTTCACTTTACAACATACTGATTGAATTCTGTCGAGGAGTAACTGTATTTCCCAAGAACCTAAGTTGAATTTCTACAAATATCTTTGTTTTCAAACCCATGAAGTCATTTGTTAAAGTCTGTATCAGCACTCATAAAAATACATTTCATCACTGAAACACTGGCATAGTTATCTATCTCATATCTCCTCTCCCAAAGTGGTGGCTAAAATAGTTATAATTTTGGCATCATTATTTATGGGAAATATAAGAATTTGAATCAATCTACTTTCCCATTACTAAAGTCAAATTTATTATCCAAGATATCTAAGCAGTAAATAAATTTATTACTATAAAACTGTTCTGAATCAGTTATAGCATTGAACAATAGAAAAGGGAATTAAGAACTCAAGTCACTTACAATAGCATAAAAGGAATAAAATACTTAGGAATGAATTTAACAAGAGGTATAAAACTTGTATTCTGAAAACTATGAAACACTGTTGAGAGAAATGATAGAAGACCTAAATAAATGAAAAGCTAGTTTAAGTTCTCAGATCAGAAGATTTAATATGGTTAAGATAGGAACACTTTCCAAACTGATCTACAGATTTAAAGCAATTCATATAAAAATCCCAGTTGGCATTTCTGCAGAATTGGCAAACTAATGCTAAAATTCATATGGAAATGCCAGGGACTCAGAATATCCAAAATAATCAATACAGTTTTAAATTGTTGCTTTTTGAAGTTGTCTTTTAAATCACTTACAAGAAAAAAAGACTACAGAGTACATCTATATTATTTTTTGTATTTATCTACCTAGTTATCTTTCCTGGTGCTCTTCATTTTATATGTGTGTGCATTCAAGTAAGTGACCAGTTCCTTTCATTTCAACTTAATGACTCCCTTAGAATTTCTTGTAGGGCAATTCTTTTAATGACAAATATCCTCAGTTTTTATCTGGGAATGTTTTAATTTTTCCTTCATTTTCTGAAAGATTGTTTTACTGGATATATTCTTGGTTGACCATCTTTCTCTTTCAATACTTTAGGTGATTCCACTGCCTCCCTGGTTTCTGATAAGAAACTAAATATTAATCTTATTGAGGATATTTTTAAGTGATAGAGAATTTTTCTCTTTCTGCTTTCGAGATCCTGTCTTTCTCTTTAGTTTCAACAGTTTGATTATGATGTGTTCGGGTGTAAATCACTGAGTTTATTCTAATTAAATCTCTTTGAAATTTTTAGATACATTGATTAAAGCTTTTAATCAAATTTGGGAATTTCTTGGTCCCTATCTCTTCAAATACTCTGCCTGTTCTTTTCATTTACTTCTGGAATTCCCATATGCACACATTTTTATTCACGATGGTGTCCTACATGTCTCTGAGTTTGTGGTCATTTTTTCTTTTCTTTTTTTTTTTTTTCTGTTTCAGACTCAATAATCTCAGTTAACCTATCTCAAAGTTCACTGATTTTCCTGCCAACTCAAATCTGTTCTTGAGTCCCTCTAGTGGATATTTTATTTTAGTCCCTCTAGTGGATATTATATTTTTAAACCAGAATTTCTATTCAGTTCTTTTTTATAACTTGTATTTCTTTAATGATATTCTCTATTTGCTGATACATCATTCTCATACTTTATTTTTTTAGATAGTTTAGTTCCTTTAATATATTTATAATAGATGATTTAACATCTTTCTAAAATTCAGCATCTGGGCTTACTCAGGAACAGTTTTTATTGACTACTTTTTTTCCCCTCTGTGTGTGGGCCATACTTATCCGTTTCATTGTACATCTTGTACTTTTTTGTTTAAAACTAGACATTTTAAATAATATAACGTGACAACTCTGGATATTAGATTCCTACCTCCCAGGGTTTGTTATTGTTGCAGTTTGTTTCCTTGGTGACTATTCTGGACTAATTCTGTATACTTTGTCATGTATGGCCAGTGAAGTCTCTGCTTGGTTAGCTCTATAGCCAGCTAATTATTAGAGATTTCTCTAAATTTCTTGAACCCATAAGTGTTCCAACATCTGCCAAGGGCCTCTTTATGAGTTTGGGGAACACTTTCAACCCTCTGGTAGGAAAATTACAACCCTA
>NW_011888792.1:9957488-9969370 GCF_000151845.1 Pteropus vampyrus | reverse complement strand
AGAAAAGGGAATTAAGAACTCAAGTCACTTACAATAGCATAAAAGGAATAAAATACTTAGGAATGAATTTAACAAGAGGTATAAAACTTGTATTCTGAAAACTATGAAACACTGTTGAGAGAAATGATAGAAGACCTAAATAAATGAAAAGCTAGTTTAAGTTCTCAGATCAGAAGATTTAATATGGTTAAGATAGGAACACTTTCCAAACTGATCTACAGATTTAAAGCAATTCATATAAAAATCCCAGTTGGCATTTCTGCAGAATTGGCAAACTAATGCTAAAATTCATATGGAAATGCCAGGGACTCAGAATATCCAAAATAATCAATACAGTTTTAAATTGTTGCTTTTTGAAGTTGTCTTTTAAATCACTTACAAGAAAAAAAGACTACAGAGTACATCTATATTATTTTTTGTATTTATCTACCTAGTTATCTTTCCTGGTGCTCTTCATTTTATATGTGTGTGCATTCAAGTAAGTGACCAGTTCCTTTCATTTCAACTTAATGACTCCCTTAGAATTTCTTGTAGGGCAATTCTTTTAATGACAAATATCCTCAGTTTTTATCTGGGAATGTTTTAATTTTTCCTTCATTTTCTGAAAGATTGTTTTACTGGATATATTCTTGGTTGACCATCTTTCTCTTTCAATACTTTAGGTGATTCCACTGCCTCCCTGGTTTCTGATAAGAAACTAAATATTAATCTTATTGAGGATATTTTTAAGTGATAGAGAATTTTTCTCTTTCTGCTTTCGAGATCCTGTCTTTCTCTTTAGTTTCAACAGTTTGATTATGATGTGTTCGGGTGTAAATCACTGAGTTTATTCTAATTAAATCTCTTTGAAATTTTTAGATACATTGATTAAAGCTTTTAATCAAATTTGGGAATTTCTTGGTCCCTATCTCTTCAAATACTCTGCCTGTTCTTTTCATTTACTTCTGGAATTCCCATATGCACACATTTTTATTCACGATGGTGTCCTACATGTCTCTGAGTTTGTGGTCATTTTTTCTTTTCTTTTTTTTTTTTTTCTGTTTCAGACTCAATAATCTCAGTTAACCTATCTCAAAGTTCACTGATTTTCCTGCCAACTCAAATCTGTTCTTGAGTCCCTCTAGTGGATATTTTATTTTAGTCCCTCTAGTGGATATTATATTTTTAAACCAGAATTTCTATTCAGTTCTTTTTTATAACTTGTATTTCTTTAATGATATTCTCTATTTGCTGATACATCATTCTCATACTTTATTTTTTTAGATAGTTTAGTTCCTTTAATATATTTATAATAGATGATTTAACATCTTTCTAAAATTCAGCATCTGGGCTTACTCAGGAACAGTTTTTATTGACTACTTTTTTTCCCCTCTGTGTGTGGGCCATACTTATCCATTTCATTGTACATCTTGTACTTTTTTGTTTAAAACTAGACATTTTAAATAATATAACATGACAACTCTGGATATTAGATTCCTACCTCCCAGGGTTTGTTATTGTTGCAGTTTGTTTCCTTGGTGACTATTCTGGACTAATTCTGTATACTTTGTCATGTATGGCCAGTGAAGTCTCTGCTTGGTTAGCTCTATAGCCAGCTAATTATTAGAGATTTCTCTAAATTTCTTGAACCCATAAGTGTTCCAACATCTGCCAAGGGCCTCTTTATGAGTTTGGGGAACACTTTCAACCCTCTGGTAGGAAAATTACAACCCTACCTTAACCTTCAATTCTTGCTGGCCCAGAGACTCTAGATGAGAGGTTGGCAACTATTCAGTCTCCCCTGGACATACACATAACCCTGTACATGTTAGTGGCCTTCTAAAAATTCCCAGGAATGTGTCAGACCTTTACAAAGCTATTCGTGGATAACTCATTTTCCCATATTCTTGATAGCTTTTTTTGACCAGTTGTTTCTTAGGCCCAACTGGTATTGCTGAGTCAAGCAGCAGTGATATTAGACAACTGACACTGATTTTTTTAAACAAATACCTTGGGTATAGGACTGTACACACAAAGGGAACTCTGATTCAGACCAAATAAAGACAAACTCTGGGATGAAACTTTTCATGGAACTGTCACATAGGTCAAATAGTGGAAAATCTCAGGGAATAGAATTTGGGGGAAACACCAAACATTTCTGTCTCCTTACATGACTAACAGGCTAATGTTTTTCACAGACACTGTGGTTGTGAGACTGTTGGTTTTCAAGGCTACTATGAACAGTGGAAAGGGGCATGGTGTAAGATATCCATAAAGCTCACTGTTCTTGCTGCGATCCAGCTGACTGGTTTGGTTTTTATTTATTTATTTTTTGCTTTGTTTGTTTGTTTTGCTTTGTTTGAATAAACATGACTCAAAATTTTGCCAGCACTTAGTTCATTTACTGAATTTTGAAAAAGTTGATTTTAACCATTTTTGACAGTGTTTTCCTTGCTTTTTTGGAGAAGCAGATTTTTGAATGTCCTTATCTCACCATTATGGAAGAGGTTCTCATAATCTTCTATGAGCAAACTATCAACATGGCTTATTCAAAGATTACATGGATTACAGACATGTTCACCTATATCAATAGCAACTAGAGATCAAACCATTCCAGTGTTATGTTTCTCAATTTTACCATATTAATTCTTTACTTATTTTACCTTTAATTTTGCTTTCACCTCATGATTATTTTTTAAATGTATTTAATCTCTTTTGGCAGTGGGCAAAAAAAAAAAAATGGAAGAGTAAGAGGTAATAATGGACAATGATATAACCCAAAACATAAAATAATAAAACTGAAATGTTAAAATATGATAAAATATTTTTAAATATTTTAAAGAAAATTTTTCTCATAAACATTTTACTAGCTAGTTAGATAAAAATGTTTATATCCTTTAATCATGATACTATGTTATAAATAGATCATGAAAGTATTTTTATTTTAAAATATAAACATCTTTTTGTTTTCCTGAATTTTATCATTCTGTAAAATGGCAAGTAGTTTCCAAGGATAAAAATAATGACAAAACACAGCAGGAATGACTTAATAAATATGTTTGAGGTTATTTAAAATGAGGTATATGTTCCAAACAAAGGAAAAATGTTAATAATAGGGAAAATGTGGCAGGGAGGGCATATGGGAACTCTGCACTTTCCACTCAATTCGTCTTAAACCTAAAACTCAAAATATAGTTTGTTAATTTTTTAAAGGATGTAACAGGTATTTCTGATATTTTACAAAAAAAAAAGTCTATAACAAGAAAATAGTTGGTATCTTCAAAAAATGGTAAGTATTTTTGGAGGAAATTAAAATTCTTATACCCTAAATGCATTGTTTTCCAATCTCTAAAAACTACTCTTACAAAAGGCACTTCCTGAATTATTCTTTAGTGTTCCAGTTAAAAGTGGGTCTTTTAAATATATACTCTCACTGCTGCCTTATACATGTGAGCAAAGCATGGTAAAGACCTTAATCAGAGTTATATCAATTTTTATATACTCAGAATTTCACCTTAATGTTGTATGTTTATTTCACATAACATTGCATGTCAATCATTACATGATATCACAATAATTTCTCTGCTATATAAACTATACAATTATTTTAAAAATTGAAGCCCCCTAAAGCATTCTATCAGAGAATATCATACCCACATTAAAACCTTACAAAAAAGGAAAAAAAAACATAAACCAATTTTATATTTGAATATTAATACAAAAATCTTAAATAAAATATCAAACTGCTAGTTTATGATAGAGATGTAAAGAGTTTCTACATTAGGAAATCTAATGCAATAAACAACATTATTAGATCAAAAGAAAAAACATTATAATTTGATAACTAGAAAACAAGTAATGAAATTAAAAACAATACAAGATGCTTGCTACCAGTATCGCTGCACTTTTTAATTATTCTAGCCAATGCAATAAAAAAATTTAAAAAGTAATAACTGTCATTATTTAAAAGGCATAAATTTAAACCATTATATGCAGACAAAAATGTTAACAAAGAAAACTCAAAAAGTAAAATTTAAAAAATTGAAATTTATAAGATACTACATTTGATCTTAGCCAAAAGGCCAAGAAGTGATGAAATTTATAAGATGAATATTTGAGAGAGAGAAAGAGAGAGAGATTTTTGTATAACAGCAATATCACCTCCAATTTGAAATTTATAAAATCCTATTCACAATCACAAAATAATTAAAGTACATAAAAAAGAACTATCCAATTATGGAAACCTTACCATATTCTTCTATAGGAAGACAATATTGTAAATTTGGCCCCAGTTATTCAATGTACTTGAGTAGGCAGCCCCTAATACCTTGGTATTTATGCCTTTGCATTATGCCCTTGACTGTGGGCTGGACCTAGTTATTCACTTCTAATGAACACAATACAGCAAAAGTGATGGGCTGTCACTTCTTAAATCAGGTTACAAAAGACTCTGGTTTCTTTCTGTCTTATTTACACTCTCTCTCTCTGTGGCTGGTTCAGAGGTAAGCCAGCACCCATGTTGTAAGCTGACTTACAGAGAAGCTCATGGGGCAAGAAACTGAGGGCAACTTTTTGTCAATAGCTAAAAGAAAATAAGGTCCTCAGTCCAACAAAGCACGAGGAACTGAATCCTGACACCAGGCTGGAAGCAAATCCTACCCTAGTCTACCCTTGAGATGACTACGGCCCCAGCTGACACCCTGACTGCAGATTTATGATAGTCCTTGTGGCAGAGGCATCCAGCAAAGCCATGCCAGGACTCCTGATCCACATAAACTCTGATAATTTTTTTTTTAATTTAATAAAGTTAGGAGTATAGCGTTTAAACTGTTAAATTTTAGAGTGATTTCTTATATAGAAAGAGAACTAATATAGATTTCAATACAACAAAACAGATTTTGGCATTTAAAACACTAATATTAAATTCCCTTTAGCAAATGTTAAATAATTATCATGATAATTCTGATAAAAAAAAAAGAGCAGTGAGGAGAGATTTTTTTTCTCCTATCACTATATTGTAAAAGTACAGCCATTAAAACAGAATGTCTTTTGATTTAGGAAAAGACACAGATCAATGGAAAAGAATAAACAGTCCAAAAACAAAGGACATATATATAGGGATAAAGGGAACATTTGAAATCTGGGACAAAGATGGATAAATCAAACAATATCTTCAGGACAAATGAGTTTCCTTTTGAAAAAAAGAGATGACTAAAAAGCCCAAGGCCATTATATATACCAAATATTAATTCAAGGTAGATTAAAGTACTAAAAGTTAAAAAAGGAAAAAAAAGAAAACTATGTATTTGTTTAGGTAGTGAAGATGTCATATATGAATAAGACCAAAAACCAAAAGACATAATAGAAAGATTGATATATTTGACTATATAGATATTCAAATTTCCTTTATGATTAAAAATACTCTTAGACTTAAAACAAGAGGGCCAAGCAGAAAGAAAGTGTTTGGAAAATATGTAATAAAGAAAGGGAAATATATATAATCTAGAAAAGTATTCAACAAAAGAATAAAAAAAAAAAAACAACTGCTTAGAACATTTTAAAAAGCAGTTCAAATATATATGTATTATGTAGATTGCGTGTGTGTGTGTGTATGGGTATACAGTCAATACTCATTATTCAAAATTATATATTTGAGAATTGTCTTGCTCCCTGAAATTTATTTGTAACCTCAAAATAAAAAATCAGAGGGTACCTGGCCCTAGGTACCCTCTCTTCCCTTTCTCATCACTGAACCACTGAACTGGGCTGGCCCAGCACCTGTTCTTCCAATTCCCCCAGTTTCCTCAACTTCTGCTGCACTGGTTTGTGCCTTTGGAAAATAAAGTTACTGTTGCATATAAAAAAATTTTTTTTTTTTGAAGAGGATGCAAAAGAAGTAATCTTACTAACTGCTGCAGAGAGGGATATAAACTTCAGAGAGATAACTTTGAATATCCATGAAACCAATTAATTACTTAGAAGACTGTCTCAGAGACAAAGACTTCTTTAGATTACAAACAAAAATTTAAAATAATCCAAATGTCTATCAGTAGGGAAATGTTTTAAAATACTTAGTGTTGTCCACACTCAAATATAGTATTAAAAAGTAAAAGACATCTATACCAAAGTATTGATGTCTATTTTATTTCAAGCGAAAACAAAGCAAATTGTATGTGGAATACACACACAAACACACACACACACACACACACAATGTGTACTTCCTTTATGTCACATGTACCTATATGCATATAATATATAGATGTAGATATAGGTATAGTTATGTAAATATACAGGAAAAGGCCTTAAAGGATATTCTCTCAAACTGTTTATAGTAGTTACCTACAGTAAGAGTGGAATCTTATTGCAGGAGGATGAGGCAGGTGGATGACATCAGGTTTTATTGCTGTTTTTGTTGCTGTTTTTATTTATTATATTCTCAAATATTTTCACTTCTTTAAAAGGAGCATGCATTATTGCATTACCTTTATAATTTAGGTTTTGTCATTTATAATTCAAAAATTTCACTCAATTAAACAGATTACAATTTTTAGTTTTATTGATACCTCTTAGCCTAGATATTTGTATATATTTTTTCCTATCATTATCTCCATTGCCTACTTAATATAAAATTGTCTGGCTACATGTCAGTGGAAGTGAATTAGTTTGCTTTTCTCTATTAAAAAAAAAACAACACTGAAAGAACCTCCACAAAATCCAGTACATATTAGCCTGTCTAAAATTTCCTGAATAGATATAATAGAATTTATTTCTTATAAAAACTGGGAGAACCTCCTTTCATTTGTATGTTGAAAATACTCATGCATCTAGCAACTCTGTTCAAATTTAAGCAAAACTTACAAAACTTATATGGTTTACCCAGAGGATACAAATTATATCATTAGAAATGTGATTGGCTGTATTTCTCCCTATAAAACATCATGTCATACATGGCGACATAAAATATTATTTTGCAAGCCCCAAAGTGACTGTTTCGTATGTCAAAAAGATAATTTAATTTATTCTTAATGATTTGAATCTTTTCTCAGGGTCAAAGACATCTTTTATATTAACTTGCTTTTACAAATTAATATTTTAAAGGAAGCAGTAAAAGTCAAGTTGCTTGGGAGTACATTAAATGATATGCTAGTTAATAGTGTTACAGAGATGGCTTAAAAATAAATTGTCCATAATACCTCTTAATAAAGAAGCAAAATGCACTTTTTTTATTCCGGGTTAAAAGTAGATGCCTATTTGGTACTGTTTGGCATCTCATTTGCCATGTATATTGTGATTAATATTATGCTGGGTAATCTGCTATACATTGTCTAGGTTCAGTAACCTCAATGTAAAATAATGAGCCTTCAAGAATAAAAAATATGCTTGCTATAAAGTTGCATATTCTGAGAAGCAGTGAACATATTCAAATGAAATGAAAAAATGAGGTTTTCACCCAGTAAATTCACTCGAAGTGAAACATACATTTCTCAATTTGTATTTAGCTGTCAGTCTGTGCACTAAAAAAAAAAAAAAAACTGGATGAGCTATCAACCTTTTGCATATGTTTTCTATAAATACCTTTTCTTCTCTGATTCAACTGCCACAGGACTCTGGAGTAGCAGTGGTCTTAAGGGAGCTTATAGCAACCAGGATGCAGCCAATGGTAGTGAGTTCACACACTAAGTGGCATCTTCAGAAAAGGACCAGTACTCATATTTTATGAAATATGTAACATGATTTACCCAAAGTTGTCAGAAGAGAGAAATTTCAGCCAATGCAAGGTAATAAATAGTAATATATGCTGCATATATTTGACTTATAACCCTTGGCATTTTGAAATAAAATTCTTTTGAAGAATTCATTTTATACATCTTAAATTTTTCTATTGTTTTTCCTCTTTGGGCTGTCTTTGTCATCAAATTTCTTTTGAAGATATTATTCAAAATTATAAGTAAAGTAATATTTTGAGACTACTCACCTAGGACTTTCTTTTAGGCAACACTTGAAATATGAAAGCAAGCAGTGTAAAGAGGAAAAAAGCCCAATAAATTGTCCATAATTATAGAAAATTTGTTATTAAAGTTTCATGCTATTTTCTCTCATGAAGCACTTAATATCTTTTAGACTTAGAAAAATAGTTTTGATATATTTATTTTTACAAATTTGAAGTGAAATTTGAAGGCTCAGCTAATACGCAGATGGAAATTTTTTATTCAAGGCAGAATGATTTCCAATAAACATAGCTACTTCCCAGATTGTCTTCTTTTAATCTAACAGACACTATGTTTTAATGGTCATAGCTCAGGAACCTAATGAATGGCTCACTTTGCTTTTGTTCAATGGACAAGCATTACAAGATCATTCAGTTAGTCACATACAGCTTTGCATTTCAATTTACATTTCCTTCTTTGTTTTTCTCCCCACACGTAAAGTCGCAAATAGTTTTTAGAGATTTTCACATAATTTTTAATTTAAAACATCTAATTAATGTTTGTCACCATATTATAATCATAGATAGAACACATTTTAAAATCTGCTATCCACATTTCTGAGTGCCAGATTATATATTTTTAAATAACATCCATAAAGAGATGTCAGTATTTGGTTATGTTCATAAAACACAAAACTACCCGCCCTTCACATATACTTTTCCTGTTATATGGACACTGCCCCTGAAACCATTCCTGCTTTTTCACTAGAGATTCTATTATGAAGTTTCTCTTGGCATATCCTTTTGAGGAAACTTAAAGCTGGCCCCTGTTACAAGGCCCCAGAGACTTTGAATTTGCAGTAGCTCCTTACAACTCAATAACAGAAAACAAGACGGGAATAGATATATCTTCTCAATCTTATGAGGAGTGTGAAGGCTACTGTTTGAATTATTCATTGAACATAGAAAGATTACGTGACCACAGCTCACCTTTGCAACTGAACATTTTAACATCATTATGAAAAAAAGACATGTGTTACATATCTGTTATGGTGCTGAGCTAGCAATGTGTAAAGCAAATTTATTAGAATTACCCCCTATAAATTTCCAGTTAAGTCATAACTCAATATCTGTAAGACAGACAATCAACATCTATTTATGTAAATAGGTAAAAATATTCCATGAATATGATAACCAAAGGCAAAAATGTACACATTTTATTTAATTAAACAAAATTTGTAGTTTTGTTTGTTTTTAATATCAGTTTTTCTAGCCCTGAAAGTAATAGAATGAAGATTTTAATAATTGTGAAAGGAGTCAGAACAAATAATAAATTTCTATATTCTCCAATCGTAATCAGTCACTGAGCCATTTTTTATTTAAAAAGTTATTCTGAATTCTATCATTATTATATAAAAAGGTTCTGACATAGGTCGGCAAGTTAACTTTGTATAAGCTTCCCAAACTGAAGATAAATTGAGAAGAGAACTTAAAAAGATTGTGCCTTTGTAGACACTCAGGTCAACTAATGATTTTGCTCTTCGTATTCGGCTAAGTCATAAAATGCTGCTCTTCTTAGAAGGAGAGTAGAAGCTCTACAGCAGAGACATGCAAGGATCATTTTATGATTTAATAAGCCTAGTAATTAAGCCAAATTTTTTTGTATTCACTTTATGTTTGTCACTAAGCTGGGCACTGAAGAAACAGATGACCAGATCACAGCCTCTGCTTTCAATGAGCTACTAATCTAAAAATTAGAGCATAGTAAAGCAAATGAGTCAAATAAGTGGATGATTGTCATGATGTGCCTTGCATGCTATGATGAGAGAATTCAGAGAACAACCATCCAGCCCAGCCTGAAGATTTACAGACTATCGCACGAGTCAATCACAAGTTACAAAGATAGAGAAAACAAAAATGGAGGCAACTATAGGAGTAAAAGTGAGGAATAGTGGTGACAAGAGAAGCACTACACACAACAAGAAACTTGTGCAAAGTCTGAGAGACACAGAGGAATTCTGTCTCTTCTAAGAACTGCTTGTAGGGAAGGGTCAAGGAATGGCAAAATGTGGTCAACAAGAGCCTATCGTAAAGAGTATATCTAAGGCAAAAAAGCTTAAACTTAAACATAATTAGTAAAGGGAAAATTTAAAGAATGCTAAGCAGGAGGGAGAGGTGATTAGATGGTCATTTTAGGGAAGTAACTGCCAGCAGAATGGAGGATACATTGGAAAGGCCAAAGGATCAGGTAGGAAGCCTCAAATGGCAGGATGTGGTTTAGACAGGTGAAGTTAGAGGTTTTGTTGTTTCTTGTTCTCGTTCTTGTTAGGAGTTATTTCTACAGTTGTGGCAGTCATTTTTTTTTCATATAGTAGTCTGCAACACATATACATATCCAACACAAACATAAGCATTTGTCATTTTGACTAGAATGACTGACAGAGTCTTGGAAAGAGTAATTGTTTATAACTGAGAAAACTGACCTGTTTCTTATTCCATATAAAAATATTAGCAAAATTTCAAAGCCAAAGAGAAACAAAGGAGTGTTTTGTTAAACCAAATCCTCCACTTATTTAGATGAAACTAAAAATTTCCCTAATCTTCCTCAATGGACAGATAGCAAGTTTGCAAGAATAATAGTGGTCAAAATTAGACATACTCTATTGCCTGAATGTCACCATTTATTACGTGCTTACTAATAATTAGAAGAGCAACTAAATCACCTGCACAGTTTGAATGACAAGTTAGTGTGCAGGGCCCATCTTCAGTGGAACCATTTCCATTCTGGGAAAACAATAAAAAAGACCAAAAAAGTATTTGGAATTTTCCAGGGGCAGACTATAGGCAAACTTTTGCATCCAGTTAACTTCCCTGACTGTTCGCCTTAAATCTAAAAGCCTGTGTAAAGATGGCTATACCAGAAAAATATTAAAAAGAGGGACTAGCAAGGAGGTCAGAACATTATATTTAGCCTATCTGCATAGTGTCCTTAGTTAAATTACTTGTACTTTGGGTAATGAATCTTCTCATGTTTATATCAAAGTTTACTAGGAGTACAACCTTTATTTTCTGTAAACCCATAAAAAGGGGTAAAAATACTAACATTCAAGATAGGAATAAAATAGACAACAGGATTAAAACCTAATGATTTAGCAGAAAACAGCTGAGGAAGAAAATCCTCTGTTGGTACATAAATATATTACTATATTACTTCAGGATTATAACTTCAGGTTTGTTGACTCCAAGTGAAGTTGAGAAATTAGAGCCAGTCCTCTCTCTTTTCTGTATTTTTTTTTCTTTTTTGAAATGTCTCATTACATAGATGATAGATAGAGACAGACAGACAGATATGCATGTATGGATGGATAGATGGATGGATGGATGGGTGGATGGATAGATGATAGACAGATAGATAGATAGACAGATAACAGATGAAGTTAAAAGCCCATCAAATTGAAGTCAATAGAAAATTACTCAATTGTAAAATAGATATGAAGAAATTACAGAGAATACTGCAAGGAGAAAATTTAGTTAAGAGAGAGAAGTTATGAGACATGAAAAAAAGAAAGAGATGTTTTAAAGTTCATCAAAGAATTCTAGAAAGAGAATAATTCCAGAAAAAGACAATATATAGAATATTGAAAAGGCAGTAACAATTATCCAGAAAGACAAATTCCAGATACATGAAGGATGATAATTTTTATACAGGGTAAATAAAAATAAGTCAATACATAGACTTACCACAGTCAAAAGTACAATGCAAAAGAGAAAAATAATATTTTAAAAAGCAGTGAAAAATATATTTACCCATCAGAGATAAATTGAAATCTTACTAACAGCAAAGAAAGACATAAGTCAGTGGAATATTATATTTAAGTGATAAAATAAATCAGAATGAAATTATATACTAAGAAATTATCTTTCAAAAACAAGCAAAAAGAACATTTTTAGATAAACAAAAACAGAGATTTTA
>NW_011888792.1:9882881-9956673 GCF_000151845.1 Pteropus vampyrus | reverse complement strand
AATATATAAAAACAAGACAGATTTCTATATAAATTCTGTTACCTAGTTTGATCTGAAACAGAATCTGAAGAGTTCTATAAACAAAGGGAAAAATAATTAGTAATTTAAAAATCTTCTACAAAGAAAGCCATACAGAGTTTAATAGGAAAGTTCTATTTAACATTCAGTGGACAGATAATTCCAATCCTACACAATTTTTCTATAAAATAGGAAAAGCAGAAAGATTCTCAAATTTGTTCTGAGGATGTATCCCCTTAATACAAAATTAAGTCCTTATTACAAAACTGAGAACATTCTCACACACAAAAATATATTCTAAAATTCTAAAAATGTAAAGTGAATATAAACAGTAACATTTTTTTCAAAATAGTGAAAAATTATAAACAATCTAAATATCAATAGGCAAGAGAATGGACAATTTGTAGCATACTCATTTGATGGAGTAAAGGGGAATATATAAACCCATAAAACATATGGGTTTATATAATAAACCCATAAAAGAAAAGGAAATAGAATGGCTATGTAAGCACAAATCTCAAGACAACAGAAAAGTGGGAAACGAGAATGTGACCAGGGAGGAGAACACACTAAGCTTCAAAGGTGTGGGTACCATTTTTATTTCTTAAGCTGGGTAATAGGTACACAATAGTTTTGATTATGCTATTTGAAAAATATTAAATACCACATATGAAATTTTAATTTTATAGTGTCTCATTCTCTAACTAGCCATGCTATAAAACTAAGTACATTATTATTTGTAACAATATAATGAACTTATATTTTCACATTATATTCATTAATTTTATCATGTCCCATTTCCTCCACTACATTATAAGTCTGTTTTACTCTAGATTGCCTTGGTTGATTATTAGTCTCTTGAGCATGAAGGTCCTCAATGAGTAAGCATCAGCTGATTTACTCATCAGAAGGTGATATGTGATAATATTAAGAACAGTTAGTGAAATCTCTAAAGCACATAACCTAACTTTACATTCTGAAATTTTTAAGTTGTTAATTAACTGTAGTTAGCATTTCTGTTTTGCATATTACTCACTACTTTCTTGCCTATATTCTGACTTTAATATACTTTTTCATATAAACAATTCCCATCTCCAGAATCACTGTGTCCTGCATAAAACCACATAAGCCCTAAGTAATTAATTGACTGTGGGGCTAAGTATAACACCGGGTTAGTCTATTCCCTTCAAGAGCCATGGACCCAAGAGTTTTACAATTTTACAATTTGTTGAAGTAAAACAGAGGTTTTAGCTGAGCTAATTGTTTTAAAAAAAAGAAAGAAGCTTTACTAAAATAATTGCATATTTAACACCTACCATAGTTTCCACTTACAATGGCATTTAAACCATTATTTAGTGCTTCTCTTATTTTCTCTTGTAAATGTTTGGAAAATGCTTTCTATAACTTTTGAAATGCTTTTAATAACAATGATATAAATTTTATCCAATGTTTATGAATACTTTCTCAAATTCTGCCATATAATAGACTATTATTTTCTCTGTCATACTTATGGAATTCAAGTCTCTAAAAGAAGATCAACCAAAGGATATAATTATATTGAAAAAATTATTAATATTAAAACAACTTTTCCCAAGGGACTTAAAAAACATCACATTTGAATGCTTAATTAATTGTTATAGAATTTTGGGAATGTTTTATATCTTAAAAGTTATAGGTCCTACTGTTTAAAATAATGTCTGAATATGAGAATCTAAATATATTTATGATTTTTACAATGGCCATAGTGTCCTTATGATAGCCTCAGTAAGTCTTTTGATACTTTTAGGTCTTTTTCTTCATAAAGAGAATTTTAAAATAAATGTGTCTTCTAATAGATAAACCACATTGTACACCTTAAAATAGAATTATTTCAAGTATAACCATGCTAGACATGTTTGCTAAATTTATTTTGTCTTATAAATATTGAAATACAGAAATTATTGGCTTTTATTATTAAATGTCTTATATTATTAATATTTTAAAATGTTTTGGTATATATTAACCATTTGAAAATTATATATAATTGTGCTTTCCAATGTCTGGTGCACCATAAGCGATTGAAAGCATTTGGATTATGATGACAAGAAATTATCCTTATTTCTTGTCATCATAACTGCCTTGCAGATGGCTTGTTTCTTTAAAGAAATAAGACCTTGGTGAGTGATGTATCTTACACTTATTATCTGTGCTTTAAATAGGATATATCTTATACAAATAAGAATGTTTTGTTAACCTAAATCCTCCACTTATTTAGATGAATCTATAACCTCATAAATAGACCCTACCTCTCTATTTTACAATATGACTTTTAAGAAAAGCATTATTTCTATGACATTAAGTAGAGGCATAGCTCTTGAGGCTCATAATAGAACTGTACTAAATATAGTATCATTTTGATCACTACCAAAATTCTACTGGCCAGTTTTCATTACCAAATGTGTATGTTAATTATGATATCTGCACATGTGGAGAACTACATGTACATGTGTATACACACGCAGGTTGAAGGATGTGCTCAATGGTACAGTTTCATGGATGTTTCCTAAGACAGTTCCTAATGAGTAGAGAGATAAGTAGGTACCTGAGTAACTTGTCACTCTGTGTGGTGGTTTAACTCCCATCAGTGACAGGTTTTTACAGTTTGAAGATAATGAGAAAAAGTATTCAGTCATGATATAGATCAATTATTTTCATGATGGTCATGATCGAAGACTACAGATCACAGCCATGGCCAGTCACCTCACAAATGCATGCTACGCTACTTAAAAACAAGACACACAAAAGATATAGGGTCTCAATTTAAATGTTCTTTCCTCAAGGAAGATCTCTCTCACTCTCTAAGACTCCTACATTGTATACCCAGAGCTTTCTATTCCCCATCCTTCTTGACTCCATTCATAGCACACATAATTGTAATTACTTGTTTAATCATTATCTTAGATTCAATTCTTTACAAGTAGAGCTTGACATGGGATTCACGAGGTAAGAAGCTTATTAGAGAGAGCTCTTGGCAAAATCTGTATGGGAATGAGGGAACAGGACAGGGAAGAGGAAGAAGTTAACCACAGGTGTTGTTAGGGTGAAGTTCAGCTTTGGCCTCATACCACAGAGAAGCATTAAAACATAAATTGTCCCGCAGAGTATATTCTGCCTTGAAGTAAGGTTATTGGACTTTTACACACAGCATCAGTCAGTCTTTGTATATAAGATACTTCAAGGCAGTAGAGAGGCAATGGCTTAATTCTCAGGTATCTCCAAGCAAGAAGCCAATATCTTCAGAGTAAAACTTTAAAAAGTTGATGTGAGTCATTACAGCAAAAGTCTACTATGGCAGTTGGGCAGGGGCACACCAGACCGATATAGTTCCCAGGGGATGAAGGCAGGGTACTTAGTCTATAGTAATTGCCTCTCTTCTCTAAAAGTATAAGCTCAATAATGACAGAGGCAGTTTCAGTCTGATATCAAGCACATACAGGACACTCAAGAAATAGTTATATTAAGAATTATTTGGCAGTTAGCAATTCATGCTTCCATCTACATTAAAATTCACTATCATCTTAATGAAAATTAGCCCTGTATTTGGATTGAATGCATTGATATTTCGGTACAAAATTTAAGTATAGAGAAAAGTCCACCAGATTAAAATGTACATCACTTAGTATGATGTCCAAAATTGTTCAAATGATTTTCAACTTATTCATTATTTTTCAAAACTTATTTATTCGGTTTAGGTCAATATATTACTTTCATATATAGTCAGAATATAAATGATAGTATTTATCTAGCAGATAGTTTAGAAAACCAGAAAGGCAGAGATCTGAGTCAAGGAATTTTATTATCTCGTTATGTTAATATATTAACAAGCCAATGAATTAATGTCGGTTAGTTTGTGTGATTAACCTATTACTATTTATTGTCAATAATTCATGACATATGTTTATATATTTGCAATATTAATGTAATGCATTTTATACAGTTTTTTACTTAGCTTATATCATAAACATTTTAGTTATTCTACATTCCTTCATATTTGCAGTAACAGATATACATACACACATACATATGCATACATGTTGACTGTACTATATGTTACTAAAATAGTATTGGATACTTTTATTCACGATATGCTATCATTATTGAAGCTACAGGGAACATATTTAAGGATATTTTTGTTTCTGTTTGTGTGTTACATGCCACTGAGTTAGCTCCAACTCCTGACAACGCTGTGAATGAGTAATGTCCACAAAGTCGCATCCTCCACAGCCCTGCTCGGCCCAACTCATGTCTATAGCTTCTTATATGGAGTCAATCCATCTCATATTTGGTCTTTCTCTTTTCCTGCTGCCTTCTATGTTTCCCAGCATAGAAGAACCTGTTTTTACTTGCAACAAAATTAGGAATCAAAATACAGCATTCAAGTCTAAAACTACTTAATTTCTCAGTCATATTGCTTTTCAGAAAGTTTGTACTAAATTACTAAATTAGTAGTAATAAATAAATATGGCAAATTCTTTTTGCAGTATCACTAGCACTGGCTATTTTGGTTTTTGTTTGCTAATTTTACTGTGTAAAACAGTATCTTAAGAGTTTACATTTCTTTGATAACTAGAGAAGTTGATCTTTAATCCATTTATTTATCAATTTTACTTCCCCTTTTATAAACTATCATGTTGTTTGCCTATTAATTTACTTGAAATCTTGACTCTTTCTTACAAATTTAAATATATTTTATCATTATCATATTGAGAAAAATATCTATAATGCATAATAAACCATATTATCATTTTATTTAGGTTTTATTTCTTTCGTTCCCAGATATAAATATGCACACATATTTCATCCTAATTTCTCCCATTAATTCCAAAAAAAGTTATTCTGTCTCAGAGCTTTAATTATTCTATTCCATTACTTGCTAATTTTTCTTTTAATGCTCATTTTTAACTATTTAATACACCTAACATTTATTTTAAATTAAGAGGGTAAGATAGAAATAGCATTTTCCACAATTGTTCCAAACACACTTAAATAATAATAATAATTCTGTTTTAATGTTTTTCCATAGAAAGTTTGTTAGTATATAAAAGGAGTTGATATATAATTATTGGCATTTCGCATCTTTACCTTCTATTCTACTCAGCGTTCAAAATGTTGCACAAATTGTGCAGTATTTTATGTATTAATGCTAAATAATATTTCTAATGTCTGATGTGGTAGGGTTTTTTTATTATTTAATAATCCTACACATTTTCTTCTAAATAGATTTTTCAAGATTACATTTTATGAAGAATGATAATATCAAGTTCAAATTTTGATGTAATTATTTAAATTGCAATGTTGTATATGCATTACTTAGAACTTGTATTTTTAGTAATATAAAATAGTCCCTTCCAGGAATATGTTCTATACCTCCAATTATTCAAATTTTCATTTAAATCATCCAATGAAAGAGATACATAGTTTCCATATAAAGTTTCCCTGCATATTAAAATTCAACTTTATCCCTAAATATTTTATATATTCATTATTCTAATGAATTTCTCCCTTTTTAAAATTGTATTTTCAGGCTGTTGTTAATTAACAGAATATAGAAATACAAGAAATTTTATATCTTTATATTATAACCAGATATTTATTAGTTAATAATGGATATTCTAAGTATATGTTTATGTATATGTACATACACTAAAATACGTTCCTAGCCATTATTTACTTTTCATTTATTTTCCCTCTATATTTGCATTCTAAAGAAATCTAGGGAGCATTTGCAATCTTGCTCCTTGGCATATGTCATCAGTTTGGCTCAAATAAACTCTTATAAAAATTCTCTGTAGGTTTGGATGTTTCTTACATCGACATTTACTTGGTGTAGTTCAGCAGAATTCTAAAGAAGCCCACCCAAGACCATCCCCTGGAGCTGGTGCTAGATACAAGCAAGGTCCCATTGTGCCCCACTGGCACCTGGCATCATATCAGATGAACTCAGGTGAGTTTCTCAGAATTCCAGGCCTCCTTGCTTTAAGTAGCAGCCATGACTTTATTTGAGCTATTAGAAAATCCTTGAGATGAATAAGGGTTGAGATAACCCAAGGAAATGGGGAAAATAAATGGGCTGCTGACTCTGAACAAAATATTTGTTGGTTAAATGAGAGACTGAAAGAGAAAGGACATTACTTCCCCAACCCAAATAGACAATGGGGTGATGACAGTTGTTTCACATCCCCAAATCCAAAGTGGCAGAGATGGGTACTACGAGGCATACAGTGTGGTAGTGCAGCCAATTGCAGAGAAGCTTGTGGGAGCCTTAGGGAGAAAGGCAGGGTGCTCTGGTATGGGTTCACGCTGAGTCCAGAGGCTCTAAAGAAGGGACTATGCTTAGAAAGTGTTGAGGTTCCAGTTGCATCAGGCAGGCAGGCTCTCACAGGCCTGTGCTGGGGTAATTTTAGGTGACTATGAATCTTTGTGGGGTTGCCCAAGGAAAATTTTCTCTAGAGCATAGAGCGGCCTTATAAGGTATCCTCAAATGGAGACATGCACATAAAGGCTGGTTTTCCCTAGAATTTTTTTTAGATTCTATAGATCTCAAAATTAACATCAGAAATGGTATCTCCCAGGGCAACAAGCCCCATGACAGTCAGTCTCCCATTTAATACTAAGATCGCTGAAATGAAGATACTTTGATACTTCTAAATTAAGTTTTGTGTACTCAATTAGAAAAAGCCAGCTATGAAATTAGGCAGAATGAATAGAAAATATATTTAATTGGTAATTGGTCTCTCAGGAAGCTTCAAAAGAGGATGTACATAAATGGATATTTAAACAAATGGCTCAATCTATGATGTCATTTAGGTGTCAACCCAATCCTTTGAGATAATAAAAATGTATCTTTATTTTAAAAGGGGACAGGTCATTTAGAACTTTATTTGTCAGGAAAGATATAAACTGTAAATCCTTCAGGGTAAAATCTGTATCCAACTGTTCTTTCATAAACTTGTGAATTTTTCTAATGGCTAAAAGGTGTCCGTTTGTGTTCATGTGTCTGTATAAATATGTTGTAAATGTGGAGTAATTTTCTACCTCCCAACGGTATTGTTAAAATTATTTTAAAGGCAAGCACTTGTAAAAACTGCATATTCTAAAATTCTCAGAAATATAGAAACTAACTCAAATGCTTTTCAAGTTCATGTGATCTAAGATTAAACCTTAGTAAATAAAAACTAGCAAGTTTATTGGTTTAAACAGCCATGTCTTTTTTTATTTGGGTCTTACAGAAATAAGTCCATGCTAATAATTGAATTTGCTGTCTATGAAATATGTTTCTAGAAGTTAAGTGATTAAAAATAATAATTAATAATAATAATAATAATAATGAGGGCAATGAGAAACCCAAAGATGGCCACTTGCTTCTTCCTTGCTTCCTGGCTCCCCATTTTTTAGTTTTGCATTCCATCATGTATCATACTGCATTTAAGCTGAACTTAGATGAAGGAACTTATGAGCTGACATTATTAAAAGGAGACATCTTACACTATTTGATAGAATCACTTTAAGAAAATGTCAAGTTGTAACAGCTTCCTTTCACAGGAAGTTCCCAGGAAACAAAGACTTTACTGTTTTTTGGAAATAACATCAAATTAAAGACACTCTCCAATCTCATTGAAAGAGAACTTATCAGGCACCTAACCGTGAATGGATATCTATCTACCCTTGTCTATGGACATCAAAGACTCCTCAAGGATGAGAAATTGCTGACACCAAAGATAGACAGCTATCCAAAGACAGTGACAAGGCTTGTATACCTATGGTTTGATATTATGCTCAGAATTCATTTTGTTAGATTGTTTTTACATATTTGCTAATGACATTAGTCATAATAATAGCTATACTTGTTCTTTGGTTTTTTCTATAGTCCAACTCTTTATGATTATTGAAAATATATAAGGTAATTGTTAATACTCTTTAAAAAAGAAATTGAAATGCTTTATTAATAATATGGAAGTATTATTCCTAATTCTAAAATTACTCTGTTCCTTTTAAAGCTCTCAAAATAGCTATATGCCTATTCTCTTAAAAAATGCACATACATATGCACTCAGATATACACATATATACAGAGATTTGTGTATAAATGATGCTATTGACTGTAATACTGTTTTTTCTATTTAGCAAAGAAGAACTATTTTATTTTATATTGTAAAATACATTTATTAGGATTTGATTTTGAATTTAACAATTATTTTTAAAATATCTATTAAATTATTACATGTTATTTCCTAACTTATTGATGTGGTATTATGTAAAATTTCTTCTGATATTAATATTTATCCTTGAATTTCTAAGGGGGAAAATCTAATTGTTCTTGGTATAGTATTCTTTAAGAATGGCAACTGAATTCGAATTTGTAGCACTTTAATTGTCAATCTTTAAGATTAAAGTATTTTTCAGAGAGATCTTCTTTTTATCAGTGAGATGAGTGAGATGTTGGTTTTCTCATTAGAAGGAACAAAAGAAGTATTGATGTAGGGTGAGAAACCAGACACTTCAAGAAGTTATTTTAAAGGAAGACACAAGAAAATATGTAATGCAGGAGAATAAATAGTCCTAAAAAGCAAATATCACACATAAAAACTTTTTCCTAGGGCAAGACCAGTGGAAAATAATCTCACTATATTTTGTATTAAATTAAATTATAACCAAGGATAAATATAACCATTGGGAATATTTTTAAGTATCCATTTCTGCAATTGCCAACCTTGAACAGCAGACAGTGAGACCTCTGAAGGCAAAGTACCCTTTCTGATTGTTGTTGTGAATAAATTAAAGAATGCTTTTGGAATCTGCTATTTCATTTCTGATTTTATTTTACTGTAATTTTTTCCTACTAATGAAATCACTTGAAGTAGCTTATTCTTTATATATGGTAAATTGCTTGGTTCTTATTTCTAAAAAAATCAATTATGTATTCTTAAATATTTCAAAATATAGAAAGAAAGTATTCTGGATTGCTATAAAATCTGTGAGCATACCTCTAAACCCCTGCAAGTAAAGTGCTCCTTATCTTATTAGTATCTTAAACTCCTATTTAACCAAAATATTTTTTTTAATGCAAAACCTTTCTTGATTTTACCTACATCTTTGCAGAAAGAATTTGTCGCCCTGCCTACTTTCAATTGTATCTTTTTGTTTCTAGTAGATATGATGACATACATAGGCTTAAGAGCTGGAGGAGTGGGGTGGTGGGGACAGATTCCAACCCTAAATCTGCTACTTACTAACAGTGTGAGACTGAATGATCTACAGAAGGATTTTGTTTTCTCTTTTGCTAACTAGAATATTTCCACTTCCCTCTCACAGGGTTGGTTTGTCTTTTATGAAAGAATGTGTTAATTCACAACAAAATTAGTTCATCTTCACTTTTTTCTAACACTTTAATGTTTGTATTTATATTCATCACAGAATTCTTGTTATGTTTTGTCAGTCAACTTGAGGTCAAGGACTATGTTTTATTCATCCTTGTATCTCATGTTTGACTCAATGAATCTGGGAAATCAATTACTGTGCTCCAACCTCTGGGAATCGAAAAGACCAGAAAGTGCTTGCCCAGTTAATTTCTAACATTCGTTTATATATTTGCCTAGAGTGCCTCCTGTGGTGCTCGTACCTACTGTGTATTACTCCAAATACATGAGCTCTAGTCCCTCACTAAGTGCATGTTGGTGATGTTCGGAAGACAGTAAATTGATTCTGTTGCCTCATTCCAGTTTGGAAAATATATAATGAATATTTGCAATGACCTGATTATGCAAAGTTTTTATTCCTGTGTGTCTGATCTCTATTTGGTGTCAATATCATTCTGGACTATGGCTCTCAACACTCTGCAACTTTGAGAAAGCTCCAGGAGCCTCCATATTGGCAATCCATGCAGAACTGCAATACACAGGTGAAAAGTTATAAATGGAGTCATTTCCTCTGAAGAAAATGGAGCACTTGAAGTGAGACTACTCCAGAGGGATCACCCTTGGACAGTCCAGGCTGCAGCTGCTCTGGAACGTCTTCACTCTGCGACAGTACTGAGATTTCTAGGAAACAACATTTATGTCTTGGTCCCTAAGCTACTTCCAGTCTTCTCTCATTTATCACAGCCCCAAACAAAACTGCCCCAAGACTTTAAGATCTCTAATAAGAGCTATGCCAAGTTAAAAGCTTTGCCCTGAATACCTAACTGTCAGGGAGATATCAGAATCACAAAGGTGGTTTTCTCAGGGAGAGGCTCAACCATTGCACTCTGGGTGTGTTGATCCCTGCAGTTTCCCCAAATGTGGGAAAATCAACTGAATAATTTGTGGTAATTGGGGATTGTATTTGCACTTTCTCTGAAAAAAAAAAAAAAGAGGTGTTTCCTTGAGCCAAGTACAGACAAACATTTCTTGGGCTTTATTTCAAAGTTGGGAAGATTGGGTTGAAAAGAAACCAATAATTTGGTATTGTAAGTGTATACTCATACCAAATCACTAGGAGAAATAAACAATTTAGACACAGCAGTAAACCATGCCTCTCTGAATCAAGAAGGTAATACTAGGGAGGAGAGAAGGGTAAGAAGTGACTCAGGTAAGGTTGATATTATTTTGACTTGTTAGAGCTGTTACTACCATCACTTACAATGGATAATCAAAGCATCACGATATTAAACACATTCATAATTGTATAAAAAATGGAGCCTCTGCCCCTGCAATTTTCTGTCTGCATTGGAGTCAACCTGTTGTTAATATCAACATCAATTAAACAATTTCTCTGTTTGTGTGTCTGTTTTGTCCATACCCTGTTAGCAACCATATCATGTTCATCTCCCACAAATAATAATCCTTCTAAATGTCCAAAAGATATACGACATCTAGGCTATACAAGTCTACTTTAAAGTGGGCCAGCATTTTCACACACACACTCCTTCACATAAACCCATAAATGTTTTTCCTTTTTTCTTCTTATGAAGAATGATAGGTTTTAAATGAGGATTAACATATTTTTTTAAAAAGTACAACAGAAATCTATTTGCAAGTCCAAAATGCATTTTGATTATACCTAGAATTGTTTACACTATTTCTAAGAGGATACTGTCCAAAGAGCATAGAAGTTTTATTATTCTTTTTAAATATTGTATCAAATAATTTTCTGTCAACTTATGTTAAATGTTTTAGTTCTAAATATTACTTCTTGGCATAACTTTTTAGTAGGTATGTCATTTAGTATTCTACCTTCTAAGTAAAGGAAATAATGATTTAATTACCAAAATTAATGCTAACCAAATAATTATGTAGACATTAATTATGACTATATTTTAAAATATTGATATCAACTCCTGGTAGAAAGCACAAAGATATTGTCTACTTTCAATAATTAAATCAAATAATGTTGTAACTGTCCGTGGTATATTTCTTTGGATCTCAGATAAGTATTCACCTACTCAGTGCATTAGTTGGAGAAAACTCAGTAAAAGAAAGAGTCCTGTGAGGCTAAAAAAGAAAATTTTACAAATCAATATATGTCATCTTGAAATAAAAAATATCAATTAATTATTACAAAGCACAAGTTCACAAAATTGCCAGAATGTCTATCATAGGAAGTAATCTATTAGAAACTAATCTGGACCAATCAGATGTTTTTTCTAGAATTGAAAAAGCAGAAGAATTTAATCATTTTCCAATAAACAATTATACAATTAATTGCCCTTTCTTGATATTTCAGTTAAGGTTAGATTCTCATTGATGAAATCTTTACAAAACAATGCCAATTAAAACCACATTTACACAGGAGCTCTGAAGGAGGTTCCAATAGTCACAGCTAAAACAATTTGAACAAAAATAAATACATAACAATAATATTGGGTTTTAGCAAAGAGTAAGAATATTATCCTTATCTGTTTTGATTTTATTTTTTTATTTTTCTACACTTAGAATTTTCACGCAATACTAATGACTTTTTTCTCTTGACAGTTTCATAAATTTTAACACATATACAGATTTGTGTAACCACCATCACCTCAATGAAGATATAGAAAAGTTTCATCACAACACAGCACTCACTTGTGCTATCCTTTCACAGTCACTTCTTTGACCCTACATTTGGCAACCACTGATGTATTCTTTAAATTATAATTTGGGTTTTTTTTTAATGTAATATATATTGAATCAAACAGTATATAACTTTCTGAAACTGGCTTTTTCACTCAGCCTAATACCTTTGAGGGTCACCTCAATTATTGCACACACAATAGTCCTCCCTTATTCGCAAACAAGCTTCAAAAATATTAAGTAGAAAATTCCAGAAATAAACAATTCATAAGTTTTAAATTGCATGATAATATCTGGCACTATCCCATGCCACCTCACATGGAATATGAATCATCCCTCTGTCTACTGTACCCACGCTGTATATATTTCTTGACTGTTAAGTCACATAGTAGTTGTCATCTAGGTTATCAGACCAACCGTCTCAGTACCACAGCGCTTGTGTTCAAGTAACCATTATTTTACTTAATAACAGCCACAAAGTGCAAGAGTAGAAATGCTGGCAACTCAAATAAGCCAAAGAGAAACCACTGAGTGCTTCCTTAAGTGAAAAGGTGACAGTTCTCAATTTAAGGAAAGGAAAAAAAAATGTATGCTGAAATTGCTAAGATCTATGGTAAGAACAACTCTTCTATCCATGAAATTATGAAGAAAGAAAATAAATTTGTGCTAGTTTTGCTGTTGCATCTCAAACTGCCAAAGCTACTGCCACAGTGCATGATAAGTACTTAGTTATGATAGAAAAGGCATTAAATTTGTGTAGAAGGCATGAACAGAAAATGTGTTCCTACTGACAGCAACATGTTGCACCAGAAAGCATTGAGCCTATACAAAGACTTCGCAAGGGGTTCCCTGAAAGAAATGACACCAAGCCATTTACTGTGAGAAAGGGATGGTTACACGGATTCAGGAATAGGTTTGGCATTTTATCATCTCACATCACCACACAAAGAAGGGTGAGTATCTTACAATAGGATATTTTGAGAGAACGGAGACAAACCACATTTATATAACTTTACAGTATATTGTTATAATTTTTTATTATTAGTTGTCAATCTCTTACTGTGCCTAATTTATAAATTAAACTTTGTCATAAGTATGTATGAATAGGAAAAAAACATAATATATAGGATTTGATATTGTCTGTAGTGTCAGGCATCCACTGGGGGTCTTGGAACATATCTCCTACAGATAAGGGGAACTACTGTATCACTAGTTTGTTCTTTTGTGTTGCTGATTAGTATCTCATTGTTTGGATATGTACAGTTTGTTTAACCATTCACCCACTGAAGGACATTGGGTAATTTTCAGTTGTATTTTGCTTTGTGTTTTCAAATATAAATAGAACTGCTCTAAACATTTTTGTACAAATATTTGTGTAAACATTGGTTTTCAATTCTCTAGGCTTTATATACAGGAGCAGGATTGCTGAGTCATATGGCAAGTGGTGCTTATAAGAAACTGCCAAAATGTTTTCAGAGTGGCTATACCATTTTGCATTCCCACCAGGAATATATGATCTCCATTTTATCTGAATGCTTGCCAGCCGAGTCAGTATTTTAAAATTTAGTCATTCTAATAGCTATGTAATAGTATTTTATTATTGTAGTTTGCTTTTCTCTAATGACTAATGAAGTTGAACATATTTTGATATGCTTTCTGCCATCATTGTATCTCTTTTCATGTATTTGCTCAAGTGTTCCAATGAATAGTTTATTCAAACGTATAGTTTGTTTTCTGATTGTTGAAGTTTGAGAGTTCTTCACATATTCTGAATACATTTAATTTGTTGGATATATAATTTGCAAATAATTTCACCTAATCTGTAGCTTACCTTCATTTTCTTAAAGTGTCTGTCACAGAGCAATTTCTTTTTAAATGTTAAGTCTAATTTATACTTTTCTTTTATGGATCATGCTTTGTGTCATATTTAAGACTTCTTCATCTACCACTAGGCCACATAAGTTTTACCATATATTTTCTTCTAGAAATTTTATAGTTTTATGTGTTACATTTAGATACATGATCCATTTAAGTGAATTTTTCTATAGGTTGTGAGATTTAGGCTGAGGTTTATTTTTTTTCCTGTTCCATTCATCTAAATGTTTGTCTCTTTATCAATGTTATACTGTCTGGATCAGTGTAGCTTTTATAGTAAGTCTGAAAATCAAGTTAATATAATTCTTCCAAATCTATTTTATTTTATCAGACTGACATAAATAAATATTTGAATAAATAAATAAATGGAGAAAAACTAAACCTTTCTTACAGAAGATTTTAAAATAACATCAAAGAAATGAGGAAAACAGAAAATAACCTTTAGACCACCACGATGGACATTGCCTATAGCATGAATGTTAAAATTGTTTGTGGGCAAAATGTTAAGGAAAAATAGGATAGTTGCATTGCCTCTACGTATTCTTCCAAAATATTTATGTTACTATGATGGTTTTAACAGATATTTTCTAATCATTTGATACCCCTCTCTAAAGGAGGTAGAGATTAATTTTCCTCCCCGCAAGTGTGAGCTGGATTTAGTGACTCACTTATAACAAATAGAATATGGAAAGGTAAAAATCATAATTTTACAGTGGAAAAACCTGGCAGACAGCACTTTAACCAAGTGATCATGGTTAGCATCACCAGTGATAAATCATGTTGCTACTAGGTACTCTGATACGATGCAGTGAAAACAGCACATTGCCTCTGTGATATAGTTTCCAATAATCCATAACCTCAATCTAATCTTGAGAAAACATCAAACAAACCTAAATGGCTATAAAATACTAACCAGGACTCATCCAAAGTGTCAAGCTCCTGACAGACAAGAAAAGACTGAAGGACTGTCACGGACTTTAGAGATGTGATGACTAAACGCAACATGGTATCCTGCATTAAATATGGGGGATGACAAAACCATGAAAAAAGAAAAGGTAAAAAACACATAAATTCTATAGTTAATATCATTGTACCAAAGTTAATTTCTTAGTTTTGCTAAATGTACCATGGTTATGTAAGTTGCTAACATTTGGGGAAGATTTATGAAGTGTATAGTGAATTTCCTATACTATTTTTGCAACTCTTCTATAAACCTAAAATTATTCCAAAGCAAAAAGTCTAAAAACCATGTAACCGTTTGTCCAATTATAAATACCAAAGCATTACCAAACAAAAAATTAATTCTTTGTTTATAATTCCTAGCAAAAAGAAATTATTAATAAGCATAAAACAATTCTTTCGTTCAAGAAAAACTTAAATTTTCCCATTTTTTATTAAATCAGAAACATCTAGTAGTGAATAAGAAGTCCATATTTCAGGTACATGTTCTATTGTTAGAAACTGTACTGTATACTCATTCTAAGTATATATCTATTGCTTTTGCCAATGTTTTTTCAGTTTTTCGTTCTTTTAAAAAAAAAAAAACAAAACACCATGATCTCACTTGGAGAATCTCTCTCCTGCACTCTCAGCTCATTTGGTTTTAGATGAGACCATTTTAGGGTAGGTATAAAGTTCGAGATTGGATCTCCAAGGATGGTGCTAATAACGGATTCTAGGATGAGTATATCGCTCTTCATGGTTCAATCAGAGCTAATCCTTAGACAACTGATATAATATAATATTAATCATGGAGCTATTGGGATGCACAAGATGCAGACGAAATTAACACAGTGGAAAACAGAGTCAAGGGATGAGGAGAATGAAAAAGAAAGAGAAATACCTGGTCTTGATGACATTATTTAAGCGACTTTATTTAGCTATGTCTAAAGACTATTCTTCTGAAAACTGACCCCAGACTTTATAGTTTTACGAGACAATACATTCTTTAATTCACATTTTATAATTTTTGGAGGAATTAGAATTAGATCATAAGCAATTTGCATACAAAAAGTCCTCCAAATTAAAAAATCCATAGAAATAGAGGGTTTTCTAGAAGCAAGACTTTAAGCAAATAAAATTATGTATCTCCACCCATCTACTCAGCAGAAACTTAATGGATTAAGAAGAATGTGCATATCCCATCTGCTTTCTTTTGCAATCTATGTATTCAGCTCTATACAATTTCCCTAGCTAATCTGAAATATCACATTGAGTATATAACTCATAAAGTTTATTCTTATGTGTTGAGTCACTTTATGACATTTTCAAAAGGAAACTCATCCTTTTAAGAAAAGATCTCTAAATTAAGGATATAGTATTAGCAACCATTGAAAACCATATTAGGTATGATAAAATTAGATCCACAGCATGCAGATGACATGATTTTAAAATAAAGTGTCATTGGATTTCTTTCCAAATAAGTCTTTTTAGCATTCTTTAAATTTCCTACTCTGGACAAAGCCCTTACCCCTTCCCACCCTTATTTACTCAAATGGTTCACAAATTAAGTTGCATAAAACTCAACACAAAAGATTTGTAAGGGCATGAAAGGGGACTGGCAGATGTTCTTCAATTCAGTCTTTGAGTGGGAAGGGCATGTGGAAATGGCACTGGTTTGAATGACAACTGGAGTAATGGCCTGCCATTCTGCTGGCACTTTTAGTGTTAAGCAAGTGATCTGCAAAGTAAAGTGGATTCACAGTTAGAGTCAGCACCCGTGTACAGGTCGCCCGTAAAAATAGAAGATTCCATTATTCTTCAGGCTCCCTAGAGGTAGCAAGGTCTCTAGCATCATTACCAGGACTAAATCTGACTTTTCTACCTCCCCTAATTTCCTCCTAGTAATTATAGGTCAAGCACTCTTTTGTAAATTATAAAACCTTTGTTCTTATCAAAAATGAATAGCTGAGGAAAAAATTATAAAAAGAGTCCAAGGAAAAAAATTTCAATTAGAAAACCAAGCTAATTTGGTATGACCAAAGACTGTCAGGCATACTGACAGTGCTCTATTATGCAGTCATTTGGGCTCTTTCAAATTAGTTATGTTAATGTCCTGTGAGTGAATGTAACACTTGGATGGGACAAGATTTCTGCAATTAATTTCTGCAGTCAGTGGAGAGACAAGCAAATTTATTTTCCCCCTCTCTGGGAATTGGTAGTGGAGGGTGTGAGGTAGCGAAAGTGCATTTAGGAACAGGGTACAAGCTAAACACAAGCCCTAAATAAAGCAGAAACAATGGGAGCCAATGCCTCCTCATTCATTCAATTGACAATGTTTTGCAGCTTAAACCTGTTTTATTAATTATGTTTGACATTTCCTTAATTAGTTTCATTTACACCAAATCAATCCCTACTGCTGTATGGCATCATTTATCATTTTGAAAAATTTGCATACTGAGTGCTGACTTTTCCTACTTAATTATACATTAAAAGTGTCAAGCACACTTGCTGCCTGGCATTATCTGCGGCAGAAAGGTTTGTGGCTGGACGGTGATGGTATTAATCATTAAGAGCCCCCAAGTACTGCTGGGTAATGTCTGGGGAGTAGAGTGGCTCTCATTTTAACGCTAGAGAGCAGAAGTGCTTTTGTAAAATGACCCAGAGCAAAAACAAAATAAATGACCTAAAACATCCGGTGTACTGTAATGCTTTGCTCTTTCAATGAAAATATGCTTTAGAGGGAAGGTTTACTATTAACTATTTATTTTCTGTAAATTTAAACACTATGAATCCAGTAGTAGTAAATTTGTAATCTCGGCTTGGTCTTGAAGACAAGATATTTTAGTTGAATATATAATGGTGGCTTGGTAGCATACATTCCAATATATGCCAACTCAAATGTGTTATGTTACAAATGAAAGCTAGAAAAGATAGTATACCATTAATACAGTGATTGATGTTGCTCATTTCTTTTCTACTTACAACTTTCAATGAATAAGCAACTATTTTTCACTGAACAACATGGAGCACAACTGAACATAGAATATGTCTAAAATTCTAATACTACAATAGAACTTCATTTGTACAGTCTAATAGTTAGATTTCAATATTAGGAAATTTTCAGTGATGAAAAAATTATAAGACTGTACAATTCTGAGCACAAAGCAAGATTGTGAGCCATGACAATGAAAGAGTTAACAAGAACCTGTTAGTAAATTGTGTATCAAGTATGCCTTCCTTCATGTCAGAACTCAAACTTAGTACATTTAATATTCAAATTCATTTTCAAATACTTGCCCATTAACATAATATATGCTACTTTGCAAGCCTGGTCAGAGAAATCTGTAACTAAATAATTTTCAAGTTTCCTTCATATCAGATGCATTATATGCAGTGTGAAATTATTTCCCCACTCTACCCCTTTGCCGAACAGCAGAAAACCAACACATAATATAGTAGGTATTACTACAAGTGCATTACATTCTTTAGGAGCTACTATATATGCAGGAAAGTTTATAATTGCTAATTTTATGTGAGTATTTATTGCATAGTTTATGTATAACTGTAAGGTTAATATGCAATTGCAATACAGCCTTACTTAAAACTTAGAAGAGGAATGTATATGACATAAATGTATTTAGGCAAATATTATAAATAACTCATTTATGTTTTCAGTCAGTTAAAAATGCTATTTTTAATGATGTCATCATTAAATGTATTTGTTTTTTATCACATGAAAATAATTCAGAATAGGAAATATACATCTAAATTTACATATCTACATTTAATATTTAATTTTGGAAAACAAAATGATCCATGTATGTTGTGACAATTCAGTTAAATTTTTAAAATAATGTTAAAACCAATAGTATAGTTTTTATATACCTTGCCTCTCTCAAATTTTATCTTTAAATCTATACTTATATTTTTTCTTGCCCTTTCAAGCCATGATCCTTTATTCTAGTTACAAATTTAAAGGGCAAATAGCTTTTCTAATCAGGAAGGAATAATGAAATATAATAATAGTAATCATGACAATAAGAGATAGCATATTTTAACATTACTATATCCCAGCCACTGGGCTAAATGTTTTATATTTATTATGTTTATCCTCACAATAATTTGATGAGACAGATATATGATTACCCCATTAAGGCTTACAATTTTAAGTAGCCAGTCTAAAGCAATCGATCTAAGTGGCAAAGGCCAGTGTTACAAAAAGATTGCCCCTCCAATGTCCATGTCCTCAGTAATTTCACTGAATTACATATGTTCATAATATTCCACAAACTTCTAAAGGCATGTGTGCTATAGTAAAAAATGTATCATTTTTTGAATTTTGACTGGTATGCTTAATCCAAGTCTATCATTTACTAATTACATAACTTTGGGCAACTTAAATTTTCTGGGCTTTTTTCTTGTCTATAAATTGGAGTTAATGTACCCATTTCACATGATTGTTGGAAGGAGTAAGAATTGGTAATATCATATAGTATGTAAGTAATACAGTTGACTTGTTCTGTCCCTACTAGATGTAAAACATCTGTTTACATCTGACTCTTCAATGATACTTAAGTCCTTCTTTGTCTCTTTGTTCACCATGGTTCACCAAGCATCTAGAACAAAGTTGGGCATGTTGTAGGAACTCACAAATGTCCATAAGTAAGTCTGTGGGAGGGAAAAGTTTTATAATGTTGAATATTGCTACTGATCCCCTTTCATTATCAAATCATCTTCCTTACCCTGGTCCTCACAATCCACTCAGAATATTTGTTTCTTTGGGGGCAAAAAAATGCTCTGCCTTTACTCCTTTACTGCTGCTCCACTGCATTCTTACTCTAGTATCCAGGGCCAAGGCACCTCTGATGTTCCTTCACCTATCAATTTGCTTAGTGGATACTGGAGTAACAGCAAAGATTAATTAATGTTCATAATATAATAATAACCAACTAAGAAAAAAAGAGAAAATCAGAACTTGACTGCAATTATTCACAAACAGCATATTCTATATTATGTAGCTATATATTAGTTTTAATATAACAGTTGATAACCTGATCCAAAGTCAAAGACAAAATTTACCAAGGGTATTTAATATTTTCTATCATTTGCTATTGCAAACTTTAAAACTGTAGATTTTTCTTGGCACTGTATTTTATGACTTTTTTAAAAAAAATCTTCAATTTACAAATTAAAATTCAAATAATCATACATTGAAATAAATATATACAGGCATGAGTCACATAAATGTAAAGCTAATTTATATACCCACCCCACAAAGCTTTACTTGCTTCATTATATGGAATAGCTCCAGACACATATGGCCTTTCAAGGACACACACATACACACACATGTGCATGCACAATATCTATATACCTGTATGACTATATAGCTATATAACTATAGATATATAGGTACGGTCTACACTTCAGAAACTCTCTACTTGTTAAAAAAAATTAGCAAAACTCATTTACTTGGCTCTTAACAGAATTCATTAACCTTTGTCTTCTTTTAAGAAGCCAGGAACTATTCTAAAACTGACATTGTCATTAAAACTCAATAGGAAGTCACCATTTTTAAATTAAAGTCATTAGATAAGTTTCTCAAGAGTTAAAAAAAGATTAGAAAAAATTCAAATAAGAAAAATAATTTTGCTTTGGGTGTAAAAAGGCCCCAAGAGAAATTCCTCAAGTTTTGTTAGAAAGTACTCTTTTGCAATCAGAATATCTATGAAATTTCAACCCAGAGTATTTTTAAGGATTTAACTCTTTCATGTTTCAAAATGAAATGACTCTTTAATAACAATTATATGATTATCATAGTATACAATAAAGAAAAATTACATTGCACAATAGTCTAAAAATATTTTCCAGTGATAGTACTAAGAACTACATTAGTATTTCATTAATTTGTAATTATATATTGTAAAATAATTGTACTTCTACTATCATCACAGAAACAATAATATTCCTAGTACCTTGTTTTCCAAGAAAATATAATTCTTTAGGTAGTGAAATAAACTATATAATTCTTCATATGTGACCCAACATCTTTTTCTGTTGTCCAATTGGTGTCATATTTATTCTAACAGTTTTGCCTAGACTCATCCATATCATAGCTTCCCATTGAAAAAAATGTCATATGTAGATAAAGAACACCTAAACCTGAGAGTTTGGTTGGTAGTTGTGGAAGTTTTAAAGAAAATGAAGTTAACTATAGCCATAGTTTCATAACTACCATTTTCTAACACACCAAACTTGATAACATTGAACATGACTTTGGAACATAACTTCTATTTCTCTTTCATATTTACTTAGCCAGAACATCTCATAAACTCTAGCATCATAATAATGATTCCACCATTAATTTCCTGTATTCCTTTCACATTACCCCTGTCTTACTTGCTATTATCATCCCTTAATATGCCTATAATAGCCTTCAAAGAAAATAGCCTCTCTCTAGGCAATTTCTATTTTTATTTATATACCTACCACCAGATTAAGTTTTTGACATATCACTCTCTTTCCATAACTTCTTATCTCAGAAACACTCCAACTTTACATTTTAGTTGCCAATTGTTTTATGTTTCAGTCAAGTAAAACCACTCTCCCTTAAATATCGCCTCTGGGTTTCCCACACCTCTGAGGTTTTTGACATACCTTTACTCTAATTTGAAATACTCTGCCACTTGCTACCAGCATATTGTGTTCTCAACTGAAAATTTTATTTCCTTTCTCTGGTTTCCTATAGCATTGCCAACACCATAGAATAGTATTTATAATTTACCCTTTGGCATCATTTTTTATCATTTACTGTTTGTATGTGTTCTTTCCCTAATTATATTTTAAGTTTCTTGGAAAATCATACTATAATTTTTTTCATATACACAGAACTGACCTGGATACTGTCACTGATATTTATTTCTCTGTATCCTAATCTATACTATGAGTTAAGAGTACAATGCTTAGAAAAATTCCTGGTTCACAATCAACATTCAAGAAATTCTGTTTGAATCTTAAATAAAACTTCTCCTTTGATCTATTATTTTTCACAAGAACAGATAAAATTAATATGCACATAGAGAAAAATAAATAAAGCAGAGTATTATTATAAATTATTTAATCTTTCAAAGAACTTGCCATTTCAGTAAATTCTTATTTGGCATTCAAACAATATATTATAAATTAATTTTTACATAATTAAATATATAATTTTAATATTTTAAAAGTATATATACACCTGATTCAACTCTTTAAATATCTTCAGTCACGTGAGAAAGCATAGAATGACTTTTTTCAGCAGGGATGACTTGGAATGTTGAGACACAAAATCAGACACTTCTAAATAAAATCTTTTCAAAGGATACAATAGAAATCAACAGCTCAATATCACAATTAGGAAGCTTTTGAAACATTTGAATGTAATATTGCGGACTCAAATAGTTTAGGTGTCTTAATTGCAGGTTATTTAATACGGCTTAGACTATTTCTAAATTCCTGAGTCTGCAAAAGGCAAACATAAGTAGTGAGTAATTAACTTTGTCTCAAGAGGTAAAACTAGTCTGAAACTTGCTATCATGTACAGGGCTTTGGCAAAATAATGCTTTAATAAACAAGTGAAAAATAAACATCATGAAAAAATTAAAATGAAAAAATAATAAAAACAATATTTGGACAGAGATCTTTTTTTCCTGAATAGATAGCTTGTTAAAAATCTAATACTATAAAAACTATGGTATACGATAGTCTTTTTTATTCAAGGGGATTAAGGTGCTTTATTCTCTAAATTTGATGTATGAAAAGAGAGACAGAGAGTGAGGAGAGAGAGATAAGAAGATAAATAAAAATATCAATAAAATTTTTGTTACATTTAATTAATTAAAAAGTTATCATTGGCATAAGTAACATTAAGACAAAAGTTACCTGTAAAAAAATTTAAGGTAAAGCATCATGGCTAACTTTTCAATTGGGAATTCAAGCTTTTCCTTCAAATGTGCATTATTAGCAAAGTTCATTTAAAATTCGAACTTTTCCTCCCTCTTAGTCAGGTCTCTTTAGTTTGCAGATAAAAGACTATCCAACTCTTAAAGAAAAATAGAAAAGGTATCAATTTACATAACTAAAATGTCCCATAACAGGCCATTTCTCAGGACATTCCTCTCCATCCTCTTGTTTGGCTTTTTTCTCTGTTGGCTTTATTCTCAAGCAGATTCTTCCTATATAGTGACAAGATGAACAACAGTGGCTCTGTTGGACTTAACAGTACTCTACATATAGCTTAGCCAAAAGTCCTAGAGTTTTGACTATCACAATTTGCCTTATATACCCGGTCCTGAACCAATCAAACTGATGGCCAGAAGAATGGAGCATGTGTTTTTTGGGCAGGTCTGGGTGACACACCAGTCTGAAGCTAAGGGTGGGTCAACTCATCGAAACCATACGGAATCAGTTAATTCACCAAAAGAAAGAAATGAGTCATTTTTGCCAGAAGTGCTACTGAACAACAGAAACATAGTGCCTGCCCACTCTCTACTCTAAGGAAGAGAAACTGACATCAATAATATGAAAATATAAGCTGCCAGATAATTTTGTGCCCTAAAAGAGAAAAGGTAAAAATAAATTATGAGAGACTGATACATATATTCGATGATTACATACATACATATAATACATGTTTAATAAGAAGACATATTATAACATTTTGTAAAATAAGATTATAACGAATTTCCCTAGTATATTAAATATAGTAATGGTATCTAAGTTTCCATATTTTACTTTTGCTTAAGTATCAGTATCATAAATTTACTAAGTTCTGAATATAGTTCAGGAGTATTAATCAAAAAAAGTATAGACTATTAGTTGGCATGGTCAAGAAATAAAGTGTTCTAAAATAACATTGTTAATTCCTTATATATGTGGGCAGTAGAGTCCTCAGCTTGAGTTATTCATTGCTGTCTATTGGTGACTTTTAGGATCCAAGCATGCTTAGGTATATTTGAACTGGCAAAATTCCATTCAGAAATATGCAGAGGAGAATCCTGGGAACAAATATATATTTATTTGTTTGTTTGTTTATGTTGATTTATTCTATTTTTATTTTCGCTAAAGAGAAAGTTAAAACAGCCTCTCAATTACCCAATACTCTGTACTCTTTACGGTCTTATAAACAGTATTTGACAAGCTTTGTGGTTTCTTTTCATTTGTTTGTTTATGGTGATATTGATTAACGAAATCCAATAAGTTAATAAGTTCAAGGCGTACAATTCAACAGTAAGGCATATGTGTGTGTGTGTGTGTGTGTGTGTGTGTGTGTGTGTATTCATTGTTCACTCTGGGGTCCAGCTATATATATCTAAGTATGTCTTGTAAACTACAGATGAGTGGAGAAAAGTCTTAAGAAGCCCGACATAATTACCCTAATTACCCTATGTCTTGTAAACTACAGATGAGTGGAGAAAAGTCTTAAGAAGCCCGACATAATTACCCTCAGTCAGTCCAGATGAGAGGTACTCTGAGTAGAATATGGTAGCTGATGACTGAATCTATCGTCAGTACAGTCCCTAGATGCATCACTAGATCACAGGTAAAATAAGGCTAAAGTGAAAACTGGAAAGCTGCAATACATTGTGAACACAGCTGATTTCCCTCAGGACCCCCTTAATAATGACATTAGTGAGGAAAAATAGAGAAAATAGAGAAAGCACACCCAATTCCACCATCTCTGAGTTTGAACCCAAGGCACTCATTAATGGAAAAGGGCTACTGTGAGCACCTCATTGCAGCAGAGGAGCAGTGGAAGTATTCACTGTGCCATACTGAGTTGTTCTGGGGCAGCAGCAGGGTCCACAGGGAACAAGAAAAGTGCCGCTATTGCCTTGTGAGTCTACAGTTCAGCAAAAGAGTGCATCGATGCTGGACAAGTAGGTCGAAATCTTTGGAGCTGACTCATTTCTGAGTAAATGTGAGCTTTACTTGGGGACACACTGAGATATTGAAGGGGGATTTTTACTTCTGCCATTTACAAGCTGTATAACATTAAGCAAGTTAGGAATCCCCTCAATGTCTCAGTTTCCTCATATATGTAAATAGAGATAACTATTATTGATGTGACGATTGAGTTAATGTACTTGTGGACACCCACATCCATTATGTCATGGCTGTTGTTCACATTATTTTTCTACTAATTTAAGAAATAATTCAGTCTCAAAGTGCCTTTGAAGACAGTGCAAGATAGTGGAAAGAGCACAGATGGGAGATTTTATCACTGTTACTGGCTATGTGTCTTAGGGCAACTCGCATAAAATCTCTTAGCCTTCGTTTCTTTATCTATAAAATAACTATAACAAATATATTCTCCCAGGACTATTAGGAAAAGTCATGATAAAATATCCAAACTATCAAACACAACTAACCAAAATTTATTGAGCACTTACTATGTACCAAGTATTGGTCTAAGGGGTCTAATGTGTTAATTCATTCAATCCTTCCTCATCAGAACATTATGAAGTACAAACTGTTGTCTCTGTTCACAGAAAAAATAACTGAGACACAAATCACCTTCCTAATTCCCCATAACTAATAAATGACAGAAGCAGGATTTAAGTGTAGCTCTTGGCTACAAAGTAAACAGCCATAAACACCATACAATTACCACCTCTCAGTATTTAGAAAATTGTGGGTGTTCAAGTTAAGTGGCACCTGTTATTATTATCTAGATCATCACAAATATTGATTATCATTATTGTATAGATGTTCAAAAATACTGGTGAATAAAGTTTTGTGCATGATAAACTAATCTATTTTATATATATTTAGAATCATGTTAATAATCAAGATATTTTTAAAGATTTGATAAAATGGCACATGAATTTATCTTTACTTTTTGGTAAAAGGTTATTTCAATAGTACTGTTCAGGATCACATGTTTAGTTGGCTTTTTAAGGCTTTTCTTTAAGAGTTTCATATTTGGTCCAAAATTTATAAAGACCTAATTCAGAGAGATCGAATAGCATTTACTCTCCTTCTAATGGTTCATTTATTTCAAATGGATTAAATTTGTTGGCAGCAGTTTGTATTGGGAAAAAAACAAGTTTTACACTTCTAGAATTTATCATTTTAAATCTTAAGAAGAAATCAATTTAACATAAAAGAAGTAGTTTTCTTAGGTAGTCATTTATATTCTGTAATTCAATTTTTTGGAGAGGCGGGGGAGCATTGCCAAATTCTATGGCTAAGTTTTCATTTTTAGTTTTCATTCCACAGACAAGTTTTTTTCCCAGCTTTGTTGACATATAATTGACAAATAAAATTATACGACATTTAAAGTGTACATTGTGGCAATTCGATATACATATACATTAAGAAAGTACTCCCAGCGTCTAGTTAATTAACACATCCACTACCTTACATGTTTATCTTTTTTTGTGTATCTGAGACCATTTAAGTTCTACTCTGTTAGCAAATTGCAATTATATAATACAGTTATCAGCTAGTAGTCACCATGTTTGATAGCAGATCCTCAGACCTTATTCACCTTATAGTTGAAAGTTTGTACACTTTAACCATGTTTTAATAAAGAAAAACATCTCTATTTTGTATGTATTCTGTTTAAAATCATCTTGACTCTGTGACTCAGATCTCAAAAAATTGGGGACTATTTCAAAGTAATCAAGGGACAAAGTTGATCTTGAATAGTTAACCTGACAAAGTTTCTCATTAACTATTAATTTATAACCATATATTATTATAAGTTGCTTTTCTTTTAGAAGTTATAAAAAATAATAATTGTGCCAGCATCATCCAAAGGTGTTCTAGTTATTAAAATGGAGAATTATATAGATAAATATTTTCATAATAAATTAAGATTAAGTGTAATATTGACTTTAGACTCCTGAGCTTTGATTTTAATAACTGTAAATTTTATAAAGTATATTTTAGTTGTTCAGTTAACTCTTTAGAAAATGATGTACGAACCGACAAAGGAGTATTAAAAGAACATTATTTTTTCAAATATAAATTGTTAGTTAAAATATTAAATTTAAATTTTAGATATTAAATTATTTGATAATGTAAGTGTTAGGTAAAAATGCCGAACAAATAATGCCCCAAATTGAAAATATTGATGGAAACATAATTCAATATATAAAATTTTATATTATTTATATTCATAGAGGTCAGAATCTGCATTAGGTAAAGTTAATCACAGGTTGATCTAAAATAGTCCCTAAAGTAATTTTAACCCTTATTAATGTTAACTTTGTCCCTTATTTTGAGCAAAAATTTTTATAACAAAATTCTCCTAAAGAGAAAAAAAATAATTAACTTTTTAATATTTATTCTAATCCAATCTGAACTTCCTTTCTGCACACAAATAAGACCTTCTTTATACCTTAATTTTTGTCATAGAGAATTACTTCTTATTAAAATTTTAAACATAAAATGGATAATATATTAAACATTGTATTTATAAGTTATCTTTTTTTTGCTAACTGCTTTGTTGGCAGTAAAGTTAAAAAAGCGAATGCCAAATTCTCTGTGTTAAAGCAACTTGTGCAGATTGCCATTTTTCCTATTTGAATTTAATTTTTTATACTAAGAGGAATATGCTATTAAAAAAACAGAATTGATTACTATTAGAAACTTCTAATATAATTGTGGATACTGGCATGCCCCTCTCTCCTATCACCACCACCCCTAGGTGACACACATAGCTTCTGTGGAATGCCAGGCTCCCGTACACAGGCCTGGCATTCTGTCGTAATCATTCTTTTCAATGCACAATTTGTGGGTTTCTGTGAAATGCAGCTATTGGTAGTTATGCTTGTACTCAAATGAAATGATATTGAATTTCTTTTATGCATGTGCCTTGGAAACCTCACAGTTCTCCATAAAGATTTTATTCACACAGCAGATTTGTTGTGACTTAGATAGTTTCAGACAATTTTAGATTTGAATGGACATGGAAGGATCTGACAGTATAAAAGAAATATCAGGAAAAAGAAACATGTAGAACCAAATGATGTATTAAGCAACCTACAGAACAAAGCAAAGAGAATGCCTGTGATTGTAGTAAAGAAAACCTGAAAGTATGTCTTTGAAGGATCTCTTGTGGGGGCTAATCTTTTTATATTGCATATATGAGCTGGTGATGGAACTTGTCAACTCCATTCATCCTACAAATTAAGTTTCGATAAAGCCTTGTTCCTTATACAACCTTCATATTTTTAAAATAAATTGTTCACAACAAGACACATTCTAGTTTTCATATATTTTCACAACAGTCTAGGTCACAAATACAAAATGGAAAATAAACACAACTGCAAACGTTTGTTCTTCAACTAGAATTTAGATGATTGAATTAGAAAAAGAAGATGAGTAATTTTTTAGTGGAATTCTAAAATGTGGAATTCAAATAATGGTGAATTAACTCATAGATAAAAAGAGGAGAGATTAGCTAATATATTTAGGGCAAAAAATGAATTTAATATGAAGTTTCCTTCATTATTAAGAGTACATGATTCATCAGGCATAATTTAGGGACTACATATATAACACTGAACAATATCCATTATTTCATGGAGCTTATTTACTAATGTTAGAAACAGTTAATAAGTAAATACATTAAAGAAAGAATAGTTTCAATAGTAATAAATGCTATGAAGAATACAATACAGATCTGTGGAACAGAATCTGTCTGCGATAATGGCAAGGTGTTAGGAGGCATCTACTTTATCTTTGGTGACTAGGGAAAGCTTCACAAAAAAGGTGATATGAGCTGAGACATGAATGACAAAAAGAAGGAAGCCATATGAAGGTCTGCAGACAGTATTCTAGATTGACATATAGCAAATATAAAATCCCTTCTTAGACTAATTTCTTCAGATCACATGTATTTACATTACTTTAAAAATAACTCACTACTGGACCATATGGAAGTTCCTCCAAAAATTAAAAATAGAACTACCAAATCTAGCAATCTCACTTCTGGGTATATATCCAAAGGAAAGGAAATCATTATCTCAAAAAGCTATCTGTACTCCCACGTACACTGCAGCATTACTCACAATTTCCAAGGTATGGAAACGACTTAAGTGTCCATCAATGGATGAATAAATAAAAAGTGATATACACACAAACATACACACACACACAGAAATATTACTCAGCCTTAAAAAAGGAGTAAATTCTGCCATTCGTGACAACATGGATGAACCTCGAGAGCATTATGAAAAGTGAAATATGCCAGACAGAGAAAGCAAGTACTGTATGATGTCATTTATATATGGAATCTTAAAAAAAAAAAAAAAAAAGTAAACTCATAGAAAAGAGAGTAAAATGGTGATTGCCAGAGTCTGGGTTTGGGGAGACAGGAGTTGGTAAAAGGGTACAAACTTTCAGTTATAAAATAAATAAGGTCTAAGTATTTAATTTATAACATAATGACTATGGTTTATAATGTCTTATTATAAAAAATAGAAATTTGCTAAAAGACTAGAACTTTGTGTACTCACCAAAAAAAAGGTGGGGGGGATAAATATTTGAGATGATGGATATGTTAATTTAGTGCATTATGGGAATCTTTTCACAGTGTGTTTATATATCAACTCACCATGTTGTACACTTTAAATATATTACTATTGTATTTATCAATTGTACTTCAATAAAGCTGAAAAAATAATATACATATATACACACACACACAAATATTTTGCCTTTGGAAGAAAAGTTGGATAGAGAACAATAGAGTAAGAGTTGAAGAATAGAAAGGAAAATACCTGCTACTCCTATTATGCAAAGCCAAAACATATCTGTTTCAATAGATTTTAAGAACTGGAAATGCCTAAAGCAAAAAATCAACATAAATAGTATATTTATTCATATACTTTTAGAAGCTTTAGTTTGGACCCCAAATCATTCAACCATTTTTTTACCATAGTCATTCCCTATTTTTACAAATAATGTTAATGCATTTGATTTGTATGAGCATCCAGTTTATGGGAATTCTTTAATATCACCTCAACAGTACTTATTAGTTCTATAGAAATCTTCCAAGAACTGCACTCTCAGCATTTCCTCCCTCTATTTCTCTAGTCCAACTTCCCAAAGTTCCTATGATACCCTGGGTCTCTCAAGTTGCAAAGGAGAACTATATGATGTTGTACTTCATACTAAGATGTTAGTGATTTATTTATAATATCTGAAAAGTGAGAGAAAAGGTAACTGTCGATATAAAGTAACATATGTTTATATATGATATTTCAATCAACCAGTAACCCCGGTGGACTTATTTCTAGGTAAAATATCATGTTATTGTCCTACATGTAGACCTGGATTTGAGTATAAATCTAGGATGAGTTCTGATCCAGAAACTTTCAGATAAGCATTATCCATCTGGAGGACCTCTAGAAAGCCTAAGTTTGTATATAAATCAAATATGAATTAAATGGATCTATAACATGTATTTAAAGTTTTCCTTAAAGTTGCCAGAATGCAATATTTTCTCAATAAATATTTCCTGAATAAAAAAGAGAATGTACCTTCAAAATATTTTGGTAGTATAGTAGACTTTGAAATCTTTCAGTCACAACATACTTGAATAGCTCATTATAAGACAAATGTTCCCTTTAGATATTTATTCCAGAAAATCTAAATCTACAGCTTTTACATAATTTCATTTCCATATATCATAATACTCATAGTATATACTAATGGTAATTAATAGTGTAAATACATACTTAAGATCAGAAGCTCAAACTTTCTGGGTTTGTGCTAAATGCTTGCTTGTATTTAGGCCTTATCTTTTTTCTTGTCTTACTGTGTTAATTTTTTTTTCTTGGTTGGGTATTAAATGATGAGATCTTTTAGGACGAGGATGATTTCAATTCTCATTTGAACTGAATTATTTTCAATGAAAGTTAATGGAGAGGAAGAAACTCACTTTATTAAAGTGATCACTCAGGTCAAGAGTATTTTATTTGCCTTTCTCCACTGACAACTATTCCTACTTACTTAATCTGAAATTATAAATACGGTATACTCTCTGGGATTCAGTTAGTCAAAAAAAGGAAATAATTTGCATTTTCTGTTCTGTTTTAAAAACAGATGTTTACTTTGAAATGTTACAACCCACTTAACAATCTCAATTCTCTGTTTTTTAGAATGAGAGTTGACATGATGGCAGAACAGGGAAACCACCTCAAAAACTCTAATAGTGATTTACAGTTGCTTTCTTGCCTGATTCCACAGAGCAGAACCCTGTGCGCCAAGATCTTCAAGCTCTACCCTCCCAGTAGTGCATCTGAGGAGAAATTTATGGTAATCTCAAAATCCTATTGATGCTCAAAGACATTTCATCAACTGAAAAAAAAATTAAGAGTAAAATGCAGAAGTTTTTTGTTTTTTTTTTTTTTTATTGAGAGAAACTTAGGTTTATGTGAATAGGTCTCATGTGAGGAGTCTTTTGAAGCTAGGGACTTCAAAGCAGATCACAGACTTCCAGTGGGTTAATCACTTAATGCAAGAGTGGGGAGATGGAATTACCATCATTCAGTCAAGCTAAACTTATCCTTTTTTTTTTTTTTTTTGAGAGCGTGCAGGCAAATGCCCATCTTTTAGTTCCCAACAATACACCAGTTAAACACATGTTTGTGACGCTGCTAAGCTTGCAAGCTATAGAAATCACATTGAAAGACGTTCCAAACGGCTACCAGTGTCATTTGATACACCATTTCATTCAGGGGTATCATCTTTCCCTTTGCTGCAAATCTTAGGTGTTGAGCATTAAAACACACCTATTCAACACATAACAGGTTAGAAGAAAAAAGAAAAGAAAAGAAAAAGAAAAAGAAAGCAGCAAGATTATATAAACCGAGGTTAGAAAAGCTGGACTTTCTGGCTACAAAAATAATAAGCAAAGAGCTTTGTATACTGATTAAAGTTTTTTTTTAAATTAGTAGAAATTATCTAGAATGCCTAGAAATTAGTAGGAGATAGAAGGGATGGGTATTATTTCAACCAAACTCACATGACATGGGCATCAATGTCTGTAAAAAAAAAAAAAAAATCACAGCGTGACTAAAAAGGAACATGTAGAAAATCAATAAGTCTGTAAAAAATAAGGTCATGTCTTCCAGGTTCATAGTTTGGTGAAACAGTAACAGTAATAATAATGATAATAATAATAATAATAATAGGATTTATTCAGAATAATCTCAGAGAAATATTTAGATAGGAGTCAGGGAGAGGCTGTGGTTGGATACTATCTACCTGATTTACAATGATGACTATCTGATTTCTTTAGTCTCTCAAACCATGTTTCTGAAGAATGAAATTAAATTTTATTATAGTTCATAAAGACCACTTGATAATAACGAAGAAAAGGAAAGAAAGCAAGCATACTTCAGATATTTTACTGTTGGAACTGTATTGGGAATGGAATTGTAATGAAAATAGTAGTTATGCCACAAAGTAATATACAATCAAAATGTACATATTATCATTTTATATACTTAAATTATAAAAGTTTATAGTTTATTATATATAACTCTATTATATATAGAATATAAATGAAAAATTAAAGTGGAAATAGAGTAGAGGTTCTATGTCTGGTACTCACTCTATATATGCTTTATATATTAGTTAGAGTTAAGGCCAAAAATTTCAGTGGTTTAAATAAGATAAAAGTTTTACTTATCTCTTACATAATAGTCCAGATATGAATAGTCCCAGCTGGCTGCCTGTCTGGCTCTCTCCACAGGTCATTCAGAACCAGGGTCCTTCTATCTCACTGCTCTACCATGCCCCAGATGTCATTCGTATCCGAACATTGGAAGTGGAGTCTCTATCATATCTGTGTTCTCTGAGAAAGGAAGAGAGATAATCCATCATATTCCACCTTGTCTTTTAAGGAAACGACCTACACACTGCAAACATCACTTTTGCTTATACCACAGTAATAATGGTCCCATGGCCATCCCACTGTATTAGTTTGCTAGAGATGCCATAAAGTACCACAGACTAGGCAGCTTAAACAACAGAAGTTTATTTTCCTCAATATTCTGGAAGCTAGACATCTAAAATCAAGGTATTAGCAGTGTTGGTTTCTTCTTAGGCCTTTCTCCATTGTCTTGTAGATGGCTGCTTTCCTCTATTGTCTTCGCATGGTCTTTCCTCTGTGTATGTTTGTGTCCTAGTCTCTTCTTACAAAGACACCAGTCATTGGATTAGGGCCCATGCTAATGACTTCATTTAACCTTAATTATCCCTTTAAAAACTCAGTCTCCAAATATAGTCGTATTCTGAGGTACTACGGGTTAGAACTTTAAGACAACAAATTTTGAGAGAACACAATTCAACCTATAATACCTATCTTCAAGGGATACTGAGAAATGTAATTAGTAGATGGATGGCCATTTAGGTAAAACTTCAGTCCTATTATTAAAAGGAAAGAAAGGAAAACAGATATTGAGCAGCATATGCCATATTATTCTAGAATTAATAAGTACAAGGCCTAGTGTATACTAGTTAAAAACTCACTGAGAAAAGGAATGGAAAGGATATGTAATTGATAATAAAACTCAAAAGCAATTGAGCCCCAAGAAAGAAATCCTGTTTTGATACAAAGACTTGGTACTGAGGTCATTTCAGGTGTGGAGAGTATAACTTAAGATACGCATAACACCTAGATATATTTTTTTTAAGCAGAGAGAAATAGGTTTCTTAGGATTTAAAGTCTTTTTTGACCTTCACAAAAAGTAGATATCATCAAGCCATCCATAAAGACAATTTATCAATGCTATCACTCTCCTCTTTTATGTTTAAATGTTTGGTCATGTATTATAAGATTCTCTTAATCTAAAAATAAAGAAAATAAAAGGGTTTACTAAATGAAATTAAAGCTCCACAGTTTATGTAAACTTGCTATTTGAGAATCTGTTTAAACAAATTGTTCTACATAAGCTGATGAAAGATATATTTAAAAAAAAAAACTCGAATTATTAAGTTAGAATAGTTTCTGGCTAAACTTTTACATTTTGTTTTTGTTTCTTAATAAATGAATTTGTTCAATGACTTAAAGAAAAATTCCTCCACAAGGACATCTGAAGTATAGTGCAGAAATCTACAAATAACCTTCAATTCTTGTTCTCAATTCCCATGGCAATTCTCCACTGTGAAACTATAAACATGTGAGCACAGTTACAAATTGTTAATTTATAAAATTTATTTGAGTGGATATTTGCTGGTTTCTTTCTGCTGTGACTCATGTTTGAGTACATGCCAGGAGCACCCATTGCCTTTTACTTTACACATACAGAAAAGAAATGGGAGTATAAGGCACTTTTACTAAGAAATATTGTGATTAAAAAATAGTTATACAGCAAAAAACAGTTGCAAACACATAGTATCATTCATTGCTAATGAGTTAAAAGGATACCACAGTGCACATATAAATCACTATACAGTATCTTGCAGTTTATTTAAATTCATTGTGCCTCATTATAACTGAGCTATGCACCTTTAGGTCTGAGTTGATTAGGAATGCGATAGCTCAGAATAGCTTTTAATTCAGAGAAACATGGCCTGACCTTTACCATAATCCTGTGTGAAACACACTATAGTTTAGACATTAATAATGATGCTACCTCTTTTTCATACTGGTGAGATGCTACTTAAAATTTGGTATTATTAGTTAACACGCTCAGGCCAATACATCAAAACCAAATTACCCTTCTGTGTATAACTACAGTACTTAATTCTGAGTTCTTCATCTCTCATAACTATTACTTCCTCTTTAAAAATGCTAAAAACCAAAATGTAATAGTGTCATGTCATAGCAATAAGTCACAGATACAAACTAAAGGCACTTCTCTTCGCTCCCCATGGACTGCCACTGTATGCTGCTAAGGATTTGTGCTTCATGATATACGTTTTAACAGCTAAGGCACTGCTTGTCTTTGACCTTTGTCTCTCAATTTAAGAATGCCATTTCTTTAAATCACCTTCTGGTAAGTCAACTAGCACAAACAATGAACTTTCTTACCATTTTCATTCAGATGTAGTAGAAAATACAAATAATAAGTTTAAATGTTTTTTTAAATAATTTATAGTGCTTATCACTATAAGTACAGAAAATTATAAAGTAATGTGTTTACCGAGTTTAATTGATCTGATAGTTCACCAAGGCTCATAATGGAAAATAACATTCCTTTGTGGCATCCATTTTCAACTTTCTACCTTTGCTTTCCACTCCTCAGGGGCAACTCATTTTGGCTCTCTCAGATGTTTCCATTGGTACTTTTAACTCATATTCCTAAATAACATGTTTATATTGCTAAATCTCAATGTTTTAGTTTTAGGTATTACATTTTGACTTTATGTAATAAAAATATGACGTAGTCCTTCAGAACATCATCTCCTTAAAATCTAAGGTCTCCCTTCATTATCAATCCTGGGGATTTCCTCTGTCACTCTTGTGTTCAATCTCCTTTCAAAGAACCTCTTCCTTTGAATTAGGATTTCCTTTGTCTCTGAGAAACAGAAACTCAATACAAGGGGTCAAATGAAATGAGTCTATTTATCACGGGCAAAAGAATGGTCAAGGTAACTCTGTTGTTAGAAAACTGGGACCCTCAGATCTTGTTGTTTTATGATGCTTGCTTTTAATGTTCTAGTACATCAGGTTACAGTGAAAGATGGCTATCAGAGCATCCGTCACTACATGTACACTATGAAAGACAGAGAAGGGCAAGTCCAGTCCTTTCAGAGAACTTCCTGGATGTTGTACACACTACCTCTACCTTAAATTCCATAAAAAGAACTTGATCCTATGGCCAGGCCTACCAGCAAAGAGACAGAAAATTTAAGTCTGTATTTTAGCAGATCTGTTACCAAGAAAGAACAATATTATGGGATACTCAGTCATATCATGTCATCTTTCTAGATTATTTTAGTTCAGCATATATTAAAGGAGCTCTCTGAGAAAGAGTAAACTAGAAATACATTTTTGAGGCCTTGCCTCTCTTAAAATTTTTATTTTTATACTCACACTTGAGTGAAAGATTGGCTGGGATATTAAATCAGATTTTAAATGTTTTTTTTTTATAAAAATTTGAAGACATTTCATTATCTTCTAGCTTCCAGAGTTGATATTGACAAATCCAAGTCTGTTCTGATTCCTAATTCTTCATCAGTGATCTTTTGTACCCCAGTCGAGAAGCTTTTAGGATGGTCTTTTTATTCTGGTATTATAAAATGCCACAATAACATGCATATGTGGGTTTTATTCCATTCATTCATTGTACTCAGCACTAGGAAGGGATTTCAACCTGGAAATTAAAGTCCATCCATTCTGGGAAATGTTTTTGTCTTAGCTGACAATTTCCCCTATTCTTCTTTCTTTTCTCTCCTTCTGAAAGTTTGACATCAGTTAAAATGAGACATAGCAGTGATTTAATACAACAGACGTTTATTTCTCACTGACACTATAGGTCCAACAAAAACCATCTGAGGGATGGACTCCACATCATGCTTACACAGAGGCTAGGGTGACAGTTTCCAGCCCCCCAAGGATCTCAGGACTGCAGCTAAGAAAAGTCACACACTGACTGTTAAAAATATTCATCCAAAAGTAAGTTGCATCATTTCTACATACATTTTATGAGCCACCAAAAGTAACATGTCCATGCCTAACTGCAAAAGTGTGGAAAAGCGCAATCCTATAAGGTAACTGATAGGAGGAAAACTAGGATATAGATTAACAGCCCCAAGGAGATACACACACACACACACACACACACACACACACACATACACACACACACACATACACACATCTATCTATCTATCTATCTATCTATCTATCTATCTATCTATCTATCTATCTATATCCACCTAGAAGGATACTCTAATTTTTCATTTTCTTTTTAATTTTGTTGAGACTCAGCTTATATGAGGTGAAGTGCACACAACTTAAGTACATAAATGGATGAATTTTACATATGTATACACCCATGTACCATAATCCAAATCAAGATGTAAAATATGTGCAACACTCCAAGACTTCCTCCTACCCTCTCTGTCAATCCCAAAGGTAACTAGTAATCTAACCTAGTAATTTGCCTGTTTTAGAACAACATAGAAATAGAATCATATATTACGTACTCTTTTGTGTGTGCATGTTTTCACTCGATCATATATTGGTAAAATGCATTAATATTGCATGTAACAAAGTGGTTTTCTTTATTGCGGTGTTGCATTTGATAATACCCTTTATTTATCCATTCAACCGTTGTTGGACATTTAGGTTATTTCTAGTGTTGAACTATTATGAATAAAGCTGCTATAAACTTTACTGTACATGTCATTCAGTGGAAAATATAAAAAAATGAGCATTTATTTATTAATTTCAATGAATTTCAATGTTCAATTTTTTAACGGTTTAGTGGCTAGTGTTGTATCCTATATATGAAATCTTTGACTATCCAAGTTATGAAAATAACCTCCTAAATTTTTCCCCAAACTATGTTATATTTTATTACTCACATTTAGGTCTATGATTCATCTCAAATTAATTTTGACATGGTGTATAGTAGGGGTCAAGATTTTTTTCCAAGACAGCCAACTGAAAGGCATTATTTACTAAGACCATTCTATACAATCGTATTTTCAGTATGCCCTTTTTTGTAAATCAAATGGTGACATATATTCCAATTTTCTCTCTTTGGCCTTTATTTTCTGTCCTGGATGATTCCTTCAACTTTATATTCTAACCCTTATATATTTATATTTTGAATTTATGTTATACATTTAATTTTCAGGAGCTCTTTTTTCTGATTATCATTTTATACTATATACTGTTTTCAAATCAAGGATACATTATATTCTCTTACCCATGGATTATATTTATGAATACTGATTACATTTTTTAAATCTCTTGAATTAACTCAGCCTCCTCTGAGTTCTTGTTTTGATCTTGTTTGTCTTTCAGGTAAGAGATTTTCTCAAATATCAGGTGGTCACTGGTTACCCCATTCAGTATCCACAAAGGTGACTAGAATCTCAATCTAGGTGGAAAGGGCTTATTAACTGAAGGGCCCCAATGTGCAGGATTGCTGAATAGAGATTTGTGTCTTAATAGCTTTCCTCTTGGTTCTTCCATTTATTGCAGAGGAGTCTTCCAGTCTTCAGCATAGAAGATATGAATCCTTGTCTTGAGCACAGCACCACCATGCTCAACAGTACCAGCTCTCCTTAAATCCAGAGTCCTTCTGGTTCGTCTTTCCAGAAGACTGAACATCCAGAACTCTATGGGAGTTGAGGAGGAACTATACTGTTAGTTGTTTGGAGTGGGGAGATAGACCACATTGCCTAATTGCTTTGCATTACCAAATTTCTACATCCTTTGTTTCTGCTCTGCCACCACATAACCCATATTTCAATATGCTTTTCATTGCTGCCAATCCCAAAAACCTGTGGGACAAATCAGATTATTTCTTGATCGATCCTCACTATAAAATGTGAACTAAAATTTCAGACTTTTCTAATTTGCTTAGTGAGTTGCCTATTTTAAATTTTACTTATATTTTTAAATACCATGTTGCTCTCTGTTATCCACTATTTTCTGTCCCCTCAACCCAACCTCATTCCTTTCTCTCTCAATCACCTCATTATATTAATGAGAAATTAGGTCCAAAGAAATAAGGGATTGTTTCTCGATTACACAATCAGCTGAACCAAAATAAAACTAATCTCTCCTAAAAACCTAGTCCAGTGTGACAGTTTGGTTTTTTTTCATTTATGAACTATGGACTTTTAATGTCCTTTTTCCCCCCTTTTACAACTGTTTGACAAGTAGTCCCTAAATAATATTAAAAAATCTCAGTAATTTGGATAGCTATGTCATTCTTGTCTTCAGCAGAAATGTTTCTTATGCTACCATTAGTCATGATTCTGGCTTTTGGGTTGAGATGCCCATGTTTTACAATACTATACTGTATTATACTGTACTGTACTATACTATAACCAATTTACTCATTTTATTAAGAATTATTTTAATCAACAATTGATGCTGAATTTTCAACATCTATAGAGAATGATAATATGATTCTTCTTTCGCGTGTTAAATTATGCTAACAAAATTTTCATATTAAACGATCTTTGCATTCTGGCTATGGATCTCGGTTGTAATTTAGTATTTGTTTCACATGTTGCTAATGCCTAAGAATATTTTTATTGACATTTATTAGTCCATTATATCGCTCTTGTGCTACTTTTGCCAGTTTTTATTGTCAATGTTTTGCTGGCTTTATTGAAGAATTTTAAAGCCTCATTTACTTAACTCAAAGATTTTAAATAGCAAAGAAATTGTATATTACTTAGAATTTTGGAAGAATTCATCGGTAAAAATATGTTGACGATATTTTAGGAGGTGGATGTAGCTCTTTGACAGTGTTCTCTCTGTCCTTACATATTTTGCCTCTGTGGGTTTTAAGTTTCTTTTGGCATAAATTTTGAGAATGTTAATTTTCCCATGAAGTCACCTAGGTACACAAATATACTCATATAGAGTAAAAAGAAATCGTTTCTTATGATTCTCTTAATTTTTTTGTATCTCTAACAATTTTGTCATCATTGCTCCTTATTTTCTTTTGTGATGTTTCCATTATCATATACTGAGGTCATATATATAATAATTTAATTAACAAATATTTAACCTAGTCTGAACCAATAATCGTTAAAGTAGCTAAAATACAGTAATGAATAAAGAGAGACAGAGAGAGAGAATGAGGGCACATTTTCCTATTTGTATGAGTGTGTGTGTGTGTGTGTGTGTGTGTGTGCGCGCACACGCACGCACAACTTGGGTGGGATAAATAATTAACGTATGTTTATAATGTTATATATATAGCTTCTAAATTTTCTAATATGATTTAACTTCTTCAAAAGTTATTATACTGCTTGGCAAGGAGGTATAGAAGAGAGGGGAGGTATGAATTTAAGACAATTTCTTCCAGTTTAAAAAAATTCCTCTTCAGTGTTAAATAGTTGTATTTTATTAAGTATCTAATCTTTACTGAATTACCTAGCTAATCTATCTCTAGTATTTTTCTCTGGGAGATACCTAATAGGTGAACCCTCCCTCATGCATGGGAGACATTAGAATTGTTTCCTGATAAGACTTCTAGTCCTTCTGTAGTTTTCTAGAGTTTTGCTGGTTAATCTAATCCCTGAGTACAGAAGCTAGCACCTACAAAAATACTGCTGGTCCTGCTTATTGTTGAGGATCTATGTCGTCACTCACTGTGGAAGTCAACTGATTAAACTTGAGGAGTTCTACCTTTCCACATAATAAAATATATGCTTTAGAGTAAGAGATGGGGGTTGTAATCTCAATGATCCTCCTTGCTAACTTGACACATTTATCTCTGGTGCTCACAAGCCCTCTGAGTCTTATACATGCCACCCATCAGAATCAGTCTATACCCTCTACCTATAGCTTTTGCAACACAGTCCATCTTTATCTTTCAAAAAATCTATAGATCCCTTGAAACATCTGTAATAAGCCTATATCACTCAAAGCTCCTTACTCCCATCTAAGTCCCAAAATTTATTAAACACATTAGTACTTGATTAACTATCTAGATTTTTAGCCCTAGTTCCATCATGAGTCATGGAAAATTCAATATACACAGAAGCAACTCATCCATTATTTTAGGTCTACCATGTCAGAAATCCTAACCTGTGAAATGACAATTTTCCGCATTGTAATAAACATTTTATACCATTGAAAGCTCACTGCACAAGGTTTTTTTTTTTTTTCTTCTAGGATGCAGCACCCCTTTTACTATTGTCCCTCTCACCATCTGTTCTTCTCACCCAGCAGAACCTCACAGTTAGTTAAACCAAGTACTAGCTACTCTGTGAACAGTTGAATATGGACGGAGAAAATCACACCAATATGCCATTCAGTGCTACCTGAGAAACTCTCTAATTCCATAGAACATGTACTTTCCCACTGTCCAAGGCACACATTTAATAATTTTTGTTTTCATATTCCCAATATCTTTGTGACTCACTTTATTTGATAAATTTATCTTATTTACTCTTGAGGAAATAAAATAATCAAATAAGAATTATTTAACCCCACTACAAAGTCAACAACTAACCTGCAACACGTTGTACTGTTTCTAAGTCCATCTGATTCTTATATATTTTGCCTGCACAAAGACTTATTTCTGGAAATATCATTATTATCCACATATCAATATAGATATTCTCCATTCATTTTTACTATTTTACATAATTTAATCATACAAATATACAATAGTGTATGGGCTCCATTCTCTGATAATGTGCATACAGAGGTTGAAAACGAATCAACTTCAAACTTTTCGGATTTCACTATTAACCCATTTCCCATCTGCTCCAAGAATACTCACCAGTGGCACTTGTGGGTGCAGCATGTACCCTGAGATACTTCACGAACTATAACCCTAAACTTACCCCTAAAGTTTGCAATGAAATATCTCACTTTTATTATTATTTTCACATCACTCTTATATATTGATAGTCTTCGGAAACAAATGACATCATTCTATTTATATTTGTTTTTAGTAGTGGTATTTCCATTTACAAAATATAGTAATTCTCAATTACTGAAAATGTCAAATCCTAGATGTTCCGCTTTGTGTAGTTTCATGCTTTGAAATTTACCACAAAAATAAAAATTATTAAATACTGATCATCATATACATTTCTGTTATGTGAGAATTAGAGACAAGTTCTATTTAAAATATCTCCAAGAACAATTTTTATATTTTATTTTCACATTGAAAACCAGTCAGATTTGTTTCAGCCTCAAAGAGTATGTTTAGGTAAAATTAACACTGGAAGTGAGGTGCACTTTTTTTTCTAAATAGAAAATGGGTTAATCAGATGTTTTCCTTGTGCCACAAATTTTAAGTATCATATATATTTCTCCTTTGTTCTCTATTTTCCTTTCTTTGAGTAAGAAGATATTTAGTTTTTTTATGTCTTTATGCATTTAAAATTTATAGGAATTTTTTCTTGGATTTTTTTTTTCATGGACATGCATCCATATTCGCCAAACAAAAATGTTATAATTTTGTTTCATACGTATTTGCCTTCAAGAAGAGAATTCACTTTGAGGCTCATGCAATTGTCTAATACATTTTTCTCAGAAATTAACAGGCATTCTAGGGACTACTGGTATTGTTTCTGGTAAATATGGTATAACAGGGACTTGATTTACTCTCTCATGTGAAACAACTAAGGAAGAGAAAAAGTATATCAAGCAATGGCACTTAAAAAATTTGTAATTCAGGTCAAAAAAGGACAATAAATATGAAAGAGGAAAGAGAGATGAATCCTACTATTGTCCTAACTTATTGCCTTGTTAAAGTTTCTTGGCTGAAACTTCAAGCAGATAAATTACATATAATTAGAATCCCTGAAAAGGTGTGCAGAGGTTTGGGGGGTGAAAAGATACATGAAGTAATAATGGCTGAATTTTTTCCAAATGTGATGAAAATTGTAAATCACTAGGCTAAAATGTTCATCTAATCTCAAACACATTAAAGACTAAGAAAATTATAAGATTCATCATAATCAAATTGCTTAAAACTATTGATAGTGTTTTATAAGCAGCCAAAGCAAAAGACATAACATACAAAAAGACAAAGATAAAAATGGTAACATATTTCTTGTCAGAAACAATGCGAGCAAAAGACAGTGGAGCTACAACTTTAAGTACTAGGATAGAGGGAAGAAAAGATTTGGCCTATAGTTTTTTAACCAGTCAAAATATCTTCAAAATATGAAATAATGACTTTTTGAGATATATAACATCCAAAAGAGTTCTTCATCACCAGAATGTACTGTAAGAAACATTAAAAGATGTACTTCAAGAGAAAGGAAAATAAGACTAGAATGAAACCTAAATCAACACAAAAAATTAAGACTACTAGAAATCATAACTATGTGGATAAGGCCAGGAAAAGAAAAATAAATATATAATATTTTAAGATTCTTTTACTATACATGAAATAGTGTAATAGTACTTGAAGGTAGAATGTATTAAGTTAAAGATTTATAGTATTAATACAAATCAGTCACTAAATACAACAGTGCTATAACTGTTCTTTTATCTGAGTGATTGTTTAGTATGCACACACACTAAAATATTGGTTCACTAAAATGAGCCAAGATGAGATAAAATAAATCATAAGATACAATTAATGCAATAGATGATGCAAAACAAGGGAAAAAAATACAAAAGAAGGGATGGGATAAGTAGAAAAATAAAAAGATAGTAGATTAAAATCCAACCATATCATTGATCACATTAAATATAATAAATAACATTAAGAGCCCACTTAAAAGGCAGACATTGTCAGACTGGTTAAAAAAGACAAAATTTATCCATATGATATCTTTGAGAAGTGCATATCAATTTCTTTTTTTCTCTGCTAACAAATTTTTCTCAACTTTCACTTAAAGTGTGTTTTAGTAAAGATAAGCTGAAGATATGCTTTCTTGTGTATTTATCCTGGATTTTATAGAACTTTCTGTATCTTTCGCTTGATGGTTTTAATCAGTTTTTTTATATATATATAATTGTTTCTATATAATATATAATTTTATGAACTATATTTGTAAAACTATATATATTTAAATTTATGGAAAAGAAAATTAATTTTAAGAAAGGTAAGTTAAGCTCAATTATCTCATTTTTAAGAAAATGTTGACAAAAAATTATTTTTATTTTTAAATAAGTAGGAAAACTATTCTTGTGCATACCACATACTACATATCTTATTAGGTATGGTATACTTTGTATAAACTTTCTTGGATAAGATAAAAAATAAATTATAAAGTTTTAAAAAAGACTAAAAAAATATAAAATTCTTTCTACCTACACTATTGACTTATATGATGGATACATTTTATGGGAAATAGAAATAACAAAAAAAGAGAAGGCTAATATACTGGTCCCAAAAATACAAAGAAAAATTGTATTCGCTATTAAAAAGAGCATTGAAAATTAATATTGGATAATTATATCTAAAAATAAACCAATCATAACAATGTACCATGAACTACAGACATTACTCAGAGCTTTCCTGAGATCTGAAAATTATTTCAAGGGCTCCTCTAGGATAAAAATATTGAAAAAGGCTCTTCTAGAGATTACATTTAACTTAGTACTTTCCAATATAAATTACAACTTTTACCATTTTCCAGAAAATTCTATGACCATGGAATACTTTAACTCCATATACCTATCTCATATTTTGTGTTACTGAAGTAGTATATTTTATTTTTACATATAATTTAGACTCCATAAGACATTTTTGCTGTGAATATTCACATTGACTCACATGTTTGCCCTACAGTTCTACATTTCTTTATGCATATTTGTATTTCTCTATCAGCATTTTCTTTAACCCAAAGAATTCTCCTTAATATTTTTCAATTTGTAAAATTTAATTTGTGTTTAAAAACTTCTTCCTTTCTTTTCAGAAAACATCGAATTCCATCTTCACCTTTGAAGGATAGTTTCACTAATTTACAAAATTCCAAATAGACAGTTGTTTTCTTTTGGCACTTTAAAGATGTTACTCCATTGTTTTCAGTTGCTTTCATTTCTGATGAAAAAGCAGTCCTCAGGTTTATTTCCTTCCTGTGGAAATTTATTTTTTTTCTCCTCTCTACTAACAATATATTTTTACTTATCTTTGCCTGACTCAAGGTTAGATTGTAGTTTTTGTAAATTTGATATTCTATCTTTAATTTATAACTGTGACTAGAAGATAGAACTTCAGATGCAAGAGCCTGGGCCATTTAGTAGGTCTCTTCTTCCTTGGGAATTCCTGAATATATATTTTCTTGTCCCCTTGGAATTTTGATTTTGCCAAAAATTCCTCTTTGCTTTTTAGAGGGTTTCTGCTTATATCTTACTTTGTGAAACTTAAGAATTTCTCAAGTTCTTTAAAAGAGAAGGCTGATAAACATTGGCTACTTGCCTGTATCTGTCATTTACTCAGGACTTTACTCTCTCAAGTCCTGGCTGCTTTGGCAGCCTGAACTCCATTGTTTTGTCACGCAGAACTATTCTCTGGGAAGACTCATTTGTATACTTGTTATGACCACTAGAACTGAGATAAAAATAAATCACTTTGCCTCGAGTTTACATTAATACCCTCAAATAAATAAATTCTACTTTACTTATCTTACAGAGTTGGAAGGAGCCAAAAAAGTTAAAGAATAATATTAATAATAAGCTATAATTTGTTAAATAACATAAACTATAGTTTTCTACACAAGTATAACAGGTTTATAGTTATTGCTATTATTATTCTTATGCCTTTAAGAGCTCCACGTACCCCGATGTTATTTTATTTTATATACTGTAATAGTAATTTCAACCTTTTAAAACAGAATTGAATAAAAAAATTAAGACCCCTGAGATAACTAATATAATTATTTGGGTGCCCCCCCCATGGCTTCCTTTACATTCATATCAATACACACAAATCATAAGTATATGTTTACATATATATTTATATTTGACGTTTTGTTATTTTTAATAAGATTATGTAGGGTAAGATTTTATTAGCTATGTTAGAGAATACCTATTACTGGCCTAAACAAAAAACTCCAAGCTTTGTCTGCTTCTTGTTTTGCTTTGTTATTAATTAGTATCAATCAACACCTGCTATATCAAGTCAGGTGTTACCCCAACTTTTACTCATGCAGTTGATTTTCTGAACTCAAGTTCAGTATTTATATACATCCTTATTTTATTTCCATTTGATTATTTTAGCTACTATTCATCATTTTTGAAATCCTAATTCTGTTCTCAAATATTTCTGTAATCTTTCTAAGATTTAACCATCCATATTTTTAATGAGCCCACATTCCACACCTTCAACCAAGTCATTGACAGAACTTTAAAGAAGGATGCAAGCTTTAAGAGAGCCTTTCACACAGCTCAAAATGCTTTTATCCAGATGAATACTGTCCTACTAAGTGTGTGGTAAGCCCTTCTTTTTTCTTCAAAACATATATATTTTTAAATAAAACTACAAGGCTGATGGGAGTCTGAATAACCAAACTTTAGTCATAACAGGTGTGTTCATATTCTATTCTGGTGTTTCCCTTTAAAGAAGAGATGTCTAAAAAATATATGGCTAAATAAGTGGTTTCCTAATGGATTGTGATGGAAGAGTCATGATTTTTATGTAGCAAAGCTACTAGGTATGGGCAAGAATGGAGGCAGACTGAGAGTATTGAGAATCTTACACGTTAAGATTCTAGAGGAACAACTGATGATTAGTGCAGGTCATGGCCCTGCACAAAAAACCAGTTTAGACAGAAGCAAAGAAATTTTAAAAGCACAGATGAACCAAGAAATTATGACAAACTTTCTGTGATCAGAGGCCTGGGATAGGCTTCCACCTGCAAATTCAATGAACTACTTCTTCTTTAGTTTCCAACAAAACTCAGTGCCTTTGTTACCATGAATCTTTATCCTTAGTTTCCCAAAAAACTCATTTCCCTTGTTACCACTGATCTTACTCTTGCTGTCTTAGTACTATCTGTATCCTCATCTTGACAGAATACATAAATGAATTAGCTTTCGGATAATTAAAAACTGCTATTTTGGCTTGAAAACCATAGAGACCAAAGAAAAAGTACTCTGCATTTGCAGGACAAAGTGATGTGGTATCAATACCTTTGGTTTTTGATCAGGAACAATGAGAACTACAATTGTGTCATCCAGAAAATTTACAATGACCATAACTTGTCAACTATGGTTGTAACAGGAAGGATAATGAAGAGAATGAGAAACTTTAAGCTGAATGAAGCTAACTGAATATGAAAGTACATATTTATATGTATACATTTTATACCCTAAAATGCCATAATCCCAGTTAAGTGACTTGTAAACTTTAATTCCCCATTCTTTTTAATTTAAATTTATTAGGATAACATTGGTTAATAAAATCTTACAGGTTTCAAGTGTACAATTCAATAACACATCATCCTTATACAAAAAATACTGAATTTGATATGTGATTAGGTGAACGACAACCCAGGAAGCTGAGTGGATAGAACAGAAATAATTTCACTCCCTTATATGAACAAAGAAGGTAACTTTAGCTTCAGTAGTCTCAAAGCAGGTGTTGGTATAATCTAACATGAATTGGCCAGATATTGAGTTCAGAGATGAAAGGCCCTGGCAATTTTAGGATGATTTGAATGTGAGGAACACTTATAATTACCAGAATAGAGAAAACTATTGCTGAAATCTTATGTATTTTTTAATATGATAAAATATGCACTATTTATATGAATTTGATAGAAAATTCTATGGTATTCCATATTGTTCATATCTGTACATATATATGTAGATATAATACCCTACAGTTTAATAATAAAATATGTGAAATCATGTTTATTGACTTACACATTCTCAGGCTCTTAGAATCCTAATAAAGAGAAAAATGAAACCATATATTTAAATCCTTACTGTCCGAAAAAACTAAAAATATACTCCATTATTAGAGTTCTAAAACTGTAAGATAAAATACACAGAGTTCAGAGAATGATGCCAAACTTTTTTTATATTTCTCCTTTAGCAAACAGTACAAAACATGTTCATCAAAGGACATTAGGTATGTCTTCTCTCTTGCTCTCCCTTTTTATTCGTTCTCTCCTTCTTACTCTTCTGCCCTCCCGCTTTGGGTGTCTCTATCTCTTCTCAGCCTCCAATTCAGGTTCCTAGAGATAGTGTTGCTTTCTGTTTTCCATTCCTAACAATTACAATGAGGTACTGGCCTTCAAATTCAGCATTCAGAAGAGAGAGATGAAGGAAGCAGCCTTTCCAAGCTCATCCTCCTGATGACACATTCATGGGACAAATAAACCATTTTACTGCTACACTGAACCACTTCTAATAACCCAATTCCATGTGCTGTTTCACTGATAGAGAACCACATTATTTTTTTCCCTTCCTAAAGAATGCCAAGTTGTTCATTAGCATAAATCTGAAGCTTTACTCTGTTTACAGTGTTTTTGTTAATTTCTTCATTCATTTCAAAAATCAATTTCTATTATCCCAGGAATCAAGCGGGAAAGCTATAAGGGAAGGAAGCAAAACCCTCCACAAATATTAGACTTGCATAAAACTAAAAACCATTATTTCTGTGTCTATATGATACATAAATGCTAGATTCAGTTCTTAATCACATTTCTTAGCACAATGTAAAGAATATATTTTCCAGACAGAATTAAAGAGGCAAAATAAGTTATATAGTTGTACCTTAAATTCACAGTTAACTGATAAATAATGTCAACAAATCCAAATCCAATTCTAACAAAAATATCCTCCTTTTAGCAAATAAATAATAATTTTCCAGTAATAATCAAATGAGAGGGCATATTTTTTCTCTGTCACAGTCACATGGCCATTTTACATCCTCATTTGAGGGACTGCTCTGTCCCAAACTACTCCTACTTCTTAAAAGTAAGAGCCACATGCACAAGAAGGAAGTCTATTAGCCCAAATACTTTTAAACTGACTAATCCATTGAACACTGTCAATGAATTTTCATTCAATTTTTAGTAAAAGTATTTTCCATACATATTATCCCCACTCTCCCACCCTCAGAATATTTATCCAATGAGTGTTAATTTTTTATTGCTGTGTAACACATTATCACAAACTTAGCAACTTAAAACACCCATTTATTATTTCACAGTGTCTCTAAGTCAGGAATCTGAATTCTACTTAGCTGGGTCCTCTACTCAGGGTCTGACAAGGCAGCAATCAAGGTGTCAGCCAGAACCATGGTCTCATTTGAGGCTCAGATCCTCTTCAAAGCTCATGTGGTCAGTCATTGGAAGAATTAATTGATTTGCTGCTGAATAACTCATGGTTACTTAGCTCTTCAAAGCCAGTGGTGGATAGCATTTATGACCTCTAGACCCTTTCCTAAAAGGCCCATCTGATTAGTTCAGGCCAGAACAATCTCCCTTCTAATTTAGTTAAAGTCAACTGGTTAGAGGAATCATATTTACATCTGCAAAAATCTCTTCATTTTTGTTATATAATTTAATTCTCTTATGGGAGAGACATCATCATATTCACAAGTTCCATCCACCCTCAAGGAGAAAGGATTAAAGAGGGTATGCCCTTCAGAGGGTAAGAATCTTAGGGAACATCCTAGAATTCTGCCTACCATATGGAGAAAGGTTAAATAATTCAATAGTAGAATTTTAGAACAATCCTTTAGCATTTAATTTTTCTGTATGTCCTTATTCTAAACCTGGTATAAGAATAAGTATTAACTTTAAACCTTTTTATTCCATTCTTTAATTTCAACACAATCTCTCACATTTCCTCCATCAGTCTTCCTCTCTCACCCAAATTCTTGGTATCACTTATTTTCTCTTGCTGTGATCTTTAGCTGCTGAGATTTCCTGAGAGGGCAAAACATTGGTGCTTTCACAGTCTGGCACCATGCCTCTACCCTCATTAGTGAATGCAGTTGTGCATATTAAAGAAATAAATCATTCTAGTGACTACTCTATGTCAGAAGTACCTTCACTTAAATGAAATTAGAACATTAACTTGGAATTCCTAGAAAAAAAAAGCCTCATTGCACACAGATTTGCACACCAGCTTGCAAACATAATTTGGTATTTTCCATTTTCTTCTATAAAGAAACATCCTTTCAGAACTGAATAAAATACAAGTAGGATGACTGACATTTGACTCCTCTGACCAAAAGTATCCTATATTCTACCTATCCTACTCTACTCATGACATCTATGGCATCTACAAAGTGAACTTCTTGAAGAGTGAGACTTTGTTGCCCCGATTATTTTTTTAATATCCACAGATTCCATCACAGCACAGAGTAAAAAGCCTGATATATATTCACAAAATAGAATTGAAGGATTCTACTCTTTAATCTGGCATTCAGTTCTCCATACATAAACTCTCACATATTTCCAAAACCTTTCAGCTCTTATTCTTCTTCATTTCCTCCATGCCACAGTCAGGCAGAGCATTCATTTTGCCCTTTATTCTGACAGTGTGGCACTTCTACATTTGACTTATATCATCCTCAAAGGGCTCATCTCAGTGCAATGCCACTTGAATTGTAGAATCTTTGGTGATCAAACTCACTCCCCACCCATCCCACCAGTTGGAAATAATACTCCCACCTTTCAACATTCATGTTATTTTTCTGTTCCTCGATTGTGGGGGTCTTTAACATTCTACTGTAATGATTTATGTTGACATTTTAATGCTGCTATTAGATTTTAAGACTTTTTGAAGAGAGATTTGTATCTCCCACAAAGTTCGACACACACAGTAGACACTAAGCAAATAAATATTTCCTTGAAGAATCAAAAGTTCTTATAAACATTACAAAGTTATCCTAATGCTTAAAATTATACAATAATAATTATATGTCTCAATACTTTCTGTAACTTTAGATAATTACTAAGAAAAAAAGTTAAGAACTATTATTTTTTTCTTATTATTAACAAAACCCTTTTTTGAGAGATTAATATTTGGTGACCAATGGTGTTTTGATTTTATCAATATAATAATGATTTCCATTTATGTTTACTCTAATGTTCTAACTAATAGCATAAAATATAAATTATTAGAAAAAATATTTTAAGAACTGAAATATTTTGAGTTCACCAAGATGGCAGAATAGGAAAATACTGTGTTTGTCTCTTCTCACGACCATATCAAAATTACAAGTAAACTATATAACAACCATTATTGAGAATCACCTCAAGTCTAGCTAGCTGAACAGAAGTCCTATAACTAAGAATATACAGAAGCCATCGCATTGAACTTTCAGGAGGGGCAAAGACCCAGTAGGGATGGTCCCACATCCACATATATCAGTTAAAATTTGGAAGGATTATCTCAGTTGTGGAGGTCTCCCCTGAGGAGTGAGGAGTCTCAGTCCAATACCAGGCTCCCCAGCCCAGGTTTCCAGTGCTAGGAAGAGAAGTACCCACAACTACTGGTGGTAAAAAACCAACAGAGTTGTGGCTGAGTAAGACAGAGAGCTGCTGGAGCCTCAGGCACCCCTCTTAAATAGCCTATACACAAACTTACTTGCCGACAGACTCACTCACTCTGAGCTCCAGTGTTGCAGCAGCAGCAGCTCAAAGGCACCAGTGACATACAGGGAGGGACTGAAATATGTGGCTTCAGCAGGAAGGCTGGAAGGGCAGCTTTCTCACAGATAGAATTGCTGGCAGAAGCCATTGTTAAGCCCTCCCCACCCGCCTTCCCTCATCCAGTATGCAGATACAGGTGGCAGCCATATCTGAGTCTCTATCAACCTGGCTAATACCATTCTCCTCGCCCTGGTGATTCTCTGAAATTCTGTTCCACACTTCTTGCAGGCCTACCCAGCCACTTCCAGTGGCTTTCCAAACAAACAGCCTGTCTTGTCGCATGCTGCAGAGTTTCTTAAAATCTCTCGAAGATTCACAAACTCCAAACAGAATTGGACCTCGGCATGCCCCATACTCTTTGGTAAGCAGCCCCAACTCTAGAACTAGGAGCAGCCAGTCTCAGTTCACAGCTTATCCCAGGCAACTACAAGCCCAGTATAAGTGACAATCATCTGTAGATCACCTTGTAACACATACCAAATGGCCCCGGGAAGGGCACAGGCAGTGACTAACCTTGGCCTGGAACAAAGCCCCTCCCAAGAGGCTCCATAACCAACACACTAGTGGCAGCTTCAGACCACACCAGAGCACCATCCAACTGCCTCCAAAGACAACACACTCAAAGGCCAGACTGGGCAGGTGCTGGAGTATTGCTAAAGTGAATCCTTCTTTGTAGGGTTAGCCCATACACAACAGCTCCTCCAGTGGTCATGGCCAGTCCTCACAACCAGTCACCTGAGGGTCAATCCCTCCCGTGATGTGCAAACAACTACCAAGTTTCAACTACAACAAGAGGGTACACATAACCCACACAGGAATACACCTGGAGTAACTTGCTCAGGTGACCATGGAGACTGCCCCACTGGGCCCCACAGGACATCTACTAAATAAGTCCTCTCTACTAAGACTGGGAGACATAGCGGCTCTATCTAATATACAGAGACAAATACAGGGAGGCAGCCAAAATGAGGAGACAAAGAAACACATCCCAAGTGAAAGAACAGAACAAAGCTCTAGAAAAAGAACCAAACAAAATGGAGACAAGCTATTTACCAGATAAAGAGTTCAAAGCACTGCTCGTAATGAGGCTTGATGATCTCAGTGAGAACTTCAACGAAGAGATAAAAATATTAAAATAGAGATAGAAAACATAAAAAAGAACTAATCAGAAATGAAGAATTACATGAAGCAGAGGATCGAAGCAGAGATTTAGAAGATAAGATAGCAGAAAACACCCAATCAGAACTGCAGCAAGAAAAAAGAATTCAAAAAAATAAGGATAGTTTAAGGGATCTCTGGGACAATTTCAAGTGTACCATCATTTACATCATAAGGGTAGCAGAGAAAAAAGAGAAAGCAAGAAATCGAAAACTTATTTCAAGAAATAATGTCAGAAAACTTCCCTAACCTGGTGAAGGAAATAGACATAGAAGCCCAAGAAGCTCAAAGAAACCCAAACAAGTGACCCAAAGAGGCCTACAACAAGACACATCATAATTAAAATGCCAAAAGTTAAAGTCAAAGAGAGAATCTTAAAATCAGCAAGAGAGAAGCTATTAGTTACCTATATGGGAGCTCCCATAAGATTGTCAGCTGATTTCCCAGCAGAAATTTTGCAGACAAGAAGGGATTGGCACAAAATAGTCAAAGTGATAAAAAGTAAGGACCTACCACCAAGATTACTCTATCCGGCAAAGCTATCATTTAGTCTAGAAGGACAAATAAAGAGCTTCCTAGACCTAAAAAAAGCTAAAGAAGTTCATCACCACCAAAACAGTACTGCAAGAAATGTTAAAGGGACTTCTTTAAGAAAAAGAAGAAAAAAAGATCAAATATATGAATAATAAAATGGCAATTACTACATATCAATACTTACTTTAAATGTAGATGGATTAATTGTTCCAATCAGAAGACATAGGGTGGCTGAATGGATGAAAAACTTATGCTGCCTACAGTAAGTGAGACTCACTTCAGATCAAAAACCACACAGTGAATGAAAGTAAAGGGATAGGAAAAGATTTTATTAAAAGGGAAACAAAGAAAGAAAGAAAAAAGCTAGGGTAGCAATACTATACCAGATAAAATGGACTTTAAAACAAGAGCTACAACAAGAGATAAAGAAGGACCCAGATATCCCACTTCTGGGTATTATTCAAAGAAACCCAAAGCACTACTCTAAAGGAACATGTGCATTCATATATTCAATGCAGCATTATTTACAATAGCTAAGATATGGAGGCAACCTCAGTGTCCATCAATGGGTGAATAAATAAAGAAGAGGTGGTACATACATATGCTGGAGTATTACCCAGCCATAAAAAGAAAAAAAATAAAATAAAATCTTGCCACCTGAGATAACATGGATGGACCTACAGGGTATTGTGCTGAGTGGAGTAAGTCAGACAGAAAAAGACAAATGCTGTGATTTCACTTATATGTGGAATCCAAAGAACAAAATAAATGAACAAACAAAACAGAAACAAACTCGTAGATACAGAGAACACTTTGATGGCTGTCAGATGGGAGGAGGACTGGGGAGATGGGTGAAAAAGGGAAAGGGATTAAGGAGTACAAATGGGTAGTTACAAAATAGTTACAAAAAGTATAGCATATGGAATATAGTCAATAATATTGTAATAACTATGCATGGTGTCAAACAGGCAATAGATTTATTGGGGTGATCATTTGTAAGTTATATAAATGTCTAATCGCCACGCTATACACCTGAAACTAATATAATTTTGTATGTCAATTATAACTGAAAAGTAAAAAAATATTTTTAAAAAACTGTAGTATTTTAAAATAAAATTTAATGTCATTTTTAATTTGGATGTGATATGCCATATATTATACATCCTATCGTATGACATATCATCCAGCTAAAGTTTAAAGTAAAAATCACCCATTTTAGTGCCTTCATTATTGATACTATTTGCCAAAGGAATCCCAAATGACTTAAATGTTATAGCTGTAATTTCTGTTTAGAATTAAAATATTTAAAGGGAAATATTTTATAAATTTTTATGAATTTGGTTGTAATTACACATGGTGATGAGAGCAAAAAGATGAAACAAAACTAATGAAAGCTTCTATTCAGACTCCTGATGATTACTTTTCTTGTTTTGACCTTCCTATTGCAGATATTTAAATTTTGTTTGCTTTATTTACAGAGAACACTTAAACATTTAGTTTATTTAAGGTGCAATGACCTAAGTAATAGGAGCAGAGAAAACTGCTAATTTAGAGATTTTAAATAGATAACCTTGTAAATGGATTATGGAAATTTAAACATAACAAATCAGATTCAATCATGTATCTAATGAACTTCCACAATTTAACCATGAACTTTTCAAATGTTGAGTTGTTTATTGTAAAAGTCAAGTATTCAAAGCCAAGGAAACATAAGAAATGATTAAGTCTTTATAACTTTTAGAGACTTTTGATATTTCCTCTGAATTTATAATATTTTTTGCTCACAAGTCTAGTAACTAAGTTTGTCCTAACTCATTCCATTTAAATTTTGATCAGAATTAAACTTCCTACCAGAGAGTAAGTTTATTAGAGGCAGAGATTTGCCATGATATTCATTTCTCTTTCTATTCCTATGAGTTACATAAAGGATAGTCAATAAATGTCCAGCAAATCAAATTGTGTAGTGCCTCAGAACCAAACTACTATTTTTCAACATAATTACTACAGAGAACATATGGAATATGAACTCTGCCCTAAAAATTCTCATCATTTCTCTCATCATTACCTGTTAAAACATTTCATCATAGTTTGAATCCTTTATGCTGAGGTTGGCTGAGGCCTGGAATCAAGAGTGAAAATGTGACAAATGGCCACTTATTGGTCATTAACTATCATGATTAGAGCAGCCTGCCTCTTAGAGTGAGGGTCAGCATTAAGAAATGAAACCATCCTTTAGAATATCCTCTTGATAGGAATGAAGCTGTTCATTATCTGATCATTAGGGTCCATGCCAAATAAAACACATCTCTCACACGACCCAAGTCCTAATTGTTCATTTAGTCATTGGCTTAAATGGGAAGCAATGAAAAAAGCAAGTAACTAAGCAACTGTACAATCTTCAGATCCCTATCTAACTTCAGGATAATATTTAATGATAACAAAATAGCTCAAGGCAAATAACTATTGAGGGCAACTCAGACTGTTTGCCGCATGTGGAAACTAGTTATGGGTTCAGCTTAAAATTATAGTAACTAATTTCTACCTTGCCTCACTATTGAAATAATGATTCTAAGAACTAACATGGATGCTTGAAAAACAAAAAACAATTCGTTTTTTAAAAATTACATAAATATAAACTTAAAAATTGTCATGTTGAGGAATGATGAGTAGGAAAAGGAGAAAAACATAGCAAACGAAGTGAAAGACCCAGATGACAATGAATCTCGAAATAACATAAAAATGAATGTAAACAGTGACAACAATGACAAATATCTTGGTGTTAGCAGCAAGATATAGCAAGATTTTTTAAGCAAGCTTCTTTGTTATGCATTTGAGAATTCTGAGTTCTCATTAAATACAAATTCATTTTGTGACTCTTGGAAATATCACCTAAGTCATATGAGCCTCAATTTCCTCTTTAATAAAAAGTGACTGCTACCTGCTTTAACTTATTGGGTTATTGGGAGGAATTAAGAAGCTTCTTAAGAAACATAAAACTATTTTTGTGAACAGAAAGGCTAGGAGGAAATATGGAAGACCTCACTCCTCTCCATAGCGCAGGTCCTTGAACTATTGAAGGAAAAGACATATCTGTTTGGAGGAATAATATTGAAAAAAATCTTGACATGTTCTTTGATTACCTGGCTTTACTTGCTTGGGTTCCATACTTGAGGAGCTGATCTCAAGAATGCCTTCAGTGTCAAGGTAACTCATAAAATGTCCTTCTCCTTCTTGAGAGTTATCTTTTGATCTACAGAGATATAAGGATAAAGCAGGGGACAGAAGAGAGGGAAAAAAAAAAGAATGTCAAGGCCTTAGCATGTTCTTAAGAGTTTCAAGTGATAATGAAACAGTCTCTTTCTAAGTTATTCTCTAGCCCAGTTCACAAAGTAGAAATTAGGTCATAATTTCAAAACTAAACCACATTCAGAAATAAAAAATGGTTCTTGGATCTCTTTAAAATCTGAGGGTAGGGAAAGAGGAACATGGACATATTGGAATCTTGGTTTGACTATCTAGTCTTAACACGTGTGACTCATCCCAGTCATCCACAGAACATTTAAAAATCCTGGGACAATAGAATGTTGGATTGAAGACAAAGCAGGGTATTAAAACCACTAGTACACAGAAGACAGGAAAGCAGGAAAGCTGCTTTCAAAAGAGAGAAGGAAAATCAAAGAAGGCAGTTAAGTAGAAAGATGTTCTGGAATTAGTTGTCAAAAAAAGATATTGAAGGGCAATTTAGAGGTAGTATATAATCATAAACTGACAGAAAGACAAAAATAAGAATTCCAACAACTGAAGGGAGAGGAAAGACAGTTCCTCAGTCTATGACAAATGAGAGAATAGATATTCTTCGGTGATTTAAAACAGAGAATGGGTGAAAAAAGTGAAAGGGAATATACTCAAGAATAGTGTGATAACCTTGCATGGCGAGAGATGGTTAGTAGACTTAGTTTGGTGTTCACGTCTTAAGAAATATAAATGTCAAATTACTACGTTATATATATTATATGTATTATATATATTATGTATATATTATATATTGCATATTATATATATTGTATTATATACATATATAATATTGTTTGCCAGCTATACTTTAATGAAAAATATATTAAAAATTAAAACAGGAGAAGAGAATAATTAAGAGGCTCTCAGGACAATGAGTCAGCAATGATTTTATGGGCATCAGCCTAGGGAGTCACAAAGGGCCTCCCCTTAGTTTAATGTTCTTTTATCACCATTTTGAAATTCTTAATAATTTTAAAACAAGAAATTTTGCATTTTCATTTTACAACAGGCCTACAAATTATGCAGCTAATCTTTCAAAGAGTCTTTGTTTAGAGGTATCCTTCTGTCCCACATATAAAACCACCTCTAAGCTTTTTTCCGGCTATGTTACAATAATCAACTCACCACATGCTGACTCTAGAGTGATTCAATTCTCCAAAGCTAGCAAACTCTTAATGGGTAAGAGATATAAGAATTGGCAGCAAAAACAGGGAGAGAGGACAAAGAAATAAAAGCAAGAAGAAAATTGCTATAAAAGTATTTTGATATTTTAATCGGAAATTTCCTTCATCTATCAACTCTCAATGCACTTATTTTCACAAGTACTCCCGGTACAATCAATAGGTAAGAGAATTTTTCAAATATATTTTTCTAAGTAAAAAAAATAATACTTTCCAGACAAAAATTATGTCGCATTTGCATTTATCAAGCATTTAAGCAGCTCTTATCAATTAAAATAATTAATTTGAGGGATATAAGTAGGTACATTTTTGTTATGACTTATAAACTATTTGTCAGGGAAGGGAATCTTATAGACTTATTTTTACTCTCCTTTTTTACTACTTATGCCAATTGTAAAAAAACTAAGTGATTATGAAAAAAAATGTGTCTCTATTTTACGATGGCAAACCAGAACACGATTTAGAAAAAAAGTCTGTCTTGTTCGGCAATATAACACAAATCTTTTTTTTTTTTAATGATTAACCTCCACCCCAGAATTTATTCTATCCAGACTGGTTTATTTCAGTAATCCACATCATTGCATAAATATCCTACCAAAATTTCAGCATAGTCACAAAAACACCAATTTAATGGAGAGCCCATATTTCAGTGTAGTTTGTTAGGAGTGAGATGACCTTTGTTAGACTATTCTGAAAACCCCAATAAGCAGAACTGATATGAGTTGACTGGTGTCACTGTCATACTTCTAGTAGAGCATGACCTTCAATCAAGTATGCAGCAAAAGCTCAAAGAGAAACATACACGGGAAAAAAAAAAACCTTTTGACTTACAGTAATATTCTTAGACATTGTCTAACTTTTAGTGTTGGCATACTAGATCAAATGTTGAATAAGTTCTGCTTTTAGAAGAGGAGTAGAAAACAGGGTTACTTTCTTTTTTATTTATAATTTTTAAATCTAAGATAAAGACAAATAAACTAGACACGTTTTCTCAGACCACAGAAATAAAAAAAAGGATGGTCACAAACAGAAATCCCAATTTGGATCGTTTTTGAACATAAAAATATATTAACCTTAAGAAGATATAGTTTATCTCTCTCTCTCTCTCTATATATATATATACATATGCCATTCTTCTGATTGCTGACAGAAGCCAGAGAGCTCGAAAGGAATGAATATATAGTACACCTGATAAGCTGAACTTTCCTAAATAACATTTTGCTAATTCAAGATTTATGTAATAATCTTCAGGTTTTCACCCTAAGTAGATATTTGATTAATATCTCATCAAAAAATTAAGATTCTCAGAAAATCTCACATGCCATTTCTGTCCTTCCCATGACAATGTGACAGCATAATAACACATGCAAGCCTATGAATAGAAGTTTTATCATGTGCCTCAGGCAGAAACAGGAGAGTTCTTACATTTGTCGAGCGAGCTTGGGGATGGGTCTAGACAGGGCCATGGCTGGTACCATCTGCTCCTTGAGGAACAAATACATAAAAAAAGAAGCACTATTTGAAAATGCCTTCCAGTGTTTCGCCATTATAAAGTTTCTTTTCATAATGTGTTAACAACCATAAGCTCAACATCTTCAATTAAAGAAAAGGTTAAACAAATGCCACTTAAGGGGAACATGCCTCGGAAAATAAATTGTTCTTTCAGTTTCTCTAATATCTATATTTCTGCCTAGCTCTTGCAAGATCCATACTGCAGTTAGTACAATGAAGATAAATCGAATGATATTCCCAAACATTGTTTAAGAAAGGGCTTGACAATTGATAGAAACTCATCCCAAAGAATGAGCTAATCTGAGAAATATTTCATTAAAGAGGTCAGTCAGTCTTGATTAACATTGTAAACATTTTGAAACAAATAGTATTTATAGCATCCACAACAACTTTGATAAAAAGCAGTTTAGCAAGGTGATTTGAAATAGTGTGAAAGGAAGATTTAAGGATATAATTTATCCATGAAGGTACTTGATTATATAGATTGGAGCTTGTAGTTTAACTAACCCATAGAGTTAAGAAATCTAAAAAGCACCTAACTTAGATCATGATCTACCTAAATACAGGCAAATGATTCTACGTTAGTTTGCTCTGGGAGTCCGCAGTAAATCTCTTTTTCTCATCTGCATAGTGACTAATAGAAACCCAGTTATTACTGTTGGCAAAAGGTCCAAATAAGACAGGTTATGCTAGATAGCAAAACTTTAATATCTCAAATTCCCCTGATAGTGTTGAAATGTGGAAGTCTACCCCTTTCTGAAATTTTAACCATAACCAGCTAATTATTCATAGGACACTAAAGGCATGTCCATATGAAAAGCATTTTATGAACACAAGCAGTGCTCATGGGAAGAACCAAAGTGCTTCATGACTCTTAGTTGCTTTACAGGATTTCAACAAAAGGGAATCTTTCCATTTAGAGACAGAAAAAGTCATGTAATGACATGTGAAAGAACAGAAAGGAGTAATGAATATTGCATTGGTCAAATCAACTCCAATTTCCTTCATTTATATTTTTCATATACCTACTTTCAAATGCCTGGAATAAGCATTTTTTTAAAAAAGTTTCTGTATGTCTAATTCACTCAAATTTTCCTGACACTTATTAATTAGGTTGATTTTCCACAATGCAAGTGTGATATTCATTCATAACCAATATTGATTGATGTTCTATTTTCTAGGTAAAAAAAGACTGTAGTGAAAAAAAACATGTATTCTCTATTCTGAAGGATTCACAGTTTAGATATAAAGACAATTTAGTGATATCTTTGTTAATACTATATTTTTGTGAACCTAATTCATGTCTTAAAATGAAACAGAGGTTCCTTATCCCATCATCTAACTTGGAAATTAAATAAATATTTGCTGTTTTAAAATGTGAAAAAATGTAAAAAAAAAAATGAAACAAGTAATCAGTGTGTATATCATTAAATATAAACATCCAGAAGCATGAAATTGAGAAGTCATAAAAACAACTCCATTGGAAAGGGTTGGGCTGAGATAAAGACACATTTCAAAGAATTCCAACATGAGTAGGTCACATGGGTCAAGAAGTTTATGCTCAGTGTTCCTGTTGCCATAACAGACTTTTGAAGATTTATTCAAATATCTATGTAGATTGATGCCAATGCCAGCCAAATGTTGTATTTGATATGCCTTTCATGTGTATATATCCATGAATTACAGTCTAAGAGTTATTATCAAGATCAAATGGCTAGCAAAACATGTTTTCTACAAAAACTGTTAAAATAAATTTGATTAGTTCAGGTCTTCTCAGATCTTTCCCTTAAAATAATTTTTAAATAAATGTTATCACTTTTGTATTATAAGACCTATAACTTTTCCCTGTCATCTTTTTAATGTTCCAATTAAGACACACAAAAGTGGCATTAATTGCTGTTTAATTTGTAATCATGTCATAAATATGAAGAGTAAGCCTTTTTCCTAGTTAGCCATTCAGTAATTGCACACAACGGGGAACAAGAACAGATTGATCAAAAAACATGATCACTAATGCAAAAAGTTTTAGGGAAGAAAGATTCTGTGACTACAAAGAAGCATGTGAAAAGTTTTGGGGTGATAAATGATATTCTTTAGTTTGATCATACAGCATTTGTCACAACTTGTCAAACTACAGAGTTAGTATAAAAAAAGGTGAATTTTACTATACATAAATTATAAATCATTAAACAAACAAACAAACAAAGAACAGGGAGATTCATAGTATGAATACTGATAACACTAAAGTTTAGAAATAAAATAGTGAGCCCAAAATTTAAATGTATAAATAAGGGAAATAATTTCAAAATAAAAGAACACTTGAATTTATAGGTTGAAATTGCAGCTGTACCCCAGGAAAAACTGACGTGGATTAATCAATACAAATACTTATTTTACTAAAGTGACTGAGTTTTAAGATAAATAAGTAAATAAACCAAGAAGATTAATCTTCTAGACCTCGTGTAAGTAAGATTCCTTGAGAAATATTCAAGTTTCTAAGCTTCTCAGAAGATTTCAAACTTCAACAGATTCCAACAGACTTTGCCAAAAGGATAATCTGATTAACTGGTCATAATTAATGAAGTTGATCTTTACTTTGCAGTTGCTCCATTCCACTCCAAAGACATGCATCCCATTATTGTGGTATAAAGCTGTCATTGCATTCTGACTTGCTCCTTCATTTCTTCAAGCAGCTAGAATTCTCTCTTTCTGTATTTAAAAAAAGGTTTATGTAAACTGTGTAACATTATTGTCTTAATATAAAATTTGAGAACCTCACGTTTTCTCCATTTCTTTCTTTGATAGGTTGGGTTGGCACATTACCATTCTGCTTGCCTTCATTTAGGGCATTTTCAATTTCTCATTGGCATAGGTAAGTGATATGATGTTCCAGGTGACTGGGTAGTTTCCCATCCTTAAACACATAATTTCCTACTTGGCTTCCTTATGCCAAATAGACTTGAACATATTCAATACACTGAAGTACAAAGGATTTCTGACATTTGCATTTTAAATATTTCATTATCACATGTACCTTCCATAAATCCAGATAATTCCCTCTGTCCATCTAACAGAAAGTTGTGCTCTCAGTAAACTCATATAGTGAAACTATAGTTAACCAAAGAGGTCAAATATAAGGCATTCTGGCTGAACTAGATGTAACCTTTAAGAAAAACAATTTTACCCCATATTGTTTATAAAAATCTACTTTACTGCCTTAGAAACTTTAGAACAAATATGATATTGCTTTGATTCAACATTTCATGTTTGGGGGTAATCTTTATGAATATTGACTGTTTCTATAATGTAGATGTAGTGAATAGTAAAAATTAAATACCCCTCTAGAAACTTTAAAACATTTATTGAAATAGAAATTAAATCTGGAGTAATTTTTACTAGGATAAGCCAGCTACTTGGGAGAGAAAAGATTTAGGAGGGTCTGGTATAGCTCAGTCTTTCAGTGGCCACAAGCTCTCCTGAGCCAAAAATTTCTTTGCTGGGCCTTAAGGAAAAGGGAAGTTATCCAGCCTGGACCACTCCTGAGCTACACGATCTTCTGACACTATCAGGACTCCTGCCTGCTTAGTTAACAGAGGATTTTGGTGATATTTCTGTTATTGAAAACCATGAGATCCAAATGTGGGTTACAAATATGCTGAGGTTTTTGGCATAATGGCTTCAAAAACTGATAATTGTCCTCTTTTAAAATATGTTTTAGCAAAACATGTTCACAATGAAAATGAATTTTTACTGCTAGACTTGTTTGAATAAATAGCCATTTCGAAAAATCTGTATTTCATTTGTAAGTTGCTAAGAGTCACATGATGGTCAAAGAGACAATTTCTCTTCTGGTCAATGTACAGGTGACAAGAGGGAAATTAGGGTGTAGAGTCAAAGATAATCCAATACCAGTTAGAAGAAATACAAGTAATTTACATTCCCTATTTTGTTGATGGGAAGAAAATCTCTCTATATATGGAATAGAATTGATATAAACATGCACATTGTCTCAACTAGTGAAGATCTATACAGAGAAAAATATAGAAGAGAGGCCCATTGGAAAGCTGCCATGCGATGAAATAAGTGAAGCTAGACCCGTAATTTTGTTTTTCTAAAGAATTTGATCATATGATGAGTTACAGTAGAAAGGAACTTAGACATTTTAGTTACTACTGATTAAATCTGTGACAAAAAGAAAAGAATTATTAATATTGCTTATAAGAACTTAGGAGCTTATAAATTATTTCTATTCACACAAGATTTACTAAAAGCTATTTCAGACATTCTCATCATAGTCTGCCCTTAGTTCAAAATTTCTGCCACCCAAAATCACATCCACATTCAAAAACAGAAACTCACAAGAAATAAAGCTCTGAAACTGAAACTCAGCCCTTTGTTGAGCTCTATGCTCAGTCATCTCTCTACAGTTGGGAGCTGTTTATACAACCTGTGTCTCTTCTGACTATAGTTTACTTCACAAACTGATCATTTTGTTCAAAAATAACACTAAAAAAAAATATAAATATTTTCTACTCTTACTCAACATGTCTCGAATGGAATTAATTACCTTCTCACTAAAACTGGTTCCCATATCTCCCAACAGTCCTGACTCTATTCAGGGCAATCACCAAGTACTGTCCATTTAATTCCTGAAATGTTTTTCAGCTATATCACTATTGCCACTGCTCCAGACCACTGCAGTACTACCCAAGTGCCATCTCTCACACAAATTCTACTGGCCCCAATCCATTTTGATAAAGCCATCAAAGAGATCTTTATAAAATGCATAACTAGTCAAATTACTCCCCTGATTACCATCCATCAGTGACTCTCACACCTCAACTCTTAATGTCTTCCTTAGCCTATATACAAGTTTCTTAAGCTCAGGGTCCAGCCTGTATGTCCAGCTTTAACTGTAATATGCCTGCGCTCCCAGTTTAGGACTCAGCCATATCCAACACCCTGAAGCACCACACACACACTTTGTAGTTGTATGTCCCGACCTCTTCTAGAACAGCTTTCAGCTCACCATCCGCATCCGCTGATGCTCTACCTTCTCCAGAAAGACATCATTCATCATTCCTAGCTTTGATAATGTCTTACTAGTTTTCTCGCCCCAAATCTAACCCATGATCCCATTAATTACTCTAAAACAATTCTTATCATATAAAATTTCAACTATTTCCAGAGGCAAATCTATTGTTATTTTAATCCTACACAGCAGAGATCTAAAATAAAATATCAATCCACAGCATTCAGAAAATGTCCCAAAAACTCCTTGGTCTTTGCTAGATAATCTACATAAATGGCCTTCTGTGTTTTCATACTAGAGAATTAAAAGCAATGTGCAGCTGGTGTTGCAGATCCTTAATGGTGGAGATCTTCTAATGAACTGTGATAATCATGAGATTAAGAATGACTCTTTTCTTTCATTACAGGAGTAATATAACCTAAAAAATGTTTTTAACACACTTTCTGCTACTCTAAATATGCCATTTATTCACCCAGCACTCAACTCTTTTACTAGCTTTCTGCCCTGCCATATCACATATCTTGTATTGCCCTCTATGGCAGGTGTGATAGCAGCTTTTTATTCTTCCTTTTCTTTCTGTCATATTCCTGGAAGTGCCAACTCCCTTGCCTTTCCCATGTTGATAAGTCGCTCTATAGACCTGTCACATCTCATGCAAGTCTTTGTTTTGTTGAAAGAACTTGGGACTCTGTCCATGTGATCCAGCAATAGCAACATCAACTGTAAAATGAAATAGGAGAAGTGTCTGCCCTCCGGAGCCTTTCCATGAAGAGCAGGAAGCAGTAGGGATCATAGGTGAAGAGCCAAGAGAGTCAAGAGAGCCTATGCCCAAACTGAGCAGATATTTCTAGTGTGACTCTCAGACCTAAGAAAGCATTTTGGATTGGGGAGTGGACAGCAACTGGAAATAAGAAACCATGGTAATATAAAAGCTTCAGTGAATATCTAGTTTAATTTACCCAGTAAAAATATTATGGTTAAAACCTAACTGTGCTAGTTGATAAAACTTGGTTTACAAAGCACACAGGCATTGAAGATTTTCTCCAAATAATCTTCATTTTTCATTTCTTAGATTATTTGTTCCAGCAAGTCTAGACCATTAACTGCTGTTAGAGTACTCTTCCTAAAATATAAATGAGGCAATATCGTTCTATTGTTTAAATACTGAAGCTACCCACATATCCCTATAAGATAAAGTGATCTTCTTAATGTAGCACATGAGGCCCTTTAATGTTTTACCTTCCCAGCCTCATTTCCTGCTGCACCTTCATATGTTCCTTTAATCTAGAATGTACATCAATGAGAGTCTCTGGTAATTCCCCTTATTATACCATGCCTTCTATGTGCCATTCTGTTACAGAAATTATTCTCCATTTGTAATGTGACAGCACCCTCCACTTGCACATTCATCAAGAAGTAGTAGTGTCCACTCTCTAAGAAGCCTGTCTTACTGTGCTCTCCTCCCACCTCTATCCCTCTTTTGAATTAGGTTTCCTTAGCTGGCAAAGCACCTAGAGTATACCGATATTACGACATTTACTCATCTGTATTCCAATGTTCTGCCCATTGGTCTATATCTGACACAGGAGTATGAAGTAAAAGCCTCATATGATTCCGTTATAATAATACTTGATAGCATCTCAACAAATATTAATTGAATTGATGAATGTATGATAATGAGAAAATATTCACCAAAGCTAACTTTTTTTCTTTGAATACTCTGTCTAAGAAAATATTGTGAATAGTTATTTTTGCAAAATAGATAAAAAATAAAAAGTAACTTTTCCTCAAACAAGGCGATTTTCAGTTTAAATAATGACTCACCTCAGGGGTCCTTCAAATAGCAAGTACTTCTAGTGAATTTATGGGTTTAAAATGATTAACTACTTGACAGGAAAAGTGGAAAAAAGAGAGAAAGAATTTTAGCAGGAAAATCCAACACCTATTGAAAATAAACGAAATGAGAGAAAGACATAGAAATCGCAATGAAATATGCTCCCGAAGCATTAATCAAGGAAAATATAATTCAATTTACATGTTAGATTTGCACCTATTTCAGAAAAATGTTCATTGTGTAAAAACAAAGATGAATCAGTATCTAACTTCCCAGAAGAATTTTCACATCTAAACTCCTAGAAGAAAGATTTATGGCATGTTACTTTTTCTCTTGTGCATATCGATTATATTGAAATAATCTATGTTTCTGTCTGCTTTCTAAGCAAAGCTATAAAGTTTTTGAGACCCTAGACCATGTCTTATTCATTTTTGCATCACTAAGATTTAACATAGAGGCTGGTACCTAGCAGATATTCCATGTTTATTGAACTGAACACTATATTAGAATCTTATTGTTCTATTTAATACATCTCACCCAGTGAACAATAAATATCTCCCTTAAAAAGGCATGTGTTTTTAAACACAATATATGTACTTTGTATCTCAAAATCAATGTTGTAGAATACATCTGAAAAAACCTAAAATTTGGGAGTATATATTATTTGTTTTCTAATTTTTCAAGTGCCTAGGGAATAGTCTTGACAACTCCACGTAATTGTACTCTCAGGTTCAGAGGGTAATAAAGATTGAAATTATCTCTTAAAATTCAAATTCAAGTTATTAAAGTATAATATACAATTCAAATCTAAAAACCTAGATATCAAAAAATGCAATGTTAAATTTAAACTATATTTTTAAAAACTTCCTACTTTGAAAACTAAATGTGAAATACCACCTACTGAATGCATGAGCAGAGCACAGAGAAAAAGCACTCCACTGTGGTTGCCTCGGGGTATCAAACCATCTCTAACCCATTTCAGACTTACTTATAAAACTGTGGGTGGTAACAATCTGGATACATTTTTTTTTTTTGCTTAAATCTTTCAGAGATACATCTGTCAAACAGCCACATGCCTGACCCAGTTGTATTAAGTAAGCCCTACAGATTATTTGTCAAACAAATTCAGTAACCCAATATTTGTTTCTTTATTTTAAAATTTAATTGGTATGCAAATAGGGCAATAGGACAGCATTTGTGCTGGATACAGTTGTCACTTTAGATTCTGGGAATGCTCATTATCATGATTACAGATGTTTTTCCCAACTAACATCTGCCAATATTACCTAAACCCCAGAAAGTCCACAAACCTGTGCAAACTTCTTCTCACGGTGGATCTCTTTCTCTGTTATCTGTCCCACACACATCTTTGTGCATCTGAGGCCTCTGTATGCCAGAATTATGCTTGCTTCCTAACACTTCTGCCTCCAGAGCTTTAGATTTGAAATTGAATAGACACAGAGCCAATTTATCATAGGATGACATGTGTCATGTTCATGGTATTACCAGAGGAACCTAGTATGCACTGTATTTATCCTTTTGTTGTCAGCATGGACCAAGAAAGCACAGGATAGAGAAGCTATTATGTTTTAATAATATGATATATACTTTAAAATAGAATATTAAATACCATTGCCTTCAAAATGTGGTACTAGATCATTCTGCTTAAGATCAGAATTTTTTGTCAAATAATCATCTGTCATTCAAGAATACATCCTATTGAAATGAGAATAGCAAACAAAAGCATTGGAATGTGTTCCCTCAAAGAAAAATATAATGCTTTGTTCAAACCAACAATTTATTTCTTCTATCTATCTCATTTTCACATAAATTCTAATCATGCTTAATGACAGCTTTATCTTGAATACAATATAAATTCATATCATGTAGCTTTTGTTAACAAATATAAATATCTAAGAGCACACTCATTCCATCTTTTACTCGCTAATATATGTACTTTTAACATCCTAATGATGCGTCTCGCTGTGTTTCTAGATCAAACATAAAGTAAACATATACAGAGATAGCAATATTTCAAACATAAACCTAACAGCCAAAAGGAAAAAGCTTTTCATTTAAAGCAAGTTTAATAAAAAGCCCAAAACTTGAAGCGAAACTTTCAACTGTGAAACTGGCTGATCACAAAGCGAAATCTTCTTAAATCTCTACAACGATCTACTTTTTATCTGGAATATTCATTCATGCCAAACTTGGCATCTAGTTGCTCATTTTGATGTGTAATTAATTTTGATTTCTAGTATTCCTTCAATTACTTTTTTAACATTTGCAAGTATGCTCCACAAAGTAAAGAGTAAATAAGACCTAAATGCTAGCACTTTTTAGATTTTACAAATATGTAATAATTTAGTATAAACAACAAATATGCGAAACTCACTATTTCATATATACAAGTATAGTAACAAACTTCAGTTAAGAGCTAAGCCTGCCTCTTAAATCTGATGATGGGTTTGCTAGACTAAGTACAAGCCTTTAACAATGCTATTCAGGGAATATTTTACTAATATCAATCCTTTACTAGAAGTATTGGTCAGAATCCAATAGTTAAACAAATAGTTGACTAATTCAAAATAATAATTGAATAAAGTCTAATGAAAGGGCAATTTATAAAGGTTTGGGCAGGGTTAAGGAAACTAAGAACAGAGAATAAAGGACTCAAGTACCCACAAAAGCAGGAAGCTATTACCAAACTTGGCCCTGAATGAGGAGAAAGAAGTATTATCAGAACCCTGATGGAGGGTTTGCCCAACAGGAGCTGTAGTCTCAATAAAAGAACACAGCTACTGCCAATTCTCAGCCTGGCAGGGGAAAAAAAAACAGATGGAATAAATACCTCATCTATTTTCTCCTCCATCTTTCAATACGCCACACCGCCTTCCAACTGAAAGCCAGAGGTCAAGGAAGCCCAGGTGAGGGCATGGCACAGAGAAAAGTAGAGACAGATGGAAAGTAAATCTTCACGGGCAGTGAAAAACATCCAGCACAGTGACTTTCTCTGTAGTGTAGCTTTCGGCCACTGCCAAATGATATAACATGAGGATCTAATAATTAGAGAAGGTCTTGAATCTTTTCCTATAAAATTTATATGAACTTAAGTGAAGTCTAGGAGAGTATGTACAAGAAGTTGAAGAAAAAATCATCATTCTCTCAAACATGTACATCCTCAGTGGGATCTTCAAAGCCCTACAACCTAGCTCTTATTGGCTGACAGAACCCTGGATGTCTACTTATCTATACCCAAGGAAAAATACAGTCTCATGGTAAACTAAAGCTAAAGAATTGCAATCATAGCAATGTCTAGAAGAACATTATGGATTCACTTCTTATATGACATAAAAACCATTTCTGATGGAGCTAAGGTTTTGCTTGAGTGGCCCCCAGGAGAGTTGTAGAACAAATTTTAAATACTATCTAACCCCTTACCCTAGAATGAAATACGACCTGGATTCAACATCCCTTTTCCACTTCTATCTTGCATTTTTAAGAAACATTTTAATTAAGAACTTTCCACACTAGGCACCTAATTAATCATTTTGACCCAAAAGCCTCAATTTCTAATACCATCATATTGGATGTTATGATTCCAACATTTGAATTTGGGGAAGGACAGAAACATTCAGTGCATAACAAATATGTTACCTCAATTAATGCACACAACAAACTTGGTGATACATATATTTCTTACTTTATAGATTATCATCTGAGACTCAAATGAAGTAGCTTCCCTGAGCTTGTAGAGCCATGGCCTGCTATCGTGACTAGAACCTGCATTCCATGTGTGTGGTCTATACCTTAATCCACAACTATCTTATGCTGTAGCTGAGATGGTCTAGTAACCTGTCCTTGCCTAAAAAGGCCATGCAATTTCATACCTCTGTATACCTCATACTCTTATCTATAATGAACTTCCTACCATCTTTAGTTAACAGGCTTTCAACAAACATTCATGGAACACCTACTATGCACCAGTGTAGTAGGCAGTAAGAATACAAAAATGAATTATCATAAAAAATCCCTGTGTTTAAGCAACACTGGGCTAATGGTAGATACAAACTATTCCTGAACAAAGTGCTCAAATTCTTCCTCCATGGTAATTTTTTTTCCAGCCTCAAAGGAAGTCTCCCTGCCCCGCCCACCATTGATCCTCAAAGGATGTGTATAAAGCTTTCATGTCTTACCATATTCAACATGCATGTACAAGGAATAAGAATGCCAAATAGGTCACAATAAAGCCAATGTCTCTGGGTCTTTAATAGCCTAAACTTGTTGTCTTTCAATTAAATTCAATCTTATAAACAGATTGTAGTTCTGTTCTTCACAGAGACCAAAAAAATTCATATATGTTGTATTAACAACATTTATAATCAGTGAAATCTATAAGGTCCAATGGGTATTTCTATGCTTTCCTTGATAGATGCATCTTTGAAACACTGATGTTTATGAGAAGCCATGAGGGCTTAAGAGGGCTGTTTCTATTCTTTCTGGGTAAACAAGAACACTATATTAATTATAAACATGCCAAATATTCACAGACAAAGAGATCGGTAAAATTTGCACAAGAATCTTTCATATAAAAAGTCACAGAAAACATTTGTGAGCAACAGAAGATATGGTATGTCCCAAAATTCATTTCTGAATTATAGAATGTAAATATGACAAATAACACCGTGAAGCTTAATAATCTTAACTTCATTCACTCAGTGCAGATGAACATTTACCATATTCCTAGTTCTAAGCAATGATTTTCATTCATTAAGCAGCAAAACCACTTCTTTCTGCAAGAATGTACTGAGCCAGAAACAACAGAAATGTGTATTTGTATTATTATGCATATAAATTTACTGATGTTGAAAGGATTAACTTGCAGATCAATAAGAGAGAAATTCATTACCCCAACCAGCCACAAGTAACTAGAACTACATAAGATGCATCAGTCAAAGTTGAAATGGAATTTACTTCAGTACTGCTACAACCTAAAACAAACCATAAAATGAAATCAACACTTGTACCAGGAAATTTTGCATAAACAATCTGATAGATTCTAATACATTAAAGCTGTATGTATACCAGCCTCTCAAGCTGCATGAAAAATGTTGAGATCAATGGATGCTGATGAACAATATTTAAATGAATTTCTAAATGACTATAATAAAAAATTTAGTTGACTCAACCCCTGCTGTTCTGGGCTGTAAAGTTATGAGCTCTATTTACCTGAAAGCATGTATGCCTATTAGACTTGGCAGGAGTTTTTCAACCTTGCTATTAAGTAGAGTATCTATTTAAAATGAACCAAGCATCAGGATATATCAAATCTGTTACTTCGGACTGAGATAGCAGCATGCTAACCTCAAGTACATGATGTAAAGAGCAGAAGAGAATAAATCTTCATGGTTTTTCTTAACTTTGTGGCAAAAATTTTTCATAAAATGTGGCCAGCATTGACTTTCACAGGTACTAACAATAAAATGTCTAGATAAAAAATGACACAAGAAGCAAAATGAATTAAATATATTAGAATACATTTAAAATTGCATCTTTCAGAAAGCCTCCACATCTTTTTCTGTGGAGCTAATGAAGAGATTATTGGTTGAGTGAGGAAAATGAAACCAGAAGGGAGAATTTTCTTCAATAGAAAGTCACCAAATATTTGACCCCCTTTACCGCTATCTACCACTCCCTTTCCCCCTTTCCCTCTGGAAACCACTCATCTACTGTCCATGTCCATGAGACTCTGTCGTGTTTGTCACTTTCAGTTTTATATCCCACATAAGTGAAATCATATGGCTTTCAACTTTTTCTGTCTGACTTATTTTGTTTAATATGATTATCTCAAGATCCTTCCATGTTGTCGCAAAAAGGCAATATTTCATCTTTTCTTATGGCTGAGTAATATTCCATTGTACATATGTACCACATCTAACGATGAAAGGAAATTTAATATTGGGTGGTGAGCACACAATGTAATATACAGATGATATATTATAGAATTGTACAACTTGAAACTTATTTGATGTTATTAACCAATGTCACCCCAATAATTTTAATAAAAAATAAAAGGAAAAAGAAAAAAGAAAGTAAATAGAAATGAGTATAATCTATAAAAGAAGAAAATAAATGAAAGGAGAATATTAGAGGTGGCAGAGATTTAGGACTCAATGCTAACCCAATGTAATACACCAAAAATTGGTGGGAAACAATTTGATTTAAATTCAAAGAATGGGACCAAACCATACAAGTGAACAGGCAGGAAGGAATCATGGTGAAACAGGTAAGCAGTATGTGAACATGGTAATGACAAGTATTAGATGATAGTAGAGACTACACCTGATTTTGTCTTCTAATAGCACCAGGGTATGTTGAAAATACAAATGTTTATTAGGTTGCAATAAAGGCAAGATCAATCAGTATTTGAGAAAAAAAGACAAAAATTCTCGCAACGAGAGAAAATATAGGCAGTTAGCAGAAACCACTGTACTGAAATTCAGTATAGAAAAATGTATGCCTAAAGACGAACTCATTTCTATAACATTAAAAAAAGTTAAATATTGCAATTACAGGGCAAAAATACATGAATGTGAAATACACTATTTCCAATGTGTCAGAGTAGAAATCTGCATTTTAAAAAATGCATCTTTCAAAAAGTTTCCACACCTTTCTGGAGGCCAAGAAAAATCTGTGGAGCTAATGAAGAAGGGAATGAAATTTGTAAGACATTAGCCTAGTATTTATCATCAACAGAAACTAAACCAGAGTAGAAAAAATAATTGAAAATGATATGAAATATGGCTAAAGAGAATTGTTCATAGTGAACTTAAAGACAAGAGCCAAAGATGCAAAGAGATGACATATATATCAAAGTGATTTGTAAACCTGATACTAATACTGAAGATGTTAATTTTTTTTCCCCAAATAGACTAATAAAGAGTGAAAGGAGACTATTGCAGTCAAGATGGTGGAGTAGGCAAATGCTGTTCATGCCTTCTTTCACAACCACATCAAAATTATAACTAAACTACAGAACAGCCATCATTGGGAGTTGTCTGACATCTAGCTGAACAAGAAGTCCTACAACTGGGAACGCACAGAAGTGGCCACCTTGAGAATGCAAAAAAAAAAAAAAAAAAAGAAAGAAAGAAAACAAAAAATAAATAACTCTAAAATTGAAGTTATTATTTTACCTTTAATAATAAAATATTTTTGTTTTTGTGGAAAATGGATTAACAAAAGAAAAATTCCAATTAATATTTTAAAAATAATAAAATTAAATGTCAGAAATTGATTATGGATATTTATGTTGTTTTTATTTCTTAAAATACACTTTTTCACTAACTGTTAAAATAGCATTCTCCCCTGATGCCTACGTATCACTCCCACTATTACTTTTCTGTATCTTCTACTTCTACTTAGTCCTTAAATATTGAAATCCATGCCCCCAGATTTCTTAAGACTTTGCTCTGGTCCACTACTATTTTAATTCTTCATAAACTTCAGCTATCCACAGTTCTAACCAGATATAAAAAAAATTATTCCACATCTGGATTTGTAGCCAGAATTCTTTCCTGAGTTCTAAGCTAAACTTCAAAGAAACCCAAATTTTTTTTTTCACAAACTCTAAAGGTTTAGGCTAAAAGACATCACCTACACATCCTTAGCTGCCTTAAGTGCTGGTGAAGTAGAATGATCACAGTACTTAAAACTAGAAACTTGGAGTCCTATTACCCACTGACTATTAAAACTTTAGGATGACCGTGATATAAAATTGGTTAAAAGAAATTAATGATATTTTCAGTTGTAGAATAATATCCCAAGGGAACTGGTGAATGGTTTAGGACCAGGGAGCTGGCATTTGAAGAAAAAAAAAAAAAACAGTATGAAGAGAGAGTATATTTCTATATTAGCAAAACCAAAAAGTTCTCTAGTGGGCACAAATTGCTAGGCTTAACACCAGTGCTATATTTGTTGATCAACCTAAAATGGTTAACATATACATTAGGGCTCCACAAACAGACACTAAGTTCACTGTGCCTAGGATAGAACAAAGACTCTATACTTTTAAAAATCTCTCCAAGGACTTTATATTTTTACTTCCAAGCAA
>NW_011888792.1:9874562-9882656 GCF_000151845.1 Pteropus vampyrus | reverse complement strand
ACTATTTTTGTAAATATTATCTGGGGACTAAAGTAATAAATATCTTGAAAAATATTTTTTAATATTTTAAATATGTTGCAGAGTAGGCGTCATTCCTCCTCAAAATTCAAAAACTAAACCAATTTTTTAAAAAGTACTAACTACAACACTTCAAATTTTCTGGAAATGTGTTCATTTTATTAAAACTTCTAATTTGTCTATTTTACAAATAAGACCTTTTGTCACCAATATTGCAAAATAGTTATATTTTTAAAAGATAAAAAGAAGTAAGCAATTTATGTATTATTACTTTTAAGAGAAACTAAGAAAATCATGGGACAACACATTGAAAAATTATAAATCCATTAGTCATGTTTTGGAAGATTTTTTAATATTTTGTGGTTTTTTAAATCACCTCATCTAGATTCATAATCTAATTAAGTGAACATTTATTTTGGTGCCAATTTGTAGAGGATGACTATGGAATGGTTAAAATTTGTGTGGTCACAAATTATTACATATTTGTATATCAAGTCAGAGCTTTACAAAATTTAAGCAAATGTCAATCTCTTACAATCAATTTATTATCTAGAAATATGTATAAAGACAGACTAAATTTTGCATGCCTAAATTTCATCTAACAAATCAAAAAGCACAATGTTTGCTTTTTAAAAATAAACAGTATTCCTTAATACTGAACATCCTAATTTGGGCACACATAGAACTTGATGCATTGAAAAGTCTTCAGCAATCATCAATATAATGGGTAATCTTTTATGTATAGTATCAGTATTTGTAAGGATGCTCAGATATAGTGGATAATCATCCAATAAGAAAAGAATCGGGTTATTAAAAGATTGAGAATATGCATGGGGTCTAGAAAACAGTTCAACATTGCTGTGCTCTTCCCATTAAGTAGTTACTAGTTAGTTTTAGTTCCCCTCAAGGCAATCTGTAGGATGAATTTTCAGATGCAAGTATATGGCATAATGGGAAGCACATTGAGAGAGTGAGGAAATGAGACAGAGAAGGAAAGAAAGCCAATAAAGTGTGTGCTAAGAAAATAGGATGGGAACCTAGGGCTCAATATTGTGGTGTACCTCCTGAGATACAATGCAGAACATGCCACAAATTGTCCCACTGAAGGGAGATAAATATGAGATATTTATTCTTGATCTCCCTTTCTTCCTTAAATCCCTGGCACTTTCTACCTGCCCAATGCCCAGCCTGAGCATGCTCCTTAGGTAAGGAAATACCTTCAGAAAGAGATGTGAAAGCCTTAGGAATGTATAGAAGTATCTGCAGGAGACTTTTTGGGTAGGGAACAAGAGACTTGAGCAGGGAACCACCAGTGATAGCCTCAGTCACTATTCTCTTAATGTTAGTACACCTCAGCTGGGCAGCCAGCAGTCTTTCTTCCCCATGGTCCCCATATCGCTCATGATATAATCCATCTTTTCTAATTCCTCCCCAGGTACACACACTCAGGGACAAGAAAACTACTTAGGCATTCTAAAATACATCTTATTGACCTGAGATCCTTTTGTTAATTCTAAGTGGTTTTATTCTCGTGTTTAATAACTATTCACTATAAGGAAATACAATGCACACGAAAACATGAGTGGTATTAATATAAGTGTGTTAAAGTCAGAAACAACCCAATAATTTCTGTCTTAATCTGCCCCAGCAAATCCTTGGCCATTTTTATACAATCACAGTCACTGTGCTGAATCCATCTTCAAGAATTCCTGTGTTACCTCCTCTTGACCAGATCTCTCATTTTACCCACAGATATCTGTCAACCCAAATACCATGTCCTAGGCATGTAAGAAATATATGGGTTGCTCACTGAAACAGATGGTATTTCAGAGTCAAATTTATATTACTATTCTCTACTTGCTGGTTCCTAGATCAGACTTCTCTATACCTTGGAATTCACATTTTTATGGTCTTGACCACAATTCTGAATCTAACTTTGACTTCTTACGTATCTACCTGGATTTTTTCCCTCCTGATTTTTCCTGGCCTTAGTAAATATATATTCCTAAACTCTTATTTTGCCTGCCTAGAATCTGTTCTGAAAACTATCCCAGTGTATTGTCTGATTCTTGATTTCTGTGTCATGATTGCTACCTCACTGGCACCCATGAAGCTATTGTCTAGTAATTCAATCGGAAAGTATTTATTGAGTACCTATCATGTACTGTACACTACTGATGGAATTAAAACACAGCAATGAATAAAACGGAATAACTTCTAGCTCTCAAAACACTTAATTATAATGGGATGATTGCTCAGGGAAAATTGTCGAACATGTTTATAACAAACATCCTTTCTGAACCATAGCTTTAGGTAAAACTATTTCCTCAGGACCACACCAACAAATCACCATAACCAGACAACAAATATCACTGGGAAAAGCAACAAGAAAACAATATGCAAGACTTGAAATGCAAGCCTTCTATAGCTAGAGTCTGACACATATTAATTTTTAGATTATCCCAAAATAAACTTTGACAAAAATATTTTTCAAACAAATTTTAAAAGGGGGAGAAAAATATCTGACAATTTTTTATTTGAAAACCATTGTTGAATACCGCAAATTATATCCAATCTCATTTTTCAAAAAAGTCAAAAAGGGGGTGATTTGTTCATTTGTTCATCCGTTTACTCATTCAACACATATACCTCAACTTCTTGTTATGTGTCAAAACAGAAGAGCTCCTGTTTCACAGAACTAATTTTCCAAGTAGAAGGATCCAGACTAAGCAAGCAAATAATGTGTAATAATATCTATTTAAAAAATAACCTGTGTGCGCTGATACACAAAGAAGGAGTGAAACTAAGCAAAATGAGCAGAGAATGCCTGCCTGACTAGTTGAACATCAAACAAGGAGACTTTTTTTAAGCTATTCTAAATTCAAAAATAAATATGAGTGTCAAATTCTCTCAGATGCATTAATACCATTATAATGCATCTGCCCTTTTTTGCTCACTGTCTCCTACAAATTCACCTTTGTTCTGAAAATGTGACTAAAATTCCAAAGTTAAAAACGAGAAAAAGTTTGGATGGGTGTGAAACAAGGACTTAGAATATAATCACTCCAACATTAATTATACTGTACATTTGAGAAGCTATAATCAAGAATTGAAAGCTGCTTTTTGTCTTGGATTCAAAATCATGAAGCAACAATTTTACACAGTGAACATATCTTTGTAAGAAATTCTGAAACAGAAAACAAATCAGATACAATTTCCTAACTGAAAATGAGTCCAGACAAGGAATATTGCTCATCAGCTCTTTTTCTGGATTTATTCTGTTGATGTTTTTCTGGGGTCATGGGAGGTTAAGAGGGCAAATAGAGGAAGGTACAATAATAGAAGCATTCAGCATAAATAAATTTTAAAGGAGCTTTTCAGAAATCAAATGTGGCTAGTTTACAAATGGACTTTAAAGCATGAGAACAAAAATAATTGTTAGCCAAGACAATTTTCAAAAAAGTCATTTTGTTTTTATCCACCAAATAATAAATATTGCCATCTCTCTGTAAGCTTTTTCGAGGTAAATAAATTCATGTGCTGTTATTATTGCTTGGCGCCACCTTAGTATTATTATATTTTTTAATAATCTATTTCATCTTTTTTTTTCAAGTAGGATTTTGGTTCCTTTTCTTATTTCCTAGTGTTTATGTGAAAAAAACAAGACACAGAAACCAAAGACTATGTTTTTTTTTTCATTTTTGTTTCATTCCACTTGCACTCAACAAAATATGAGATTCACGACAGGACCATACCAGTGAACGAACGAACGAACGAATGAATGAATGAATGGATGAATGAATGAAAATTTAAAATGAGATTCGATTATCTAAAGGAAATAATGTCTTGAGCATCTATATGAGATCGTTATAGATTATATACAAGGCACATGCAAATATTTAATTCTTATGACATAAATTAAGATGGAATTACCTTGGAAAATTTAGTCCATACTAAATAATTATGTTTTTGAAGAAGATACAAGGAAATGGAAAGATATTCCATGTTCTTGGATTGGAAGAATCAACATAGTTAAAATGACCTAATTACTTAAAGCATTTTACAGATTAAATGCAATCCCCATCAAATATCATTGTCACTTTTTAAAGAAATAGAACAAAAAATCATCAGATTGTATGGAAGCACAATAGACCCAGAATTGCCAAAGCCAGCCTGAGAAAAAAGAATGAGGCTGGAGGCATCACTCTGCCTGACTTCAAATTATACTACAAATCTACAATTATCAAAAAGGCATGGTATTGGCATAAAAACAGACACACAGACCAGTGGAAAAGAATCAAGGGTCCAGAAGTAAGCCTATGAAGTGCATAGAAGGAAACATAGGAACTAAACTCATGGACCTTGGACTTAAAGAGGATTTTATGAATTTGAACTCAAGAACAAAGGAACTAAAAGCAAAACTAAATGAATGAGACTAGACATCAAACTAAAAAGCTTCTGCAGAGCAAAAGAAACCATCAACAAGGTAAAGAGACAACCATCCGAATAAGAAAATATATTTGCAAGCAATGCCTCCAATAAGGGCCTAATACTCAAAATATACAAAGAACTCATGTTATCAATAACAACAATAACAAAAAAAAACAAACTAACCAATCAAAAAATGGGCAGAAGACCTGGACTGACACTTCTCCCAAGAAGACATACAAATGGCCAACAAACATATGAAAAGATGTTTGCTAGCTATTAGGGAAATGCAATTCAAAATCTCAATGAGATACGCCAACTCACACCTGTTAGAATAGCTGTTATCAACAGGACAAGTAACAAATGTTGGAGAGGATGCCTGGTGGACTGCAAATTGGTACAGCCACTATAGAAAACAGTATGGAGGTTCCTCAAACAACTAAGACTTGATCTACCATATGATCCAGTAATCCCTCTATTGAGTATTTATCTCCAAAGGCTTGGAAACTCATATCTGAAAAGATATTTACACAGTGATGTTCATACCAGCATTATTCTCAGTAGCCAAGACATGGAAGCAACCGAAATGCTTAAGATAGATGATTGGCTACAGAAGCTGTGGCACGTATATACAATCGAACATTACTTAGCCATAAGAAGAGATGAAATATTGTCATTTGCAATAACAAGGATGGACCTTGAGATAATCATGCTACGTGAAATAAGCCAGACAGAAAAAGTTGAAAACCACATGATATCACTTACATGTGGGATATAAACCTAAAAGCAACAAACGATCAGGATAAAACAAATAGAGACTCATGGACGTGGATAATAGACTAGTGGTTACCAGAGGGTAGCGGGGAGGAAGGAATTAGATGGGGTAAAAGAGGTCAAATAAGTGGTGACAGAAATCTAACTATGGGAGGGGAACACACAACGCAATATATATGACTTACTGTTAAATTGAACACCTGAAACTTACTGGATTTTGTTAACCAATGTCACAAAGAAAAATAATAATAAATTTTAAAAAAAGAAAAAAAATTTAGGCTATACTAAACAATTGTTTTATTTAAACAAATTATAAAGAATGGCATGTTTTCCTAATAAATTACTATTACTATTTTATTCCCACTTATTTTAAATCTTCACTAACAATGTTTTAGATGGAGACGTTAGTTTCAGAAAATTTTCCGTTGTTTTTCAGTATGCATTCTGACAATTGGCAAACTTACACAGGGCCATTACTGTGATCCTCTATTTTATCCCCAATTCTAATAACTTAAATAAACAGAGATTTCATTTCTTATTCAAGAAATAATTTATATACTTTTTACCAAGAATAGCTTATCCCTGATTAAATCATTCACCTTTCTCTTTATAATATTTCTGGGAAAGTTGATGGTTCTAATTGCATGACAATAGAGTGAGGATCTTACATTGCTGTGAGGCTTTCAGACCAAATCGGAATATAATCCTAAATAAGAGAATACAAAATATGATAAATGTCAGTCTATAGGTAGAGAAAACATCATTTTGATGTTCAGATGGCTTTTATGTATACATATATATGCTCACACCACTCACACATTGATTATTTAAAAGTCTTCCTTTTCAAAAAACAAACTTTTAATTACTAAAGTTATATATTTAAAACAAAGATTTTCCTTAAATTTATAAGTCTAACTTATAGAATCATGATTGTTTTTCAGTCTAGCAAATTTTGGTGATCCATTTTAAGGAAGCGTTTAATTAATATGTTTCCATTTACAAACTGAGTTAATTTAAACTCATTAGTCACCTAAACAGAATTCATAAATATATCTTGTTACCCTGTAAGTACTTTAATTCTCTGGCTGAATGAATTTTCCCAAGTATATAAGTAATTCTTTAAAATCCAATAGGGTTTAACTTATATTCTCCTAAATGTTCTGATATTATGTAATAAATTGGTAAGATTTCCATTTAAAGTCACGAATTTAAATCAATTATTCATTGGCACATTTTAAATTGGAAAAACAAGACTGACTTGCTACTCTAAAAGGCTAAAATCTTTTAAAATTTCAAGTAATTTAAAGTACCAATTACACTAAGATTTTTCAACACACCCAAAACTGTCAAACCATAGGTTTGATTTTCCTGAACATTTCTCTGCTGAACTGTAAATCTTTCCATGGTTAAAAGATGCTATAGAAGTTTGAATAAGTGCCTTCAAAGATGTCCACATTCTAATCTGGACCCTATGAGTATGGTACCCTACGTGGGGCAGGGGGAGGACTTTGTAGGTATGATTAAATTGAAATTTGTGATAGGGAGATTATCCTGGACTATCAGGTGGGCTCAATGAAATTACAAGGGTCCTTATAAAGGAAAGACAGAAGCAGGAGAATCAAAGAAGATATGATTATCGAAGCAGAAGTTAGAATAATCAGATGACTGACTTTTAACACTGAAGGGATGAGTCAAGAAGTGCTGGCGGCCCCTAAAAGTTGGAAAAGGTAAGGAAATGGGTTCTTTCCTAGAGCCTCCAGAAGGAATACAATCCTGCTGACACTTTGATTTTAGCTCAGTAGAACACACTTTGGACTTCTGACTTCTAGAACTTTAAGATAATTAATTTGTGTTGTTTTAAGCAACCCAGTTTGTGAAAATTTGTCATAGCATCAACAGGAAACTAAACAGATGCTTACCCACCAAAGAAATAATTATGCTATTTCAAACAATTAGACGCTTATCTTCTTAACTATTGAGAGTTGCATCATACCCAGAGAGTTGGGCTAGTATGCTGATTTCCTTCCTTTTGATGAAAATGACAAAACACACTGAGTCCATTACAGTCCATAAAAAAAGCTATTTAAAAAAATTTTTTTAAAAAAGGTCATTTAGCTCATATCTCTTAGTTGGAGTCATCACATAATACAGTTCATCTCTGTATTTGGAGGCCTACAAAACCTACCTCAGTTGCTACATTAATTGATTTTATATTACATTACCTCATTCATGAGATATTTAAATATCTACTACCCTAATCAAAAGACTTTTGAATTTGATGGAATATTGTGGATTTTTTCTCCCTGCCTGTCTGATTAAATAACACATTACCTATAGACAATAAAATAACATCTAGTTGAATTATTCACAATTTTCTATGATTTTATGGCCACGGAATAAGAAGAAAAGGAGAAAGGGGTGGTGGTAATATTTATTGAATACTTTTTATTCAGAAGTGATTCTGTTGAACATTTGGGTTGTTTTCAGTTTTTTGGGTATTGTCAATAAAATTACTAAGAATATTTGTGTACATAATTTTTTGTATGGACATAGGTTTTCTTTTCTATTATAATATATAGGAGAAAAATTGTAAGGTCATAAGAAATTACAAAACTTTTCTAAAGTTGCTATACAGTTTTGCACTCATACAAGTCACCTCATGGAAATTTTAATTACTGGCCATTCTCTTCCATACATATATGTAACTGTTTTATTAAAATATAGTTGACATACAATATTATAATAGTTTCAGGTATAAACATAGTGATTCAACATTTGTATTCCTTACAATGTGATTACCACAATAAGTGTTTTTAACTTTATCTACTCTAGTAGGTGCTTAATAGTAGCCCATTACAAATTTTAATTCGTGTT
>NW_011888792.1:9873567-9874512 GCF_000151845.1 Pteropus vampyrus | reverse complement strand
ATTCCTTACAATGTGATTACCACAATAAGTGTTTTTAACTTTATCTACTCTAGTAGGTGCTTAATAGTAGCCCATTACAAATTTTAATTCGTGTTTCCCTGATGACTAATAATGTTAAACATCTCTAAATGTGCTTATTGGCAATTTGTGTGCCTCCAATTATATAGTGTCTTTTTTAATCTTTTCCTCATTTTTAGTTAGGTTGTTTGTTTTATTATTAAGTTGCAAGAGCTCTTTGTATATTCTGAATACAAGTCTTTTATCAGATACATATGTTGCAAATATTTTCTCTATGACTGCCTCATTATTTTCTCAATGGTAACTTTTGAAGAGGAAAAGTTTTTAATTTTACGAAGTTCAATTTATCAATTTTAACAGTATTTCTTGTCTCCTCCTAGGAATTCCTTTTGTAACACAAGATCCCCAAAATTTTCTTATATGTTTTCTTCTAGATATTTTCTAGTTTTAGCTTTTCCCGTTTGGTAAATTTTAAGCTACTTTTTACATATGGTATGAGGTTAAGGGTTAAAATTAAGAATCACAGGCCTATTTGTGGTGTCAGTAACAAGACTATACATTTGTGACAACTCATAAAATGTACAACGAAGTAAGTGTAACTCAGTGTAAAGTATCACTCAATATAGTTGATTTAAAAATTATCTTATGAATATCTAGCAAATGTAAAGAGCTGTAAAATAAAGATCAATAAGGAACAAAATTTCTCAAAGACCTTTTTTAATCTAATATGTTAACAACACCATATAATATATTTGAAAGTTGCTAAGAAAGTGGATCTTAAAAGTTCTCAAAAGAAAAAAAATGTAACTGTGTGCTGATGGATGTTAACTAAACTTATTGTGGTAATCCTTTTACAATATGTACATAAATCATTTTGTACAACTAAAACTAATACAAAGTTAAATTTAATTATATCTCAATAAAAAA
>NW_011888792.1:9822067-9873517 GCF_000151845.1 Pteropus vampyrus | reverse complement strand
AAGTAAGTGTAACTCAGTGTAAAGTATCACTCAATATAGTTGATTTAAAAATTATCTTATGAATATCTAGCAAATGTAAAGAGCTGTAAAATAAAGATCAATAAGGAACAAAATTTCTCAAAGACCTTTTTTAATCTAATATGTTAACAACACCGTATAATATATTTGAAAGTTGCTAAGAAAGTGGATCTTAAAAGTTCTCAAAAGAAAAAAAATGTAACTGTGTGCTGATGGATGTTAACTAAACTTATTGTGGTAATCCTTTTACAATATGTACATAAATCATTTTGTACAACTAAAACTAATACAAAGTTAAATTTAATTATATCTCAATAAAAAATAGGGAAATATCTACTAATAAGTAAAATTGTACACTAAACAAAAAGTCAGTATGCACATCTATCATAAAATATAGCCTAAACTCCTAAATATTCCAGCTAACCAGTCTTTTTAAGGAGTATACTGCATAAAAAAAAAAAAATCCAGAAGAATGATAGTCAAATTTTTTTACTTTTTATTTTCCAATTAGAATTGACATTCTATAAGATTTTTTTATTAGTTTCAGGTATACAGCATAGTGGTTAGATATTTATATAATTTAGAAAGTAATCATCCTGATTAGTACCCATCTGGCACTATACATAGTTATTATATTATTGACAATATTCCCTAAGATATTCTTCACATCCCTGTGACTATTTTGTAACTATCAATTTGTACTTCTTAATCCCTTCACCTTTCTCACCCAGACCTCCAACCTCCTCTCATCTGGAAATCACTAGTTTACTCTCTGTATATATTTTCATTTTGTTTGTTCAATTTTTGTTTCATAGATTCCACATATAAGCGAAATCACATTGTATTTGTCTTTCTCTCTCTTAGTTCACTTAGCATAATAACCTCTAGGTCCAGCCATGTCATTGTAAATGGTAAGATTTCATTTCTTTTTTTTTTATGGCTGAGTACTATTCCATTGTATATATGTACTACTTCTTATATCTAATCATCTATTGATGGGCGCTTAGGATGTTTCCATATCTTGGTTACTGTAAATAGTGCTGCAGTGAATATAGGGGTACATAATTTTCAAATTAGTGTTTGGATTTCTTCAAATAAGTACCCACAAGTAGAAGTGTTGGGTCATAAGGTAGTTCTACTTTTAATTTTTTGAGGAACCTCAAAACTGTTTTCCACAGTGGCTGTACCAAATTGCAACCCCACCAACAGTATATGAGGGTTCCCTTTTCTCTACATCCTAGCCAACACTTGTTGTTTGTTGATTTTTTGATGACAACCATTCTGACAGGTGTGAGGTGATATCTCATTGTGCTTTTAATTTGTATTTACCTGATGATTAGTGACGTCGAACATCTTTCCATAAGTCTATTTGTCAATCTGTAGGTCCTCTTTGGAGAAATATCTATTCAAATCCTCTGCCCATTTTTTAATTGGATTTTTTGTTTTCTTGGTATTAAAGTATATGAGCTCCTTATATATTTTGGATACTAACTCCTTATCTGATGTATCATTGGCAAATATCTTCCCATTCAGTAGGTTGTCTTTTCATTTCGTTGATGGTTTCTTTTGCTATACAAAAATTTATTTTGATGTAGTCCCTTTTCTTTATTTTTTGTTTTGTTTCCTGTCCCCAAGAAGATATAGCTGAAAAAACATTACTAAAAGCAATGTCAAAGAGTTTACTGCCTATGTTTTCTTCTAAGAGTTTTATGGTTTCGGTTTTTACATTAAGTCTTTAATTCATTTTGAGTTTATTCTTGTATATGGTGTAAGAAGGTAGTCCAGATTCATTTTTTTTTTTGCACTTATCTGTCCAGTTTTCCAAACTCTATTTATTAAAAAGGCTGTCTTTACCCCGTTGTACATTCTTACCTCCTTTGTCATAGATTGACCATGTAGGTGTGGGTTTATTTCTAGGCTATTCTGTTCCATTGATCTATTTTTAGGCCAGTACCATGCTGTGTTGATTACTATAGCCTTGTAATATATCCTGATATCAGGTAATGTGGTGCTCACTTCAGCAACACATATACTAAAATTGATATCGAGTAGTGTGATACCTTCAACTTTGTTCTTTCTCAAGATTGCTGTGGCTACTCAGGGTCTTTTATGGTTTCATATAAATTTTAGGATTATTTATTCTAGTTCTATAAAAAGTGCCACTGGTATTTTGATAGGGATTGCACTAAATCCATAGATTACTTTGAAGAGTATGGACATTTTAACAATGTTAATACTTCCTATCCATGGGCGTGGTATATGCTTCCATTTATTTATACCTTCTTCGATTTCTTTCTTCAATGACATAATTTTCTGCATACACATCTTTTATAGCGTTGAATTAATTAATCCTAGGTATTTATTTTTTGATGCAATTGTAAATGGGATGATTTCTTTAATTTCTCTTTCTAATAATTCATAATTGGTATTTAAGAATGCAACTGAGTCTGAATATTAATTTTGCATCTTGCTACTTTACTGAATTCATTTATCAGTTCTAACAGTTTTGGAGTGAACTCTTTAGGATTTTTTATATATAGTATCATGTCATCTGCAAATAATGACAGCTTTACTTCCTTTGCAATTTGGATGCCTTTTTTTTCCTTGTCTGATGGCTGTGGCTAGAACTTCCAATACTAAATTGAATAAAAGTGGTGAAATTGGACATCCTTCTCTTCGTCCTGATCTTAAGGAAAATGCTTTTGCCTTTTCATCACTGAAGATGATGCTAGCTATGGGTTTGTCATATATAGAGTTTATTATGTTTCCTCTATTGCTACTTTGCTAAAAGTTCTACCATAAACAGATGCTGGATTTTTTCAAACACTTTTTCTGCATCTATTGATATAATCATATGATTTTATCTTTTAATTTGTTAATGTGCTGTATCACATGGATCAATTTTTGGATGTTGAACCAACCTTGCATCTCAGGAATAAATCCAACTTGATCATGGTGTATGATTTTTTAATGTATTGTTCACTTCATTTTGTTAATATTTTGTTAAGGATTTCTGATCCTAAGTTCCTCAGGGATATCGATCTATAATTTCCTTTTTTTGTTATGTCTTTGACTGGCTTTGGAATCAGGGTAATGGTGTCCTCAAAAAATGAGTTGGGAGCCTTCACTCCTCTTAAACATTGAGGAATAGTTTGAGAAGAATAGATTTTAATTCTTCTTTGAATGTTTAGTAAAATTCACCTGTGAAGCCACCCATTCTGATTCTTGTTTCTTGGGAGGTTTTTTTTTTTTTCATTATTAATTCAAATTTGTTAGTAGTAATTGTTGGTTCACATTTTCTGTTTCTTCTTGGAAAATTGTATGTTTTTAGGAATTTATCCATTTCTTCTAGATTGTCCAATTTGTTGGCATTTAATTGCTTGTACTATTTTCTTATAATCCTTTGTATTTCTGTGGAGTAAATTGTCACATCTCTTTCACTTGTGATGTTATATATTTGGGTCCTCTCTTTTTTTTTTCTTGATGAAGTCTGGTTAAAGGTTTATCAATTTTGTTAATCTTTTAAAAGAACCAGCTCTTGGCTTCACTGATCTCTTACAGTTTTTCTAGATTCTATTTCGTTTATATCTGCTCTGATTTTTATTATTTCCCATCTTCTACTCACTTTAGCTTTGTTTGCTGTTCTTTTAGGTGTAAGGACAGATTGTGCCTATTAGATTTTTCTTGTGTCTTCCAGTACACCTATTTTACTATGAATTTCCTGCTTAGGTCTGCTTTTGCTGTATCCCATAGATTTGGGATCACTGCGTTTTCATTTTTCATTGTCTCAAGGTATCTTTTGATTTCTTCCTTGACCTCACTGTTAACTCATTCACTGTTTAGTAGCACGTCATTTAGCCTCCATGTCTTCGAGTATTTTTCAGTTTGATTCTTGGGATTGATTTCTAGTTTCATACCATTGTGGTCAAAGAAAATGTTTTATATGATTTCAATCATCTTAAATTTACTGAGACTTATTTTGTGACCTAATATGTTGTCTTGGAAAATGTTCCATGTGTACTTGAGAAGAATATATATTCTTCTGTTTTGGATTAAATGCTCTAAAAATATCAAATAAATCTGTTTGGTCTAATGTGTCATTTAAGGCCACTGTTTCCTTGTTGATTTTCTGTCTGGAACATCTGCCCAGTAGTGTCAGTGGCATGCTAAAGTCCCCTACTATGACTCTATTACTGCCAATCATTCTCCTTATGTCAGTCAATATTCGCTTTATAAATTTAGGAGCACCTATATTAGGTGCATATATGTTTACTAGGTTATATCTTCTTGTTGGATAGATCTCTTCATCACTATGTAATGTTCTTTTTGGTATCTTATTGTAGCCTTTGTTTTAAAGTCTATTTTGTTTGATATAAGTATTGCTACTCCAGCTTTTCCTTTTTCATTTCTATTTGCATGAAATATCTTTTACTATCCCTTTACTTTCATTTCAGTCTGTGTGCGTCCTTTGATCTAAAGTGAGTCTCTTATAGGCAGTGTATCTAAGGGTCTTGTTTTCTTATCCATTCAGCCACCCTATCATTTAATTGGAGCATTTAATTATTTTTTATTTGAAGTACTTGTTGATAGATATGTAGTTATTTCCATTTTATTATTCTTATTTTTGATACATACTTTGAGTATCCTTATAACCAGTGGTGGATTGCTTGTCTCCATTTTGTTGTTATTTTTCTGGAGCTTTGTTCAGTTCCTTCATGAGAGATATGTCTCTTTGTCTCCCCATTTTGGCTGCCTCCCTGTTTGTTTCTATGTATTAGGTAGGGCTCCTAAGTCTCCTGGTCTTAGTAGAGTGGCCTTGCATCCTGTGGGGCCAGTGAAGAAGTCTCCATGATCACCTGCACTGGGTGTTCCAGGTATGTCCCTTGTGGGGTTGTGTGTACCTTCCTGTTGTAGTTGAGCCTTAATTGTTGTTGGCACATAAGTAGGTAGGATTAACTCTCAGGATGACTGGCTGTATTGGCCATATCCACAACATATGAGCTGCTGTGTATGAGCTGACCCCATGAAGTGAGATTCACCAGTGAGTTCGTGTGCTGTTGAGACCACTTGTGGCACTAACAAGGTAGTGCTCTGTTGAGGTCTAACACCAGCCACCAAGAGTTTTTGTTCTAGAGCCCCTTAGGTAGGGCTCCCTTGCAAATAAAGTCAGCTGCTGCCTTTGACTGACTCAGTGCTAATTGGTAGGAATTACAAAGCTATCCGTGGTTGGTTGCTGTCTGTGCTGGACCTGGAGGCATGTGAGAGAGGCCACCAGTGAACCAAGTCCAGCTGCCTCCAGTATGAGGCCTAAGGCAACTCATCAAAGGCCCAGGGCACCTGAAGGTCTGAGACTGCCTGCCTGCTACCCATAAGGCTTAGCAGCTGAAAAATTCTTGTGCCGTACATGAGTTAAATGAGGCAAGATTCCAGGGAGTCACTAGAATAAGGCAAATGGTGTTTCTCAGGTCAGTGGAGATTCAGATTTGTTGCCAGTGCTGAGCCTGTGGCCACAAAAATCACACTAAGGTCAGCAACCGCCTGCCTCAGGCTCACAGACTTCTGAGATTTGTTCAAGAAATACTGCAGTTCATGTCAAGGCTGGTTGCCCATCCTCAAAAGTATCTCTCAAGGTACACAAATCCCAGGACTATTCATTACTACAGAAGGAACTCCCAGCCAAGAGCGTATAATGGTTTGGTTGCCTGGCAACAAAATATGCACCAGCAATTTGTGAGTTGGGTGGGGCAGGGTATGAGGGAGTCACAGGGGTAGAGAGAGAAAAGTTTACCCGGCCAATGCAGATTCAGATTTGGCCATGTAGGAGAAGGGATCAACACAGAGAAGATGGTGCCTGCCTGTACACTGAACGGGAGGAGGGTTCAACAAAGGCAAAATGGCGGCTGTCCCTCCAACCCTCACCCTGAAGCTACACAACTCACTCTTTCCTTGTATGTCCCTGGCACCTCCTGAGCTACTGTCCCTCTGCAAGCAACCCAAGGTGAGTGCCTGCAAGCAAGTTAGTCTGTATGTAGGTCCTTTAAGGGGACATCTGCATATCCAGCTGCCTTCCTTCTCACTCAGATGGTCGTAAAACACACTAATTTTCACATTCAGATTTTGTGGGGACTCCTTTTCACAGCACTAGAATTCTGGGCCAGGGAGCCACACACAGGTATGGGACCAGCCTATTTTGCATCTCTGCCCCTACTACCAGTCTCGGTGTGGCCTCCTCTTTATATCCTCAGTTATAGAACTTCTGTTCAGCTAGTCTTCAGATGGTTCTCCAGGTTGACTGTTCCACAATTTAGTTAAGATTTTAATATGGTCATGGGAGAAGGCATGCACAGCATTTACCTACACCACCATCTTGATTAAAACTCATCAATTTTTGATTATCTACTTTATCAATACATTCCAGTGTTTCTTTTTCCAATCATCCACCACATTTCTACCTAATATCCCAACTCTCAATCAGTTATACATTTCAGGGAATATAAATATATTTTTAACATAAGCAAAAAAATTAAATGTGCTTTCCAATGTCTCAATAATACTTCAGGGAATTACTTACTAATCTGTCATTAGTAGCTATAACTGAGAGTTTATTTTACCATATTATAATATTATGTTCTCCAACTTATTAACATTGGTAATAATAAAGAACAGCTATAATTTTTAGTTCTTTATGCATAATTCAGATACTTTATATCATATAATCATTTCACGTTATTTTGAAAAAAATTAAAATATAGAAAATTGCAAAAGATAATATAAAAGCACTCACCTAATCCCTACCAGAAAAACAAAGGCCACCATTTATTTCATCTATGCTTCATATTAAAATATGTAAATTTCAGATAAAGTCATAATTCCAGTATCATTCTCTTCTCTCCTACCCACCACAGAAGTAATCACTCTAATATAAATGGTCTTACCCAGCCTATTCAAGTTTTGAGAAAGAGAAAGACAGAGGAACAATACACATAGACATATATACACGCACACACTCGTTAGGATACTATTCTATATAACATCTCTATATAACATTCAGGAAGTTATTTTTTTCACTTAATACATTTTTCTAGAGTTGCAAATGTCGTTAAAGTTATATCTATTTCATTTATTTTAACTGCTATGTAATAATCTTTGTGTAAATACATCACAATTTATTTTTCCATTTCACCACTACTGGACATGTAGATTGTTATTATAAATAACACTAAAACAAACAACTTTTACACTTCTCCTTTTGCACATGGGAGGAATTTTCTTAAGGATATCACTGGCCAATAAAACTTTCTGCAATGATGGCAATAATCTGTTTTGTATGTAGAGAGCACTTGAAATGTGTCTAAGGAACCAGATTTTTCACTTTATTAAATTCTAATTAATTTAATTGTAAATTTTAATAGCTACATGAAATTAGTGGCTATCATATTAGACAATATATGTCCAGAAATAGCAATGCTAGGACTTATGGTATATCCATTTACAAAACTTTACTGATTTTTGCTCACCAAAGTGATTGTGGCAATTTACACACCTGCCAGCAAGGTTGCCACACTTGACCATATCCTGGCCAATATTTTTACCTGTCAGACTTTTCCTTTTCAGCCAATCTGAATAGTTTAAAATTGTGTCTCATTTTTGCTTTAATTTGCATTAACCCCACTAGTAGTGAAAATAAAAATCTTTCATAATTTTTATTGACCATTTGAATATCTGCTTCTCTGAACTGCCTGCATATCTGTATCTTTTTTTCCAATATGTAAGGTCTTTTTGCTTGTTAATTTGTAAAAGCCTTTATAATTCTTATTCCTTGACATCCCCACTCTGACGACTCTCTTCAAAGAAATCTTCTGGATTTAAAGAACTTTTCATCACTTTTAGCTCAACCACTTTTTATACACCATAGAGCTGGGTGTATACTAATGATGACAGTAAGTTTTCCTGTCTCACGGGATGGCCATTATAGAAGTCTGGTACCTTGCCTTCCAATGTGGAATGCATGGTACCTAGTCTATTCTTGGTCTTAGAGTCTCACATGGAACTAAGAAAACAGGAAAAGTTCCATTTTTATATTTTATTTACATTTTCATGAGTATTTGAGTACATTCTTTTGATCTTCTCTCAGGTGAGAACATTTATAAGCTATTTCTCAGAAACGCTAGACAAATTTGGGAATATAGCATATTAATAAGCAAAATTTTATAGGTCTAAATAACAAATACGAGAATAAAAACATATATAATGCTTTCTCAAATAATATGTTTCATTATATTTATTTAATATCACAATCTTGCTGGGACAGTCTCTCAGACTATTAAAGAACAACAGGCACATGCACACATCCTCATTTTCATAAGCACATTGTAAAACAAAATACATAAGCAACAATATGCTTCTTTATAATCAGTTACATGGAGAAAGGTGTATCAAAGCAGTAACTTCACCAACTATCCATTATATTATGGGAAATTTTAATATTCAGAAATGCATTTCCCCTTTATTTAATTTTTTGGAGGAGGCAACAATAGAAATTTCCACTTATATCACTGAAGATTACTTCTATTTAGAGTCATTCATGAAAGAGTGAAGAGTGAAGTAGTGACTGAGAATGCATAGGGGAAAGGATAGGTCTATTCGGTGGGAAAGGAGTTCAATTTTCCCAGTAAATCTTTTGGAGATAAAAGTGAATAATATGAATTGCTCTTCAGTGATGACTGGGGACATGGCCAGAACTCATGGACTGATATGGACATAACCAGGATTATAAAGGTCTCAATACTAGGGGAAATTACTAGAAAATAAGTTATCTAGAACACTGTATTATTGAGATCCATGGTTTTCTGTATCTCTGGGGACACAGGAATCTAGAAAATGAAATCTATGGCAGAATACAGGAGGTAGAAGGCAAAAGTTCTACTTTATCAAATTAGAAAGGTATTAAACTTTGAAGCACCAAAGATATTTTAAGCCTTGATATATTTTTTAAAATTCCAAGTAGCAAACTGAATTTATAAAATGTTTGAATTTAGAAGACAGATAATTCTACAAAATTTATCAACTTTGCAGTAATTTTTTAAATGCATTCTCTCTGATTAGTATAGAACCTAGATTTATTTCAGTTCAGGTGAAAATACAATAATGCCCCTCACCCCGAGTCACCACTGACTTCAGTCACCATAACTCTATTTCTTTTCCATTAATATCTCTGTTCCCTAAATACAAATTCTTCTACCTTAACATTTTTCAAAAAATGCCAAAGGACCCACTCTTCTGATCTTGTCCAGGGATTTTGTAGTTAAACATCCTAATATCAAATCTACCCATCCACTTCCCTTCCACCCCCACCCCCTTCACAAAAATCAGCAATCCCATAGCTCACTAAAAATTTCCAAATATCACTGGAAGGCCAATTGCCTGTTTAGGGAACAGAATTCCAAGTGATGGGAAAAAAAGGGACATTGTGTTTTAGTTGATGAAGTAATATAAACTACTCACTAATAATAAATCAATTCTATAATTTCCTGCTTTTCTTCTAACTAGTTCTACACTCTCTTGATTCTAAAAGATAGTTTCGTGAAATATTTTTAAAGTCTATTTCATCCAAATTGGGAATGAAAAAGTCAAATTGTCACTTTTAGCATATGACTTGACTTTCTATATAGAAAACTCTAAAGACTCCACCAAAAAACTATTAGAAACAACAAACAAATACAATAAAGTTGCAGCATACAAAGTCAATATACGAAAATCTACTGTTCCTATATACTAACAATAAAATTTCAGAAAAAGAATTAAGAACAACTATTCTTTTTTCAATTGCAATAAAAATAAAATACTTAGGAATAAACTTAACAAACCATATGAATGACCTATACACTGAAAACTACAAGACGTTATTAAAAGAAATTGAAGAAGACACGAGAAATGGAAAGATATTCCGTGTTATAGATTGGAAGAATCAATATAGTTAAAATGACCATATTACCCAAAGCAATATATGGATTTAATGCAATCCCATCGAAATTGCAACAGCATTTTTTTTTAAAAAATAGAACAAAAAAAAATCATCAGATTTGAATGGAAGCACGAAAGACTCTAAATAACTAAAGTAATCCTAACTAAAAAGAACAAGAATGAAGGTATCACACTGCCTGACTTCAAATTATACTACAAAGTGACAATAATCAAAACAGCATGGTACTGGTAGAAAAACAGACACACAAATCAATGGAACAGAATTGAGAGGCCAGAAAAAATATCCACATATATATGAGCAAATAATTTTTGACAAAGGAGCCAAAAATATACAATCAAGAAAAAAAAAAGCCTCTTCAATAAATACTGCTGGGAAAATTAGAAAGCCACATGCAAAAGAATGAAACTAGACCACCATCACCATGTACCCAAATTAACTCAAAACATATCAAAGACCTAAATATAAAATTGGAAACAATAAACTGCATAGAATAAAACATAGGTACTAAACTGATGGACCTTGGATTTAGAGAGGATTTTGTGAATTTGACCTCAAAGGCAAGGGAAGTAAAAACAAAATAAATGAATTGAACTATATCAAACTAAAAGCTTTTGCGCAGCAAAAGTAATCATCGACAAAACAGAGAGGCTACCAGCTGAATAGGAGAAGATATTTGTAAACAACGCCTCCACTGAGGGCCTAATATCCAAAATATGTAAAGAACTCATATAATTCAACAACAAAAGACACAAATAATTCAATTAAAAAATGAAGGACCTAAACAGACACTTTTCCCAAGAAGACATACAAATGGCCAACAGACATGAAAAGATGCTTGACATCACTATCTATTAGGGAATACAAATCAAAACCACAATGAGAAACCACCTCACACCTGTTAGTATGGCTAACATCAACAGGACAAATAATAACAAGTGTTGGAGAGGTTGTGGAGGAAAAGGAACTCTCATACACTGCTGGTGGGAATGTAAATTGGTACAGCCACTATGGCAAACAGTATGGAGGTTCCTCAAAAAAAGAAGAATAGAATTACCATATGATCCAGCAATCCCTCTTCTAGGTATCTACCCACCCCCCGCCAAATTTGAAAACATTTATCCATAAAGATATATTTACTCCAATGTTCACTACAGCATTATTCATGGTGGCCAAGATATGGAAACAACTGAAGGGCCTATCAATGAATGATTGGATAAAGAAGGTGTGGTAGATCTATACAATGGAATATTAGCCATAAGAAAAGATGAAATACTGCCATTTGTGACAACATGAATGGATCTTAAGATAATCATGCTAAGCAAAATAAGTCAGAGAAAAAATTAAGAACCATATGATTTCACTGATATGTGGGATATAAAACTGAATGCAATAAGCAAACAAGACGAACAAAAACTCATAAACACAGGCAACTGTGTAGTGGTTAACCAGAGGGAAAGGGTGGGAGAGGTAGATGAGGGTAAAGGGCGTCAAGTATATGGTGATGGAAGGAAATTTGACTTTGGATGGTTATCACACAGTGCAATAGACATTTGATATATTATTGAATTGTACACTTGAAACCTATTTAATTTTATTAACCAATGTCACCCCAATAAATTTAATTTAAAAAATAAGATAAAATAAAGCCTATTTACGTTTCTTTGCCATCACATTATAAAGATGAAATGAAGAGAGTAAAACTCCTCAGCTTCTAGATGAACACTGCCACTACCACTACACTGTCAATTTTAATGAGGTATGTATTTTAAATTGTTCTGCTTTTTCCCCCAGTCTCCCTCATTTGGAACAACTATTTTTTAAGTTTCTTTTATATCTTTCTTAATGTTTCTTGGTAAATATTCTAAACCTGTAGAATTATCATATTACACATAAGTTTATGACTTTTTTATCTTTTAATTCAATCAATATATCTCAGGACGTTTTTCATTTCAGTACATATACGTAGGTTTACCACCTTTTTTTTTAATGATTGCATAATTTCACTTTCTTTTTCTAACAGCCACTTGGAGAAACATCTAGGAGTGCATAATAACACAGCACATATATACATACACACATAAATACATTTTTTATATATTTATGTATACACACATAAAAAGTTGAATATAACTTTTTTTTTTTTTGCTCTGTGGCTGTCAGCTAATGATGTGGTATTTCAGGTGGATGCTCAGTATTTACAAAAAGCCCAAAGGATGCTCATTACTACTAAACAGAGAGATGAAGTGCTGAAATGGATATTGCTTTCCTTTTATTCAAGGAAGTGCAATGTTTTGTTTGCCAAGAATTTGACATTTTGCTTAAGGGTAAGATGAGAAAATGTTTAAGTAGGTATTAAAGGAAAGCAAAGAAACCTGAGTAATAGCAAACAGTAAAAAGACCACACAAATTAGCCCCAGCCCTTTAGGCAAAGGTCAGAAGAATATGGAATAGACCTATCAGAAATAATGGTTAAAAATAAAAAGTGCACAGAAGTACAGTGTAACATGGGAAGCTTCTAGTCTGACTATTCACAGCCAAAATATGCCTGGTTGTTGAAGAGGCTGGTGAAAAGTTATTAAGGAAAAACATTTGAGCAGATGATATATCCTTTTATGGCTGCCTGTAATGCTAAAGAACAGACAAATCAATAATTCAGCCTTTAATGCTATCTAAAAACGTAAAGCAGAGTTGGTACAATTTAGTAAATGCCATCCATCCACAGAGCCCATACCAAGCCAAGTTACGACAGCCAACATTTTCCACCTTATTTTCTCTATAATATTTAGAAATTTTTGTTAATTACATTTGATATTTGTAAAGAGAGAGCTGGGATTGTAATAACTGGATAGCTATTTAACTATGTTGGCAGAAACAGGATTTTTCTCTTATATTTGAAGAGCAATACAAAGGCAAAAATTCCTTTTCTCACAAACTTAGTACCAATACTATCCTCTGAGTCACACAGTTTCTTTAAATCATGTTGTTCTGAAAGTTAAGATGTGCTATCTTTAAAGCTGCTGACAGGATCACACTGTTCCTCAGTACCAAAAAACCACCAGTGTCAATTCATCAAAATGTGTATACCTCTCCAAGACATTTTTTTCCTTTTTCTTTCTTTTCTTCTCTACTTCCTTCTGACAGTCTCACTTTTTACTTTCTTTCCTTCTTTTAACCTTTTATTTCTCTTCTATCTTCTATCCTTCTTGTTTACTGTTTTCCTTTTATCATTCTTCTCTCCCTCTCTCTCTCTCTCAGGATGCAAGAGAACAAAGTAATGACAATCCTTTAAAATCAGAGACCCAAGGTAAATTTGGTGGTCCTGATATATCAAGAAAATTCTCCTCCTAGCCATATTTTTTTCTCAGAAAAAAACTTCAGAAACTCAGAACCACACCTTCAGATCTTTAAAATTTAAAATTTTAAATATCTATAAAACAATTTAATTATTGGGGCTAGTTTTATTACTTAATCAAATATAAGTGTGTTCTCAAATTTTTTATCATTAAAGAAGAACTTAAAACTGCATTATGAAATCTTGGAGCAGTATGCTCTTTAATATGTACTACTGGCATTGTGAGTTAACTGACTGCACAAAATTCAAATATATACCTGTAAACTTTTGTTTAAAAAAAGCAAGTTTCCTAAGTTTGAAATCTAAGTTACTCTCAGCATTTTTTAAATACCAAAAACATTTCTTAAATTTTTAAAATTCAATTTGCAAGCAAAATAGATAACTCTACAAGTACACAGCTACCATAATTTACATTTATATACTCAAAATACCTGTTTTGAAAGGACAATTACCTGTTTTCAGTCATAACTAAGGTGTAAATCTCTAAAATTTTAGCTGACAGATTTTGTTATGTAATAAAACATGTCGAATTCAAACTGACAAGTGGATTTCATTTTTGGAAGGTTTTTCCTCACACCTTTTTCCATTATAATACAAGTACTACTTAACCATATGATTTTCTGCAAAACTTAACCAAAAATGTAAAACATAATACATGTCCCAACATCTTAACACTTACATGGAAGGCTCTGGGGGGAGGGGAAGAATCTTGCTAAATTCAGAAAAGAGTACTGTCTGTAAATGAAGAGGCTGCCAGCTTTCATCTGTTCTCTTTTTCTAGGTACTTGCATGCCTGCCTTCTAAACCTAGAATGATAGTTATCCCATCTCTGTTGCATCTCTGAAATTCTTCAATTACTTTGTGGATTTAGGATACCACATTGTCCAGCCACATTTATTCTAAACAGATGATCTGGACACAGAGAGATGTCAGCCAATGAACTCATTCAATATATTTGCAGTTAATCTTTTAATGGAGATCTGGAGAGATGTAAAGTGCAATCATCCCTTTAAGTACGCTCATGGACCATTTGTTTAATCAAACTAGAAATTATAGGATAATGTATTATGTTAATTTATTTTAAATCACAAGATATATTGGAAATAAATAGTGACATGGCATAAATAGTAAAGTGCTTTTATTGTGGGTGTTGGCTCCAGTTTGGTGAGTGGTGATTAAAATATAGTTCACAGAAAATGTGTATGTGTGTATTTGTGTATGTTTGTAAAATTAGTCTGTCTATTCCATAACCCTAGCCATTAGGGTGGGCATTAAACAATAAGAACTGATACTCTAGTCCAGCTACAACAAAACTTAATTTTCTGCCACATCCTTCAATAGAAAAAGGCATAAGACTACATTTACTTACAAAACTTCCATTTTTTTAACCTAACAATAGATGTTTACAATCTTAATTGTTCATACAATTACCTCAACATTAAATAGAAAATTTATATTTATTTATTATCAAATGTCATATAACAAAAGAAAAGCTTTGCTTTTATTAAAAGTGGACCACTAGTGCCCTCTTCTGATATGGAAAATGAAGAACAATTATTCTCAGGACTTGGAAAGACACTGTACACTAATCCTCTAAACAGTTGTTTCAAGTAAATTTATGCCATTTGTTTTCTGATTTAATAATATATCCCCTATCTTTCTCCTAAAATGTTGAATACTCTGATGTTTATCCTGTTACCTTCTGAGAAAACACTGCAAAGTCAGTTTATCCTGTTAATTCTTAGATTTTTCAAAAGCTTAATTCAAATTGAGCTTTAAAATAAATTCAGGGAAAAAAAATCATCTTTTTAAAACTATTTGAAGCTTTACCATCATTGGTTTTACATTTGATTGTGTGAAAGCTAATAAACCTGAAACTATACCTGCCTTGATCAGATTAAATATCATGTTGCCTCACTTTTCACCAAACTCGAGCTGATACTCACAGACACACTCATTCATTATACTCCTTTCTGACATAACATAAAGGGCAAAAAGGCAGCATGATAGATTAAAAAGATATTAGGGTACAATATTAATTACAATATCAGCAGCTTTTTCTAGCTCAGACTGCATAAAATGTCTATTTTCATCTTTACATTCAGAATATACTTTGAAGGAGAATGAATTTATTACACAGACATAGTAAATGGGAATTTTGGTCGGATATTCTAATGTCAGGGTGGCACCAAATGTAAACATACTAGAAAATTTGGAATCTATGTTTTTAATCCAATTTGGGTTTTGTGCAATTATTCTGAGATTGTGAGGATGGGAGATATTATACAAAATCATAATGTGACCAGATACAATAAAACAGAGACATTTAATTTAAAACTTCTTCTCCATGAAACTAAAACTTCAATAATATCTTTTTTCTCAAAGAGTTTTATAAAAGTGTAACAAAGTAAAAATAAAAAAATAAATATAAAATTTTTAAAGAGTGTAACAAAATAATCATTTTCAAAAGTCAAATATTAAAATGGTACTATATTTTTAAATTATAATAGTTTTTCTGGTGTTGGGCATATTACAGTAAACTGATGAGACCTCCATTAGTAAAATTGCTCACAAATCAACAATAACTTATAATAATGTTTAAATATATAAAATATTTAATACTTAGAACATATTGCATCAAAATTTGAATTTATATTTAAGATGATCTTCAGAAAAAAATTCAGCCTCAACCAGGAATGGCATGCTCAACCTTCAAATAAGCTTGCTAAATGTTCCTCTTATCTGATTTAATTCACATTTTACCTCTAAAGTACCCTTATTCCATGTAATTATTACCATAACATGTTTCATAATAATTTTGCTTTCTGAAAAATATAATGACTGTATTTTCTCAATCGTTCCTGCTGCCCACTTCAGAGTTGTGTTTCTTTTCCATTGATAGCATTTTACTTTCACACGTTGAAAATGACAACCAATTCAATTTGGTGATGCAGAAGAACTGAACACGTCATGAATAACTGAATTTAATGGCATGTTTCTCAATGTTATATCTCAAATTAAAAAGTCCTACTCTGTGAAGAATGGAAGACCCAGGAAGCAGCACCAGGGGGGATAATTTCCGAATGAATATGTTTTTACCTATCAAATTCATGAGTCTACTATAGCTCATCCTTTGACCAGAAGTAACAGTAGGGTGAGAATTGCTGACTTTGCTAGTTATTGTCCTTTCCTGAGAATCTCTGACAGAATCACTTATAAATACTAAAAATCTGTGGTGTGATCCAGATGTTTCCATTCCACTTTTTCTCTTCCTACTCTCAAAAATATACAAAGAAATCTCTCTATATTCAGAATAAATCAAATGAGAAAGCAATTTAAATTATAATCCTATTTTTAAGAAGCAATAATGATTGCATCATATCACAGAAAAACTAAAATGTATTTGATTTCTAGCTTTAACTCTTTGACTGCATTTAATTACAGCTCTCATTTTATTATCACTACCAACAGCCATATGTGGGGCACCTTTGAATACATTCTCTCTGACACTCGGAAGCCAATTCTCTCTGAATGCAAACTACACAGTACAGCTGCAGTGCTGCTACTGGTGTGCGGCCACCATAGACATTCAATTGTTGCTAAGTTAAACTGCATTAGTAAATATCTACCTCAAAAAAGGGGCAGGTATTAAGGCTTTAAGGCACATTACACTATATTCGGAAATCTCTGAATTGCTTTTTGGAATTCAAAAGGAAGATCCCTAATATTTTAATCATAAATGAAGGAACAATATGTATAGTTAAAAAATTGCTATTGTAATCAAAAGGACTTCTCGAAAGAGAGCAGATGTGATCTATGCAGATGAGAGGAAATCATCTCAGTATAGGAAATCATTTCAAAATAAAGACTGAAAAATTCAGCCCTAAATTCTACTTTTCAATCCATATGTATCAGTTATTCAAATGTTTAAAATATTTGGGAAAATAGTTTTTCCCATTTATATGATTATTTATAGTATTGTACACATCCTAGTTCTCCTTAGTTCTATGATCTATTCTCCAAAATATATTCTAGTTTGGTAGATTTATAGTAATTATAAGAATCATAAAATGATGTTTAAACAAAAAAATTTAAGTGAGATAAAGGTGCTTCCAAAAATTAGCAAATACAGCCGTTATACCTGTTAATGATGAATTCCAACTACAAGTAAAGATTTTTCCACAGTACATCGTGGGAGTTCATAATAACTATAGGTATGATCAAGGCGTATTTCAATGCTTTGAAATGTCAAATGAGTAATTTTATTCTCCTTTATTTTTAAACTATTTGCAGAGACAACACAAAATTATATAATGTTACATTTATTTTAACCTATACTTCTCCCTTCATAAGGTTACTTGTCTAAACATTTCACTAACATTGTGCAGTTTTAAACTGAGAAAAAGAACAAAGTTACAAGTGTGACAATTTATCAGGAATAGATTAAGTGACAGCTGTAACTAGAATCAGAATTAGTAGATTATTTTAATAGTTCCAGGAAGAGTATAATTTACAAAAATACATTTGAATGATGTTAGAAAGATAGCAGGAAGAATTATTTGCTTAGTACAGAGTGACTTCTTTAAATTAAATTTTGGTAATATTCTCTCCATTAGAAGTTTTTTAGGTATAGAGATGTGTCTCTTGACTCAACAATTCAATTTTTCAATTGGTTCACTGACATGAGGGAAAATTGAGGATTTCCCAAAGATTTTGCTCAAATCATGTCATCTCTTTGCAAATTTATAATTTTTTAAAACTACCTTTTGATAAACTGTCCTCTCTCATCATAATCTAAGAAAATTATATATGCTTCCAATTTTTTATGTATTCAATTGGCTGCATTTCATCTTTCTCATAATTTTATTTCGAAGGAAGAATTTATTTAAGCAAAGTTTCACTATATTCTCTTTATTAAATCCCTAAGACCTAGAAATCTTTCCTTTCCTTTCTTCAAAAATTGCCTGAAAGTACTATTCCAAGTAACCTTGACCATTCAGGAGGCATTAATCCAAATTCTCCTCAAGTCTAACATCTTAAATAGTAAATACCTACTTTACTACCAAAATAAACAACCCACTTGACATTAATATATATGTGTGTGATTCATGCTTTCTGTGAAATATCTTTCATTATTTCTAACAGTATATTCTTTTATAATTCTATCCACTTGAATGCCATTTATTTAGATTAAAAAAAGAAAATAGCTTCCAGAGTAACCGTTTATATCCTGTACAATATTTAGGCACTTATTAGATGGTGATGAAATTAAAAAAAATAAAAGTTATTATTTTCATAAATGTTCCTGAAAAAGACAGAACTTTAATTTGGGATACGGACTGAATTCTAATACACTATTTAATTTCACATTTTGTGAGTTTTAAATTTCTTTCACATTTCTAATTCCTTCTTTTGAAATTTGATAACTATCTATTATCCTGTTTGACTTTTATGTATTGCCAGGTTGAATATATTTTGTAGGTTCATCAATGTTTCAATACTCATTTTAACCAGAATCATGACTGTATAAGGACTATAAAGAAATTGCATGAGATCCTTACCTTCACAGTGATTAGATTCTCTTTGAAAGCAAAGCAACTTTAATACAGAGCAAAGTCTATAAGCTATAGAGATTCTTATAGTCTCTTTTAAATTAAAACTATGCCTTCAGTATTATATTTACCAGGTAAAAGGAAAAAAAAAATATTTTCCATTAACTGAAACAAATGTGTTTCCTCAAAAGAGCAAAGGAGAAAGAAATGCAAATGAGTTATAAATACATAGATTGAGCAATAGTTATATAGGTAAATAGATACATGCTAGAAATGCAAAAAATAAAAAATAAAGATTTACATTATTGATTTTGTTTAAATGAAGGAATATATTTAGTATAATAATATCCATATCTATGATATACTTAATTCGGTCTCCAGTTTGCATATTGTTTGTTTGTTGTAGTCGGTTTGCTGAGAGAGATAAGGAGTTCCATAGTCTCTGATCAAAAACATTAGACATATGACACGAACCAACCAAATCTTTTCTAATCTTGAACTGTAATTGGAGAGTTGGGACCTATCAAAGTGATCAACTCATAGAACTCAATAAATGACCATGAAAAAAAGAAATGAATAAAAAACAAACTGAAGACCAACCCACAGAATAAGGCATAATCAGAAAGAAATCTGTAATTGAAAAAAATAAAATGTCACTCGAAAATACTTATTAATCTAAATATGTGACCGTTTAAGCTGTGGTTCTATAAATGCAAGCATTCTGTACATAAAAGCAGTTATCAATAGAAATTAATATTTTATCGTCATCATAGATTCACCTGAAATGAAAGTTCTTAATTTTATCTATGTCTAAGCAGTGCCTTTCTAAATGGATTTTAAATAAACTCAGTAATGACATCACAAAACAATTAGCCAAGTTCATTAAGGACATTCATTCCAAGTACATGAAGGCTTGGAAAAGAATGACAGCTTTTTAATGGCATCTCATCTCCTTGAAATGAATTCTTTTCTTGAATTTTCTCTGTTAGAACTTGTACCGTTGAATGCATATAGCTGATCATTTCTAGCATTTGCATGAATGTGTATGTGCTTGTGAGTGGCCACTATGTGTGAAGTCTAAAGGGACAGCTCCATGTTAATGAGAAACCAAGGAATTCCTCTAGCAGCAACTGGCATAGGTGTGAATGACATAATTTAAAGCTGTCTTACATGCCCGGTTTCAAATTTAAGGTCTTCTTCCCTTAAAAGCACTTTAATGACTATCATATTAAAAGGAGAAAAATGTTTTCCCTCGTGTTTCAAGTAGCAATTATGAACTGAGAATATTACCACCTTATATATTCTGATGGTACAGAATGAACATCACAAGCTCATAGTGATGCTTTCAGGAAAACTTGAAAAGGCAGATATCCCACAGCCAGGTGCATCCCAATCTGACAGTAAACCTCTGTCAGCACAGGTCTGCAATATGTAGGCAAAATAATCAGTCAACCCAATTTGCTCCAATGCTCAACCCTTTGAAGATGAACGTTCACTCTGCCTCATCAGACTCAGAGTCTTGTTTGTTATACCATTCTTTGTAAAAATTATAATGTAGATGCTCCAGCAAAACCCTAAGAATCTGTTGCCAGCAATTTTCATGACAAAATCAAGATTTATAATGTGAAATTAAAATAAAATTGCTTTTATTTAAATTAAATAAAAATAATTGACAGTATATTTTAATAATGCCATTAAATTAAATCACATCAAGTCTTTATTTTGGTAATTCTGTGATTTTTAAATCAGATTCATGTATAAGTGAACTCTGCAACACTAAAGACAGTTTCAGAGAAAAGTGAAGTTTGCAATTAACTTTTAAAATAAATGATTTGAATTGTCTCTTTTCTTGTACCCCAAATCTTAACAGAAATGACTTTGATTTTTTAAAAATCACCTATTTTTGGTTAAGGTAGCATGGAAATGCCACGCTATGGGTAGATTAAAAATGACAATAAGCTGGATATTGCAAATGAATACTGCTGTACATTCCCTATGAAATTGATATGCAAACTAAAAAACTTATGACATGCCTAAGAATTAGGAGCTCTCATTTAAAAGGAGTTCATTATTTTACCAGAATTGTGGTGTGGCATGCAGAGCTGAAGAACTTTGGAAATAACATATTTAATCTCAGATAGCAAAAATAATACAAAAAAATTGGCATCAATGTGATTTACATGGATAACTTTAGGAAATCCATATTTTTTATGGATAATATGAGTCGGAACACAAAAATTTATTTTTTTAATTAAAATTGCAAATGGTTTTAAATTGCAATTAAAATGATCACAGTTATATTAAAATGTTTTGAGGCTGAAATTTTTATGACTCAAGTTATCTTCAAGAATTTTACTACTTGAACATTCCATTGGTTTTATTTGCTTTACTTTTAAACAAGCCTTAGTGTAGCAAGGATGGCTTTGAAAATGAACCTTCTCTGTATTTACTGAAAATAAAGAACAGAAATGTGAATTTTCCTCCTATTAAGGACTTCCTCTGAAAATAATAATTAGCTGTTGAATGTCAGTACTGTCCCAGCTGTGAACAGCACTAAAGTTAGAGTCTCTGGTTTAATCATCTTACTTTGATGTGTAAAGTCCACTTGAGGAACCTAGAACTAGCACTAACATAGATATAGCACTAACAGGTCGTACCAAGTCATTTTATTTTCCAGGAATAATCTCAGTATATGGAAAACAGAAAAATTAGCAATTTAAGCAATTAGCACTTAAAATTAAGTAATGCGAAGTTACATATAAGGATGTTATTGAAATGTTTGATTTTTTAACAAAACAGATCTATAATATAATTCTCATGCTGAAACTAAAGGGAAGGTCCTGCAATATGTTCATTTGTATTTGATATGAGATTAATTTCCAAAGAAATGGAATGTTATAGGTCCATTAGAGTTATATTTGTCAAATATTGGAACAATATTGATAAATCTAGATATATTGAGACACTCTGAATAGACATTCAGTTCATCTATTCAATAAGATCTTGCTCCTGCATCATAAACTAGAACTCAGAACACTGAAGCTAACGGCTTACTTATGCTCCCTCTTTAAAAGAAAGAACATATTACCTAGAATAATTGTTTAATAATAAGAAGTCTTCTTCCTAATCCCCCTCCCTTTTGATTCATATTTAACAGGAAAAGGATTCAGAATAAATATGTTCAAATTTGATCAACTTTACTTCAAATTTTAGCATCCAAGAGTAACTCTCCAACTCACATTCTCTTTTTGCTCTGGCTTTACTTTTCCCAATAGATTTTTGTTTTGTTTTATACTTGTTTTGATTTTGTTTCAAAAAAGTAATCAAAACTAAGCAGAAATGAAACAAAAGATGTTCTCAGGGAAATAATTCCCAAGAAATAAATAATTTAAATTAGTCATAGATGTGTAGTGCTTTCAGCTCAAAAAAAATATGTTAAATAAAAACTTTTAATTTTGAATATTTATTTGACCCTTCCTCTGTTGATTATATTTCCTTTTAAATATACAGTTATAACTAATATATGAAATTGTAAATATATAAAATCACACAAAGTAAATATGATTACCTATTTTAAATGGTTTAAAGGATATATTTAAGATACCATGCATTTGGAATGGCCAAAATTTAAGATATCCAAGCTGCAGCAAAGAAATTTATATTTTCCTCCTCAAAGTAAAGCACACATGAGCTAAACTATAGTTCTACAATAATCTTAAACCAAATATCTTTTTGTTTTATGACAAGTGTTTTACTTTATTAGAAGAGTTGGAAGCTAAAGGAAAAATATTTTTCCTTTGCAATAATAAATGATATTCTTGCTATTTTAACCAGTAAATTTAAGAATTATTTTTAAAAATTTGAACTCAGTCTTTCTTAAAAATCACATCACTATCCCTACAACAATTATCTCTATTTTATTTTGGGAATTTTTTTCTTGAAAGTAATTTCAAAAATATATTCATTTATAATATTTTTATAAGGTCTTGCGATTTTGAAATGTGGCATATTATTCAGCTTTGGGTCTTTGATGTGTGTTTTCTACTCAATCCATGCTTCAACAATTCTGTCATACAGAGAACTGAAAATTAAGTTATTCTCACCAGCAATACTCCCCCACAAAGAATCTATCAAACCATAGATATAAACCTCAGAACAATTCCTGCCAGGTTTCTCATGCAAATGCTGCAGAAAAACTTACAAGAGCACTTTAAGATATTGAGAACCCTTCAATACAACCCAGTATAATAACTTTTACTTGCTAATTTCTATGGGTCAGTTGCAAAGGAATAGACCTGTCAATCAGTTTCAGATGTAGCAGAATTTGTCTGTCTACAAACAGGGATACTTTGTCGTTGCCATAGAGACTAATCCTCCACTTTCCTTCTGTTGACACAGCTAGTCACAGTCTAAACTACCTGATCACACTTTTAATAGGCAGCTGACTGGAGTACCATAAAATGCTCAAATCAAGTTTGCAACTCTTGAGGCACACACTGATGTTTTAAAAAATATTATAATTTAAACCTAGTCATATATTAAGAGTTCGAACTATTGCTTTGTTAAATGTAAAATTAAATACTGAATTCTAACAAAATACACAAAACAAATATGAAAAAAAATGTATTTTATAAGGGTTAGAATACTTTTCATTCTATCGTCACAGTTTAATAAGTAGATAGATTTATTTGTTCTACTTTGTCTTTCAAATATATGTCCATGTTATCTGGCTGTTGAACAATTGTAGACATTAAAATGAAGAACTTGAGTCTTTGAAATTATCAGGAAGATGCTTAAATTTTAAAAATATAAATTTGACCAATGTGTCACTATTGTTACATTTTTCAGATTTATATAAGTCAAGATAACATAGTGCATGCTTTCTTTTCAACTAATCTGACCATATTCTTTAGTCAATTTATCATGACTATGAGTAAAATTCTTTTATTTCCAGATGCTGTAAACAGTTAATCTTTAGTTTCTGGCCAATTGTAGCTGGATTCCTGTTATTTAAGACACTTAAATAAATCTCTATAAAATCTTCCCTGGCAATTTTAACATGCTGCTTATAGCTTTGTTTTCTGTAAAGCATTAATTTCTTTAAAAGTTGTTTTGTTATCAAGTTCCACTTAAGATTTCAAAGGTTACTGAACTACAACAGCATGCCATTTCAACATATTTAATGAAAAGTTCGTAGTGACTCTTTCAATTAAGAAAGAAAATTGATGTGTATCATTAATTACGTCAGTAGAAATCATAAATCATCACTGAGTACTGCAATTAATTATTTTTAAATCATGTGAAGAAAAATGACAGACACAAGATAAATCCACAGGCTCTTCAGATGAGACGAATGTGGGAAGAAAAATTTAAAGAAGAAAGGATACTACAAATTAAAAGCAATTCATAAATAAATAGCCACCTTATTATAGATCAGCATGAAAAATGATATTGGGACTACTTAAAACTTGAACATTATATGTCTTCATTAGTTCAGTAACACTTGAGTTTCAAGAGTTGATTATTTATCCATTTTATTAATTCACGTCACACTGGTACAAAGTGAAATAAAATTTCTCAGTCCAGATGCATTTTTTTTTTAGAATAACAGTGAGAAATGGGTAAGCATGTGTTTCATTTAGATGGATAAATGCTTTTTAAAGCAGTTTTTGTTCTGGGACTATTTAATTCAAAAACATATATTTTCCTAAACACCCATACAACTTGTTGGGAAGTCTTTAAACTTTAAAATTACTTTAATGAATAGAAATTGCATTGCTAATTTTCAGAGTTTTTGGTTTAATTAAGTAGTTAACCAGTTTTCACATTATACACAACTTAATGGATTCCACTATCATTCCCTTTGATTACCTGACTTTTGCATTGTCAAGGATCTCTCTTATATCACATCATAAATTGCTCATTCTACAAACCTACATTTGCCTATATTAGGACAAAAAAGACAATGTGTTGAGATAGAAATTACAGCTATAACATATCCAAACAATTGCTTTTTAAAGTTCATCAATAATTTAAAGATTTCAATTGTTATTTAACTTAATGTTAAATAGTGTCATTGGAGACAGTTCTTAATATTCAATAGTCACCCATACTGATTCTCTCTCTCTCTCTCTCTCTGTCTCTCTCTCTCTCTCTCCTATCACATGCACATACGTGCATGCGCGCACACACGCGCGCACACGCACACCATTCTATCCTTTGGGCTATTTCATAGCTTCAGTTATCACCTATACATCTGACTCACAAACATGTAGCTACAACACCAAGCTATCTCCAAAGTTCTAGCCTCAATTTCCTACTTCCTCCTGGGAACAACAATCTGGGTACTCTGCAGTAGCAGTCCTCAATCTTTTTGGCACCAGGGACCAGTTCTTCTTTGAGAATCTAATGCCTGATAATCTGAGATAGAGCTGAGGCAACGATGCTAGCACTGAAGAGCGGCTGCAAATACAGATGAAGCTCTGCTCACCTCTCACCTCCTGCTGTGCGGCTCAACTCCTAACAGGTCACAGACCATTTGAAAGACTCATTGTCTTTCCAAGCTTAATTCTCTTCTTGTATCCCTATTTGTAAGAGTGGTACCAATACCCCCTAATAACAGGCTCAAAACTTTGACTAATCAAAGACTTCATTTTTTCTTCACTGTAACAGCCAGTTCTTGCCAAGTTTGGTTGCATCCTTCCCTTTCCATTTACTCCCAAAATCTCGATCCTTATCCAGTCCATTATTTTCTAACTTCCAAGTAAAATATTTTTAAGAGGTAAAGCAGAAATAAATCGAAGGAAAAAGTTCATGAATGATGTCTCAGCTCTTTAGCCTGCTGTTCATATCTGCCTACATTCCCATACCTGGCCACAACATTATTTTCTAATATGATTTTCACGAACCCCCATCTTCTCTAGGGAGTGTGATATAGTATAAATAATATAATTGGAAAGTTACATAAATAGGAAATCAGAGACTTTTGTTGATTTTGTTCATTGGTATAATCCAAGGCATACAACATCAGAGTATTCAAAAAACAATTGAAAAGAGATTTTTTTAATTTGGATTCCAGGCCATAAATCATAATGTGCTATATAGTATATGGATATATACTCACACCATAATGTGTCATATATATATATATATATATATATATATATACACACATACACATTAAGGTGTGTGTATATATATATATATATATATATATAAAATTAATATATGTGTGTATATATTCAAATGCTTTCATATGTACTAATAATAAATAATTGGAAAGTGAAATTAAAAACAATGCCATTATAATAGCACCAAAAAATAAATAAAACAAAGGTATAAATCTAATAAAATATGACAAACATATATAGGAAAAAAAACTACAAAATGCTGAGGAAAAAAAACAAATAAAATCTTAATTAATGAAGCGATAGTCCATGTTCATTGATAGATAATAGTATTAAGATGTCAATTATTTCCCACTTGATTTGTAGGCTTAACACAGTCCCAAGCAAAATCCCAGCAAGTTATTATGTGTATATCTACAAATGATTCTAAAGTTTATATGGAAAAGCAAAAGACCTATATCAGCCTACATAACACTTAAGAGATACAAAAATAAGAGACTCACTCTACCAATTTCAAGACTAACTGCCATTATGATAATAAAGGCATACGGTATTGGCAAAATAAATAAATAAATAAAATAGACACATAGATCAACAAAACAGAATAAAGAAACCAGAAATAGATCTATACAAATATAGTCAACTGATCTTTGAAAAAGAAACAAATGAAATTCATTGGAGAAAGATAGTGTTTTCAATAAATGGTACTGGAAAAACTGAATGTTCAAATACAAAAAATAAAGAAATAAACAAATAACAAACCTAGACACAGATCTTACTGCGTTCACAAAAAATGGATTCAAAATACCCATAGAGCTTAAAATGCAAATTATAACACTTCTAGAACATAGGAGGGAATCTATGTGACCTTATTTCATAATGAGTTTTTAGATATTACAACAAAACCATAATCCATGACAAAAAAAAATTTGTTTGATTTTATTACAATTTAAAACTTTTGTTCTACAAAAGACATTAAGAGAATAAAAAGAAAAGCAAAAAAAAAATAGGAGAGAATATTTTCAAAACATATATCTGATAAAGTACTTGAAATCAAAATATAAAAAGATCTCTTAAAACAAGGAAACAACCAACCATATTAAAAAATAGACACAAGATCTGAACAGACACATTTCTTACCAAAGAAGACATACAGATGACAAATAAACATATGAAAAATGCTCAACATAATTTGTCATTAGGCATTGCAAATTAAAATAATAAGATATCATTACATACTTATTAGAATATCTAAAATACAAAATTCTGATATACCAATGGCTGATGAGGAGTATAATGGTACTCTCACTTATTGCTGGTGAGAATGCATAATGGTAAAGCCATTTTGGAAGACAGTTTACTTAATTTTAAAAAATTAAAATTAAAAATTAAAAAAGACTAAAAATAGTCTCACCATATAACTTAGCAATCATGATCTTAAGTATTTACCCAACTGATTCAAAAATTTATGTCCACACAAAAACCTACACAATACATTGATAGCAGCTCTATTCATAATTGCCAAAAACTGGAAGAAACTAAGATGACCTTCAATAGGTGAACTGATAAACAAATTGTGGTATGTAAATATAATTAAATATTATTTAGTGATAAAAAGAAATGAGCTATCAAACCACAAAAAGATGTAGGTAGATCTTAAACACATATTGTTAAATAAAAGAAGCCAGTTTGATTCCGATCATATGAAATTCTAGAATAGCAAAACTATAGACCTGGTAAAGAGATCAGTGATTTCAGGGTTTGAGGAGGGAAGGTTAATAGATGAAGCACAAGGATCTTTTTAGAGCAGTGAAACTATTTTTTATGATACTATAATAGGGGATACATGACTATACATTTTTCAAAACTCAGAGAATATACAATGCAAAGAATAAAACCTAATGTATACAATTTTTTTAAAAATCATTTAAGAGATTAGGAGATGAAATGCGGAATATACAAAAAGATCTAACTGCATTACAAATATATACAACAACCTCATTTTGGAGATGAGTAGAGCCTATGAAACTACAGATAAAAAAGACTATACATAAGTACTGTACTGTAGTTGATAAAGTTTTTTCTTAAGGTGGTATGTGTTTACAATTCTGATATCACAATACATGTACACTGGAATTGAATGATTAAGTAAATGGAAAGTGGATGGGAAAGCTAGGCATCTCACCATAGTAGTGGGAGGAACAGATAAAGGGAGAGGCTAAAGTGATCCATGTAGTAATAGATTAGAGCTTCCAACATCAGTTTGAACTTATTTTTAGCTAAATATAGATACAGATGGCTACACATAGAAATATTAATATAGATATGCATATATGATTAGTACACACACATACTATTTTCTTGCTCTGTAAACTAAGAGGACCTAGAAGCAAGAAGATCTCCTTAATAAGGAGCATACCTAGTACCCAGATCTTAGTTTATAATACCATCCCTTCAGTCAAAGGAACCAGGGCTCCTTGGAGAAATAGCTACTTCTAGAACTGGGGCAAAAATGTACAAGCCTTGAGGTCCCAATGACCAAGCTGAAACAATATAAGCATCATAATAAATAAATGAATATTGGATTATAACACAAAGTATAAAATAAATATACTGATATAAATAAACGATTCAATAAATAGGTAAATCAGGAAGAATAGACAAATCTCCAATGCAGAAATCCAAATAATTTAGAACTACTTCACCCTCAAAAAGGTGGGGCATAAGTACCCATTCTTTAAGTGTGGATTGTGCATAGTAACTTCTTTCTAAAAAGTACAGTAAGAGAGTCACTTTACAGTGAAGAATTCTAATACCAGATGACTAAGGTTAATTTCAACATTAACTACTCATGTTGATAGTATGTACTCTTGATATGATGTGATAAAAATGGCTCTTTGATCTGCCTTCCCAATATGTATAACCCCAATCTAATCAAAAAAATAAAAATAAAAAAATTTCAGTTGAGGGATATTCTACAAAATACCTAACCAGCACTCCTTGAAGCTGTCACAGTCATCGAAAACTAGGAAAGTCTGAGAAATTGTTATAGCCAAGAGGAGCCTAAGGAGAGATGAGGGCTAAATATAATGTGGTGTCCTGGATGAGATCCTAGAACAGAAAAAGGAAATCTGACTAAAGAATGCATTTTAGTTAATAATAATGTAATAATATTGCCTCATTAATTATAACGAATATATCTTGTCAATGTAAGAAGTTAATAGAGAAATCTGGGTACCAAATATATGAGAATTCTCTGTACTATCTTCCCAATCTCTCAATAAATCTAAAACTGTTCTAAAAAAAAAGGGTTACTCAAAAAAAGTGGGCTTAGAAAAACATAAAATCATGCCCTAAACTTTGTCAAGAAGCATATTTTGTTAAAAGTCGTCTCCTGAACAATGAAAGCAAAGCCAACCACAGAAACAATTAGGTGAGGGTCCTGCCACAACATCCTATGGTTCCAACTGTCTTCAAAGTTGTGGCTTTTAAATAAAGGGAGAAAAGATCAGAGCAAAGAGGCCAGTCCCCAAGAGCCAAAATTAGAAAGTAAGGCAACATCTATGTAAGATCATTAACTATTTTGCTTCACAGGTAGAAACAGACTATATAGCTACTAATGTTTGTAGGGAATCGAACTATTAAACAAACGAGCTGGCAGAAAGCTTCTTTCTGCCACATTTTGCAAAGGAATCCCCAGGCCTCCAGATCTGCACCATAGGAGGTGCAAGGAAAGGTACACAACTACCAAAGGAGTGCACTCTCCAAAACCCAGATCAGATGTGACCATAATGACATTAGACATGGAAACTCCTCACAGAGCAAAAGCAGAGCCAGTAACTGCCAGGACAGGAAGTCTTACTACTCCTTCCAATGAGGCTTAATTGTTGCTATGAACCATATGACTTCATGCATTTCCTTTCTCTCCTTTTCAAAAGGGACTTTTTCATGGTAGTAATTGTGAACTAACCTCATTCACAATTATTATTTTCCTTAGTATCTTTGTCTCCAATAGTGATAGGTAAGTAAAAGCTAAATGTTCACCTTCTACAACCTCACAAGACTGAGATCAAATTCTGCCATGCATGCATTTTATTCTGTGCATTATTATACAACTTTTTCAATAAATGCAATGAAATTTCAGTTCCTGTTCCTTTTAGGTGCTCTAACTACACTGTGCATGGAAGGATCATTGAACAGATATTCTAGAAACAGGATTCAGCTGTATTTAGAATTGGCTTAAGTCAATGAGACCCTCCATATGTCCAAACACAGAACTCTACAAACTTTCAGGTCTAGGGTGCCATTCTAAAGGGAACTAGAAACAAAAGTCTACTGCAGTCACTAGATTATTAGACCTTGTTCATGCAAGGGCAGAGGTGAGTGTATTACATTTCTAGACAGTTCACTTATCTTAAACATCACTTATTTCACAAATGAGTAATCATTTCTAAAGAAAATTATCTTAATTAATAATTCCTTTGTTGGTGGTGAGAAGATAATTGAAGGGTTTATCAAAGATGCAGGGGTGGGGGTTAGTTTTAGTAGATACACTGCCAACCAAAGTGCTTCAAATGTTAATTATTCATAAGATACATATTAAAACTGACATAATATATATACCACTATGCTTTAAATAAAGTATTTTCAATCCAAATTGCAGATCTGATTTCTCTCCAACATTGTGTATTAGGCACGTAGAGAACAACTAAGTTTTGGTTTTAGGTAGTTTAGTCATGAGAAAACACATCCTGACCAATGAAGAGAATTGTTCGTTACCTAGAAATTCTGCACTTCGAGTTGGATGCAAAAAAGGAGATGAGAATTAGCGACTGTCTCCTTTATAGAAAAGGATAATTCTCTAGCCTTCTGGCATTATACATTTCCTTAACAGGAAAATAACACTAAAGTCCCAACTCTGTCTTATATCCCAGTATTCTACAGCCAACAAGTCGAATGACAAGGATACTACTTTTCTAAAAAGATTTAACCAATTGCCTCTAAATTCTCCAGGCAGCAATCAAAGGACAAAGGAGCCTAAAGAACACACAAACATACACACACAGTATCTAATTTAAAAATTATTAAAATTGGGCTGATAGCACGACTCTTAAACACTAATGTTAATGTAGCAGTTACACAATGCCAAGTAAACAACAAACCACCTATATTTCCTTATTAAATGTATTTATAGGACAAATCATTTGAAAAAGAAGATTGTGTGATTTTCTACCTCACTTCTTTCCAGTCTTTAATAATTCCATCTGATTTCAGCCCTCCTTGACTACCATCTCTGAAACTGACCATCCCCAATATTCCCTCTGCCCCATTACTTCATTATTTTCTTAACACACATTACTACATATCATAACATGTACTTTACTTACCAATCTTGCTTATTGTTATATAAATTACTTGAGAGCAGGATTTTTCATTTGGTTCATTGTAATATTTCTAGCGATTGATCAGTGCTCAACAAATTATAGTAACTGTTCAGTTTTAAATTAAAATTAACAATGCTTTTCTCTTGGTGAAATGATAGATCAGCACAGTGATATGTTGCTTGTTTATTTCACTGGTAAAATTTCAAAAAATAATAATATAAGAATATTTGTAATTAAAAAATTAATATCTTGAAGTGAAAATGGCATAGACGATAGAGGTTTTGTTCATCTGCTCTTACAACAACATGAAAGTTGTGATAAAAACATGGAGGAGACAGCAAGCGGAGTCACCTGGGGTCTAGATGAACAAGCCCTACAACTAGGCAGAGAAATAAGAAATCACCCTGTAAGGAGAGGAGGTAGGACGGGGGCAAGGATGTGAGGCTGCCTGGTCTCAAGCGGCTAAGTAGGACAGAGGCAGCGGTAGTGGCGGCCAGCAGCTACAGACACCTCTTAAAGGGGCTGTGTCAGTGACCAGACTTTCATGGTGATGTACTCACTCTCTCTGAGCACCAGTACCGGGTCAGCTGCTCGGGGGGCTTACAGGGGAACTCTGAGTTGTAGGAGTGAGAGCCAGAGGCGAGGCTTTCTCCCAGGCATAAGTGCTGGAAGTATCCACTGTCCCTCCTCACTCCCAGTGTGCTGCTATAGCTGAGATGTCATCAAACTGGATAACAGAGGTCGCTCCACCCAGAGGATTCCTTGAAACTCCCCCTCCCCCAACTTGCAGCGCTACTTGTGTCCTTGGCAAGTCCTCTGCAACTTGCAGAGCAAGCTCCAAGACTCACACTGGTGGCAATTGACTTCAGTTTCTGGCGTGGTTTCTTGAGGCAACTATAAGCTCAGCATCTATGAATTGCTTGCTGAATCTTAACAGGTGGCCCTGGAAGGACACAGGCAGGGGCTAAAATTGGCCTGCAGCAGAAGCCCTCTCAAGACTGTGTCTCTGGACTCTCAAGACTGTGTCTCTAGACACCTACTATACAAAACTGCAGTAGTAAGACTGGGAGACTTAGGAGCTTTGCTTAGAACATAGAAACAGACACGGAAAAACAGCCAAAATGGGAAGACAAAGAAGCAGAAACCATATGAGAGAACAAAACCGAGATCTAGGAATTAAGGATTCAAGCAATCTAACAGATGCAGAAGTCAAAACACTGGTTATAAAGATGCTCAATGAACTTAGCGGAAGAGTAGATGAACTCAATGAGAACTTTAAAAAGATAAAAAACATATAAATGGAAAAGGAAACTATAAAAGGGAACCAGTCAGAAATGAACAATACATTATCAGAGATAGAGAGTATATTAGAAGGAATTAACAAAGTGGATGAAGAAGAGGATCGAACCTACAATATAGAGGAGGGGAAGGCCAAGGTCACCCAATCAAAACAGCAAGAAAAAAGAAACCAAGAATATAATTATAACTTAAGGAGTCTTTGGGACAAAATTAAGTGTGAAAACATCTGTGAAATAGGGGAATCTGAAGGAGGAGAGGGAGAGCAAGAAGTGGAAAAGCTATTTGAAGAAATAGTGATGGAAAATTTCCCTAAGCCGGTGAAGGAAATAGATATACAACTCCAGGAAGCTCAGAGCCTCAAGAAAGAGGAACCCAAAGAGGCCCATATTAAGACACACCATAATTAAAATGCCAAAGGTTAAATACAAAAAGAGAATATTAAAAGCAGCAAGAGAAAAGCAGTTAGTTACCTATAAGGAACACCCATAAGACTAGCAGCAGATTTCTCAAAAGAAACTTTGCAGGATAGAAGGGTTTGGCACAAAATATTCAAAGTGATGAAAAGACGGGATCTACAACCAAGAATACTTCACCCAGAAAAGCTATCATTTAGAGTTGAAGGACAGATAAAGAGCTTCTCAGACAAAAATAAGCTAAGCAAATTTATCAACACCAAGCCACTATTACAGAAAATGTTGGAGTGACTTTTTTAAAAAGAAAAAACATGTATCAAAATCGTGAATAAAAAATGGTAATAACTAACTACATATCTATCAACTACCTCAAATGGAAATGAATTAAATGCTCCAACCAAAGGATAGGGTGAATGAATGGATAAGAAAACAAGATCCCTACATGCTGTCTACAAGAGACTCACTTCATATTAAAAGACACACACAAACTAAAAGGAAGGGGATGGAAAAAGATGTTGCATTGATGGACCTAGAGGGTATTGCACTTAATGAAGTCAGATAGAGAAAGACAAATACTGCATCATTTCACATACATGCAGAATCCAAAGAACAAAATAAACAACAAAAACAAAAACAAACTCATTTCTTTCAAAATGAAAAATTATTTTGAGGGCTACTAGACAGGAGGGGGATTGGGAAGGATGGTTAAAAAGGGTGAAGGGATAAAAAGTACAAATGGATAGTTACAAAATAGTCATGGATATATAAAGAATAGCACAAGGAAAATAGTCAACAATGTTGTAATAAATATGTAAGGGGAAAGAGGGATACTAGATTTAGTGGGGTGATCACTTGAGCCCTAATCACTACGCTGCACAACTGAAACTAATATATTATTGTATGACAACTATTATTAAACAAAACTCATTGAATTGTACAATGTAAATATGAGCAACTAATTGTCTATTATATTTCAATAAAGCTAGGGAATAAATAAATAAATAAATAAATATTAATATCTTGAAAATTTATCTAAAGGACAAATGGTAATAGACAAGAAAATAAAGTCTAGGAAAATAACGTTCAGGTATGAAAGTTATGTTCACTCTTTCTATCTTTATCTTGAAAACATATAATATCACTCATACCAAATTAGTTCTCTGGTGTATCTTTAATATTGAAAAATTATATTTCAGGTTTTTAGAAGAAAATCAAAATAAATTTCAAATTAATATATTAACAGTTTATAATGAATTTTTTACCATTATATAGAAGCTCATTATCAAAAACTAGTAATTACTCATTTAGCTATTCTTTGTAGTAAGATACAAATTCAAAGCTTTGAGTGATACAGAAAAGACATTTTTAAAAAATTAAGTAAATAAACTACGATTATGATGAAAGGCCTAAGTAAGTAAACATGTTCCAAACAAAGAAATTGAAAAATTCTTCCATTTCCCAGTAACAAAATTCTGTTTCCTAATAACATTTTCACTTCTATACACAGAATTAGAACACATAAACATAAACATAAACATAAACTCTTTATGGAACAAAATTTACCTTGATTATAAAAACTGAAGGAACAGTAGTGTAAATGTGACTAAGAATGAAATTATTTTGGAATTATATCTTGGGTTCGTCACTTATTAGCTTTGTGTTCTCAGGAAACAACATCTTTGAGCTAAAGCCTCAGTTGATTAGTCTGAAAATAGAGTGAAGAGTTTGGGTTATAATACTTTCCTCTTCACATTATTGTAAAGACTAATCATATAATGCTCACAAAGTGCTTGGCATAGTGTCTGTATATATTATTTCCTTAACTAACTGTAGATCTATTTAATGAATCTGTAGCTAAACCACAGATTCCTATATTATTACATATCCTTTCCTTTACTGAAGACATAGGTTAATTAGGAAGTACTACAGTTCAAGTCAAAAGACTTCCATATTGGTGAACTTCAGTACACGAATGAAACTATTTTTGAAAATTTGTTTTAAAATATCTATAATGAATCAGGATGTTCCATCAATAGCCAGTGGTATATTTCCAAGGGAAGAAAAAAGTTTGTTCTAAAGATTAGGAGACATAAATGAAAAGCACAGAATGTAATTATAGATTACATAGAAAAAAAATGTATATATCATTAAAACATACACAGAGACCTTAAAATGAGTGAGAGTACAAATACTAGGATGGAGTACTAGTATAAGGTAATTTTTCTTGGAGGTAGGTCCAGATAAAGATATCCTGTAATTTATCCAACCCTTCACGTGGAATCTAGGGTTCTCCATCAAATTTCTCATTCATTTTCTGTCATTCTGCTTTCTGAAAGGTGTCTAATTTTATAATTTTATCCTAGAATATTTAATCCCAAACTAATTTTTATAGGTAGAACACCAGGGAGCAATTATGATATACCATTTGGTTATGTAAGACTGGGCTACTAAAGGAAAGATTTATTTTGTTTTGTTTTCTTTCTAAAGCATTAAAATACAGAGCCCTGTCTACACTATTGTCCACGTATTAAACCTTTAAAATAGGGATGCTTCTGTGCCGTTTTCCTAGCCTTTACTTACATAACAAAATTGGCTGATTAGAGATATGCTTCTCTCTAGCTCCAAATCCTTTATATTACTTATTACACACAAAAAGTGTTTCTTGTGCCAGTTATAACTTACAAAGAAGAAAACATAGGATTCTGAGATCAAAGGCTATTGATCACAATTCCAAAGTCAATTTCACATTTTTCAACCCATTTACCAAAAAACACTGGTTAATTTGCAAGCAAGCAGACCAGTCCCCAGGGCCAAGCTATGATCGCCATCAAAACTGATGTTCAGCATTAATAGCAACTCACAAAGAATTTCTTAGTACTATGAACACTCAACTCACCTTGGACTAACACTGTTAATGCCTTAAGGAATGCAACTTATTTAAAAACTATGTTTGTAGTTTATGATAATAAACTCCATTAGAGCCATATACATTTATAATTTATGTTTTATTTTTTTGTCAGCAGTAAACTATTATTCCTTTAATTAGTGTCTTAAAAAATGTTTCACTTGACTGATTTTTAATAATAATGAGTATGGGACTTTTCATAAAACTGTTTAAGAATGAAGGTTTTAAAAAAGAAAATAAAGTCTCAATGCCATGCCTGCTCTCTTTGTCCAGTTTGTGTGATGTTTCAGGCCCCTTCAAAGATGCTGAAGGTATATACAAACGTCTAATTTCTGAGAATGGGATTTAAATATACTGACTGATCTACTCCTCTTATCTCTCATGGAGTCATAAATTAGTGGGAGAGACAGAAAGCAATTATAATCAAGTGTGATATGGGCTAAGATGTGGATTCTACATCTGCTATAGGATCCCCTTTAGTGGATAAAATGGCTACTCAAACGAGATGAGAAAGCCAATTTACAGTGAGGTTAAGATTTCATTCTGACACAAACACATCCTGATGGCTGCCTCCCACATAAAATGCCAAGACTGTTTTTCCTCTTAAAGTTTTTTATAACACATTGATAAGCAGCTAGCATTTATTTACAGAGTATCTTGTGGTAACTTCTTTGCCAGGAACTATTTCATATTCTTTGTAACTTATACTCATGATAATAATATATCCCAGAAGTATCTTCTAGAATAGAGACTATAAATTAGGAAGGACATTACCTCACTTTAATTCTAAATAGATAATGTTATTGCCTAATTTAATATTTGGTAATGTGCTAGAGAATCATGACCACTCTAAAAATCATAAAAGGAACCTTTTTAACAAACCAGAAAAGAAATGAAGTCAAATAACATATAATGTAGTAGCTTGAACACTGGAGGAATGGGAGAATAACAGTTCCTTGCTATAGTCAGTCACCAAGTTATTTTTTCAGGGGAGATCCTAAAATGGTATGTTCTTAAAGTTATCTTCTCATTCTATTCTAGGAATCAGATACCATTCAGATAAAACTTTTTCCCTTAACAAGAGCCATATATAGTTATCATATAGCAGGCTAATCTACTGTTAAAAAATTCCTTTGGGTCAATGTATTAGAGCCACAGTTTTAATTCTTGTATGACCTCAAACCTATTTCTTGAACTCACCTGGAAATAACAGTAAAGAGACTCATCAGCCTGTATTTACACCTAACTACATCATTTTTATACCCAACCAGACAGTATTTTTTATAACTAACTTTATAGTAAAATTTTTTTAAAAGGAAAACATGAGAAAAATGTAAAAGAAAGCAAGATTTTAAAAAATATTTGCTTATTTAAACATCCTATTTTATTTTTACTAATTTTAGAACTAAGATAGTACGTGAAAGGAAATCATGTTTGTAAATGTTAATTCTTAAACAGAACTATACTGTTTATTAAAGCTGCCATTGTATGTGTGTGTGTTTTCACATAAAAGATGTACAATGTGAAAAATGGAAAGTATTTCACAATGTTGCTGGCAAGATGGATGCGCTAATAATCTGGGTCAGTACACATGCCCCCATTCAGCAGCTCTGGGTGTACTGTGATGTTTAGGAATGCTATTTTGAAAGCTGGAGCAAGAGGTCCGCCCTTACATACATAAAAGTACAGTCCTAAGCAACTAGATGATAATTACCCATTCCATTACCATACTTTATAAAAGAATAAGCTATTAGTTATAGAAAAATTACATACAAGCATAAGGTGAACTGGGAAAAATGACCACGGACCATAAATATTACTAAGTACTCAGACTACCCTAGTGTCATGAAATTATAGATAAATACAGTGAAAGCTTAACATCTGAAATCAGCTCTGCCCATATAAGGCATATAATAGTTTTTATTATGTATTTTTATATCTTGTTACCTACGTATTGGGTATGAAGCTGAAATCCACAGATTCTACGTGATTTGAGAGGAGGGTCAGTATGGAGAGCAGGACCAGTAACATTCTATGGTAGATCTCATGCCCGTACATTCCTGGCATCCTTATTCTTTTTTCTGACCAGTAATTCATGTCCTCAGGTCCCCTTGTTTCCTATTTCTTTTCTTTGCCTATCCTGGTTCTATATCTCAGAAAGAAACTGACATTTGTTTGTTATCTGGGAAATTAAAATATTTAAAGGACTCTGAATAAATATATATATAATTTTAAGAAATGCACTAATGAATTAAGTTTTACCCTTGTGAAACGCTTGTTTTAAAAAATAAATTTGGAATAAATAAACTTGGGGAAAAAAGAAAAGGGGTTTCAAGCTGTTTAGATGTTCTAAAAAGACTCTCTGAAGCTCAATATTGACAATGCAGTGCACACTATCATTATTTTCCTTTATCTTACTCTATAGTGTTAAGGGGGCACATTTTTCTTTCCTTCTTTTAAAGACATTTGAAAGCAGTGTTCCAGTTTCACAGCCAGTATCCTCACACCATTCAAAAGACATACAGTCAAAGATAACCCCAAACAGGAAGGAGAAGGTTAGTTTTCACTTAAGTAAAGTTTAGTGAAAAGCCAACAGATCAGTGTGATTATAGCTAGATCACTGATGCAGAGTTCTGAAAGGTTTTACACAAGCAGCAGTCTTAGGATGTAGCTCTAAGGAGCAGGTAGGTCAGAAAAAAACATAAATGCAATGCCCAGCATATGTACCTCCCTTTGGATCCATAAAGAATCTAACCAGATTATCTAAAGAGAAGCCATTCTTGCCACAGGGGCAGGGCTGAAGTGTTTCCATTTCCGCTGACTGCATTTTAGCCTCAAGTATGTCAGCTAAGGTTTTCTGCTGGTCAAAGTCACAAAAATTCTGGTCGATATCTTTTATGAGGAATGACAAATATAAAAAGATAAACCCTACTGTATCCGATAAACTATATGTGCTTTTACTAGATCCCAAGCAAAGTTTTAACAATGTGTAGTCAATTTCAAAGTCTTCTCCTAATTCACTAAAAAGATTCCTACACCAAGCTGGAGACTGTTACATTCAAGCTATGGAAGCCTTTAGAGCTGTCCTCTTTAGATGTGAACTGTTATAAAGAACTTTTAAAAAGAAGTTTTTGTGACTTATCAGATAAATGGGAACCACGTCAAAACATTCCTCAGTAAAGGTTGATTTTGAATAATCTACCTGTGGCAGAAAACTTTTGGAGCTTGCATAATCTCATCTTTTCAAAAACCCCACAAGGACTTTTATTTGTAATATAGAAACAATACTGTTTAGTGGGTAAACATCCCAGGCCTCTACTCTAAACTGTAGACAGAATCGTTCTTCACTTTACCTAGGTGTGTTCTACACTATCTCTGTATAATCTCTAAAAACAGGGACAGGGGAATTTAATCTAACAAAAATTTGAATTAGAACCTACTTATGTTTTTGAGCATTAGAAAACACTCAAAAACATTGTTAGCAGAAACACTATTTTTGCTTATGTCTCAAGTGAGGATCTTACTTGTTTTTTCTTTTGAAATCTGTAGGGTTGAGCCAAGAGTCCTTTCATCTTTTTCTTCTCACTCTTTTTCTCCTTCTTCTTCCTCTCTTGCAGTTCCTTCTCCTCGCAATTCTGAATATGGAATTCCAACATTTCTGTTACAATAAAATGATAAATAATTATAATTTATTATATCTCACCAACCACGTTTTAAAATAATTTCCATTAGAAAGTCATATACAGACACCAAATAGATTAGGAAAGGGTCTGCAGTATGTGCTGCATGGACTGTAATCACAGCGCGTGTGACCTTGTAACCTTGACACAGCCACTTTCTATCCAGTATAATCATGTCTAAAACATCAGAAAAATATCTCATTCACAGCATGCACAGAATAAAAAACATGTATTCAGTACCACCAAGCAACAAATTCCAGTTAAACATTTTCATTAACTGTAACCTTAAAAATATTAGTATTTGCAAACAGTTATCTTTATCCTATTTTGCATACACAAAAGAAGGTGGTACTGTATTATATCAGCTAAATAAATTGTCCACAGGGATCCCCAAGTGCCAAAGTAAATTCCAAGGTTCTTGTGTACATACAATACACCTGTGTTCAAGACAACAGTGAAATAAAAATGACCTCCATACAAATATCTTTAGTAAAAAAAAGGAATATATGATACATAACGAAATTTTTAAATAGAATGTTTTTCACAGTTTTCCAAGTTTCAGTAGCTTTCAAAGATTTCAGGAGCTACATATCCTATAGAAAACATCAAATCAGAAGGTTTGACCATTAAGTTTAGCAGCATGATTCATTTTATCAACATCTCTCAGTCTTCTAAGACTCCTTTTGAAAAATTGTGCAAACTGTGTGATACTGTGCATGTATTAAATTACACCATTATATTCTTAGAGGAAATATTTTCTATTACTCAGACAAGGAATGATCTTTGCTCAACCATAACTGATTCACAGCTAGCTGATCTAGAATTCTTGGTGTTGAACCATAGGCAGTCAAAACCTTTAATGAGAGAAACAATTATTTATAAAGAGTTTTACTGGTACAGTATTTTCGGTCCAAAATACTATGAAACCTGAGAGAGAGAAGAAAGACCTTGTAGTTATTTACATTGCTTCCTAAAATAAAATAATTCCAGTTATATAAGCACAGAAACTATTTAAATTTAAGATTAAAAATTACTTTCTCATTTATGGCTAAAATGTTTAAATTTAACTCCAGTTCCATGAATTGAATTGATTTATCTGTCAATAATACATGTTCTCCTTCTAGATAAAGTAGATCTACAAAAAAGCTGTCAAACTGTTGTCAATAGTGTGGGCACATGCAATGGATCAGAAGATAATTAGCTTGAGATGTCTTGTAAAATATCTTATTGTTCTCTTTGTGCTCATATGTATTACTACACTCTCTTCCTAAGCTTTTGCTTTCTTCTAACTTGAGAAATTTATTTAACTATAATGTCTCTTTTTCCCAAAAAGTATGTCATAAATTCTAAAATGTCCTCTTATTATGACTCCTAATAATGTAGAAAATGTAACATCTGTAAATCAGTCATCGAACCAACGAATTTTAGAAAAATCATGTATTTTCCTAATGCAGACAAATCAATTGCCAGAACAATCATTATTGCTCTTTCAAAGAGATTTTGAGGTCAGGAAACAATTCGTGCTTAGAACTGAAATATTAGTCACAGCACTGCGACCTCTCACCTTAAATGATAAAATACAGAAGTCAGAATTGACAGTACATACTCATATCTGATCATGGCTGCTAGTTACTGAACAAAGAAGGAAAAAAGTACTTTGTAGGAAAAAAAAAAAAAAACATTGCTCTGAATTACAAACATCCATTCTTTGGAGACTCAGCAACTCTCTGCATTTCTCCCTCTGCAACTGGAAGCAAGAAGTGAGTTCAGCCAGTATTTAATATCAAGTGAATGTGGTGTTTAATCAATAGTTTTCTGCTTTGTTCCTCAATGTGGAAAGCAGTGTCTATTCATCAGCAAAGGTTAATGCCAAGGGTCAAGTGATTTCACACTCTCGATAGGATCCACAACATTGTAGTAGTTCAGATGCCTTAGACAATGATGACCCAGTTGGACTGATTTATTGCCACTTGAAGGCTCTGCTTAATACTAAAGTGCTCTCTTATGATAATACCTCAGAAAATAGCACTGATAAAAGAGGAGGCAATAATTACCTACATTTTGAGGTAATGTCTTCATTTCTAACATCCTATAAAGATGTAAGGTTCATTTTAAATGATCTGCTGCATGTATTAGCAAGCCATTTAAACGAGATATTAGCAACTTCTCTCAAGAAATGTACCACAGAAGAATTCAGTAAACCTCTGATACAAATGTAAATTATAAGTAATAAATGATTTAACATATGTTTTAGATAATACTTTTTTAATATTTACTTATTGTAATATTTTTCATATTGAGTAAACAAAAGAAAAATATTTGCAGATAGGAGGAAAAATATGATAATATAGCCAACTCTATTAAACACGGAAGACACAGTTTGCATTTTGATTTCTTTCTTTCTGAGCAATTCTAGCACAAGACAGGAAGGCCGAAAAGACATGCCTATATATTCTTTCTAAATGTGGTTCACTTAAAGCAGCAAAGTCAAGGTCATTGTTCTAAACCAGAACACATTTGACTATGTCAAGGGTCTAATCTTTAACGTGTTAGCATCTATGATTATTATTCTGCAATGCCTCATTCCAGATGTGTTTTATATAATGAAAGAAGTTCAAATGTCACCAGGAAAACAGTGTGAGAAGAATTAATTGGAAAGCTTATCATAGGGAAGTCATCCAGCTTTCACTAATATATCTATGGATGATGAATACGCCAATCAATTAGTAAAATAAAATAAATTCTGCAAATTTATATAAAGACATCCTATCATTACAAGCAGAAGGATATTTGAAACAGTTTATTATATTCCATTCTGGATGATTAGTATGTCAAGTATGCTAATATAAATTTTCTGCCCTCTACTCCCTTTTTACAGGAGATACAGTATTCAAGACTCAATCCAAACTATTTAAAATAATAATTCAGAAATTTTATTTCAAACTATTTTAAATGATTACGTAAAAGTATATGTAAAATGTTATAGATGAGTTAAAAATAAATTTTTTTTGTATTTGTATAATTCAAGAAAAATTATTTTTAATCCTAATGATAGTGTTTGCCTTAAAAACAAACAAAATTCATAACAATCAGTAATTTCAATATGAACAACAATTTCATTGTGCAGCAATTACCTGTACGATGTCCAGAGACCTGAATTTACCTTTTAATCAAACTTATCTCCAATGGAAATGTATTAATAGGCCAAATATTTCATGATCTATAATAGAAAAAGAGGAAAGATAATTAACAACCAAGATTTTGAAAAAAAAGAAGAGCAACTAAACAAACTAAATACATTAGCTTATTCTTAGCAAAAATAACAGTGGCCTAAACACCCTAAAGAAAAGATTGCGAGTACACAAGATTAGATGTTTCAAGAATCTTTGAAAAGTATATTCTCACAGTAACTTTCCTATATTCTGTCCTTCAGGATAAAGATATTTACTGGAAAATAAAATTCAATTAATTCAGACATGAATAAAATAAGTAACCTAAAAAGAAAGTATGTATACGTCTGATTTTGCATTTCAAATACTAATAAATTAATTACAAATAATGTGGCCATTTTAAATGACTAATAAAATATTTGTATACTTTGACTTTTGAAATTGAATTTAACATATATAATAGCCAAAATAACAAAAACAAATTGTTATTTTGTCCAGTCACAAGTATGCAATATAAACAATTGTTCATGCTTTAGTATGACAGAGAAAAAACATTTTCAAGAGTTCATTTTCATTCCAATATTAATTATTACTTTAAATTCTGCCAAAGTATTAAAAAAAACAATATGTGTAGTCATTATATTTTCTACTCCTCTCTTGTGTGTTCATATGTGTTAAAAAATGAAGATATGTAAGAATCCCTGTTAATGCAGTTCTTAGAAATTTAAACACTATTTAGAACTTAAAAAAATATCTCTTTTCAGCCTTGCATATCCATCAGCTATAATTCAAAACCCTTTAATGCATATTTCAGTGCCTTACGTGGGAATTATCTCAAGTAGTACATTTTTCTCAATAAAAACTTCACTTGTTTAGGATAGCAAGCTTATGGGCTGATTTTTTAAATAACTGCTATAGAACATGTCTGCAGCTAACTCCCTCCAACATATCATTTTCAAAATACCTAAATAGGAAAAAGGAAAAATAAACATTTCCTTCGCATTTTCAAAACCATTAGTCAAAGTTTTTTGTGAAAACTTTATTCCAAGGTTCAAATTATTATTGCAATGAAGTTGCAAAATATCCTGATTAAATATTTTTTCTACAATAATGTTCACTAACAGGATACAAAGTGATAATAAAGTATATTATCTTTTACTCAATACAAAGATGATTCATTTTACAAAATTAAGTAAATTTAGTACAGCACTTTATCGTAAGTAATGCTGTAGTATATACTTGAAAGTTGCTAAAGAGAATAGATCTTAAATGTTTACACCACACAAAAAAAAGTGGTAAGTATGTGAGGTGACAGAAGTGTTAATCAAAATGTTATATAATATAATATAATATAATATAATTAATTTAATATAATATAATATAATATTAGTGTTAATTAATATAAGTATATTGAATCATCACATTGTACACCTAAAACTTACAAACTGTTATGTCTATTACATCTCAATAAAGCAGAAAGAATATTTTTAATTTTGAAAAAATTCAAATAAGCAAAAAATAAAATTTAAAAGAACTTTGATCTTATCTTCTATTAATCCATGCATCCAGCCTTCTGTATATGATACAAATATAGAAATATACATACAACATGTAAGTATATATAAAAAAATCTAACATGTAACATGTTCGTAATAGAGTCAGAGTGGTACATACTATTTTTTAACATTTTTTTTACCTAGACATATAATGAGTGCCTTTGCCTATCATATCTTATGTATTCTGTATCATATTAATGATTATATTTCACTTTATTGATCTACTATAGTAATCTAGTTAGACATTTTTCCTCATCTTAAGTATTAAAATTGTTGCCCTTTTTATTACTACTATTGATGAGACTGTAATAAACATATTTCAACAAAATTTATTTAGAAAAAATATATTAGAAAAAGCGGAGGCTCAAAAAATACAAAAAGTCATAAAACTTTGAGAATGAAGAGGGAATCAACAGACTGGATAAGGTGGAGGATTGAATCAGTGATTTAGAGGATGGGGTAGCAGAGGACACCCAGTCCAAACAGCAACACAAAAAAAAAAAATCCAAAAAAATGACCATATTTTAAGGGGCCTCTGAGACAACATCAAAAGTAACAACATTTGCATCATTGGAGTACCAGAAGGAAAAGGGAGAGAGCAAGAAATTGAAAACCTATTAAAGAAATAATGACAGAATTCTTCCCTAACCTGAAGAAAGAACTAGACATACAACCCCAGAAAGTTCAGACAGTCCCAAACAAGATGAACCCAAAGAGGCCCACACAAAGACACATCATAATCAAAATGTCAAAAGTTAAAGACAAAGAATCTTAAAAGCATTTCAACTGTGTTAAAACATATTTTTTCCTTCTTAAAGAAATCCCTCCAACATTTCTTGCAATACAGGCTTAGGGGTGGTGATGAGCTTCTTTAGCTTTTTCTTGTCTGAGCAGCTCTTTATCTGTCCTTGAATTCTAAATGATAGCTTTGCTGGGTAGAGTAATCTTGGTTGTAGGTCCTTTTCATCACTTAGACTATTTTGTGTCAAGCCCTTCTGGACTGCAGAGTTTCTGTTGAGAAATCAGCTGACAATCTTATGGGAGCGGCCTTGTAGGTAGGCAATTGCTTTTCTCTTGCTGCTTTTAAGATTCTTTGTCTTTAACCTTTGACATTTTGATTATAATGTGTCTTGATGTGGACCTCTTTGGGTTCATCTTGTTTGGGACTGTCTGAACTTTCTGGGGTTATATGTCTAGTTCCTTCTTCAGGTTTGGGAATTTTTCTGTCGTTATTTCTTCAATAGGTTTTCAATTTCTTGCTCTCTCTCTTCTTCTGGTACCCCTATGATATGAATGTTGTTGCACTTGATGTTGTCCCAGAGGCCCCTTAAAATATGGTCATTTTTTTGGTATCTTTTTCTTGTTGCTGTTCTGACTGAGTGTCTTCCGCTACCCCATCCTTTAAATTGCTGATTCGATCCCCCACCTTATCCAATCTGTTGATTCCCTCTAATGTACTCTTCATCTCAAATATTGTATTCTTCATTTCTTTCTGTTTCCCTTTTAAATTTTTCATCTTCATTTTTATGTTTTTTATCTCTTCATTAATGTTCTCACTGACTTACATACATTAAAACTTCTTTATTAAATATATACACACATAACACACATAATTAAATTCTTTGATATTTAACAATTTATACAAGGATGAATTTCACTAATTTAAATGTGACTGACACTGGCAAATAAAATATTTTATCCACGTGGCAAATGACCCTCATCAACTGTTAAAACAAATTATCCCACTCTTGAAGTAATTTCACATTTAGATTTTTGTTTTTCCTATCTGCATTAACTTAAAAAAAAAAGCATTTAATGTTTTCATTTCTGTGTGTGAAATGTAATGATATTTATTCTAAAGAACACATTTGTTAATCACCTCATAAGTACCAATAACCAGTTCACAAAACAATGTGAACCATCCTTAATCATGTTTTAGAAAAAAACATTAGTTTAGGGGCTATTCAAAACATCAATACTTTGGATCATTCTTAGACCACAGGTAAGACTGTGTGCCCTTCCAGATATCTTGGCAGGGCAGCTGAAATCTTATCCTGTATATTTTATAAGGCTCCTTCCAACTCCACAATTCCATGATAATATACTAAATACTACAAAGATGAAGTTGTTCTCTGCCTTTGGCAATTATAAGAAGGAATTATATGAAATAGAAAGTAAAGAAAAAATGCTGCAAACATAATGCAATATTTAATATTAGGGATGGGGGACTAGTTGAACTTTAAAACATATAAAGATATATATGAAAATCTATTTCTGAGGCCATGCTGAAACTATCAGTTTAAATCCATATGCATGTTTGAATCAGGTTCAAATTCAGAATGAAGCTATTATTGATTCTATGGAACATGACTTCAAATCTGAGCAAATACTGAACTAACTACGAGGCTCTCTTAAACTCTGGACATATGTACCCAGACATCTCAATTTAAAAACCAGACATACATTAAACAGCATTAATAGCCAGGCACTTAATGGATCAATTCCCACTGTTTGTGTAATGTAGAAATAAAAAAGGCTTATTAAATGACAAGCTTTCCCTAGTTTGTGCTAATTAATTATACACCGCGTCTGACTGCTAATTTAGTGGGAAAATGCAGCCCCAAACCACGGTTTCAGCTTGAACTTTGCCTCAGCATCACCCAGTTCAGCACAGTGCCACTGCAGCTTGCCTCTGAACGACACCAGTATTAAATTAAGAGCACAGGGCCATCAATTTAATAAGTGCTGGAGCAGGTAATTTGAATAAGGACTATTAGTATTCTACCAGTGCACAACTAAAAGCAGCTGACCTTTCAGACCAAAGAAGATCCTTGAACACATTCAGCTGAGAACACAGTAATACTCCAACAGTGGTAAGAGTGCCAAGAGGGACGTTTACAATCCTGGGCCCATTACTATACATCAGGCTGTCTACAGTAATATGCGAATAGTTTATATACCTCTGCCTCTTATTTTGCTCTCACCTCCCGGCAGAAAAGAAAAGAAATAGTAATAAAGCTTTTTTTAATCATATTTTCAATAACATGTTTTGAAATTCTTATTATTGGATTTATGGTACAGAGAACACAAAAATAATCAATTCACATGTAACTTAGATCTGAGAATCCACGTAAGAAATCATCAATTTCCTAAATTGTAAGGCAAATTTAAGCTTAACAAAAATAAACTTGCATCCAGCAGAGCAACAACTACCATGAAACAAATAGGAAACATGGCACATTATAGTGGATAAGAGGTTAGACCCAGGAGTAGGAATAGAATTGGGCTTGAATTCCTGCTCTGTCACATGCACACCATCAAACCCACAGGAACCAAATTCACTGAATTTAGTTTAACAGACATTTATCGTGTTCCATCACATACAGTGTTGTAAGCCCTAAGGTTATAAAGATGAAAAAGATTTGATCCCTGCTTTCAAGGAGATCAAAATCTAGCAATGGTGACAGAAACATATACTATTAATCACAATACAGAGTGAGAAGTGCTTTCAAGCACAGAGGACAGTGATCAATTTTGCCTGGTGGTTTCCAGGAAAGGTTCTCAGACATGACAATAGTTGTTCTGAGTGTTGTACATATTTCAACAGCAGAGAGTATGGAATGCTATCTGATGGGAAGTATTAATCAAATGGAAAAATTATTGTATTGGAAGAGGAGGATACACTGGGTTTGTTAATAAATTCAGTAGATGTATTTGGTTGAGAGGTATGTGAAGTTATAATTATGTGATCCTGTATGCTTGAAAATTGTTTCCGTATAAGTAGAAATAGAACGTATTAGGGGATTTAAGAACAAGATGTCTTAGTAAAATTAGGACCCTGGATTTGAAGGAAGAGGCTAGTATATTTACTTTCTTGGCCCCACAAAAATGATGTAAGCCAAAAATACATCTGTAGTTCTACCCAATGGAGGGGAATGTGCAACTAAGCCTAAACAAAGCACACTTTGGTTGTGGGGGTCCCATCCCTAGGCTGACTACTATGTCATCCTCTATTCTTAGGTAGCACATTGAGTTGAGAGAATAGGAAAGATGTTATTAAAGATCTTGAATCCACTTTGCTTTTTAAAAAATATCTAAATTTTGACACGTTACCTACTATACTTACAAAATACTTATTCCACATCTCACAACCAGCACTGATATTTACACAGCATATACTGGTGCTGCCTTACTGAAAGTTTAAAGCTACGTCTGTTCTAATTAGTTGTCGCCCATGCCTTACAAGCTATTGAATATTTTGAGTATCACCTACATTAGTCACAGTCTCAGAAGAACACAGATGACATACTCGAAGGAAGTAATTGAAGAAAAGAACTATTTAGAAAATACAGGTATAAGTGAGAGAAACCATTAGATATTGTGCAGTGCCTCGGGGCTAGTGTTGTGGGGCTGCAATCACCCCTAAGACCGAAGAGGCAAGGATAGGGGCCATAGGAGAGAGACATAGCCAATGCTTTGGTGGCAATGTGGTAGGACAAAACCTAGTGAATAAATACCCTGATGGCACTGAGCAATCACCCTTTGATCTTTTAAAAGTGTCTCTCAGTGGCCATGACCAACCAGAAGCTAAAGTCTGAGAAAACCCACTGATGTAAAACTAAAGGTTTTTTGCACCTACAGGGCACAAAGCAGAGAGAGAAAAAAAAAAAAGAATGGAGAATGGCTCTATAATGACAAAGGAAAAATATCTAGCACTTTTATGCCTATTCATATTGACTGTTATATCAGCATGTTGAAATTCACACTGGAGAACTTCCTCCCAAGTCCAAGTCAGTCTCCTAGATTTCTATGGTCCCAAACAGTTTATGTACAGGAAACCCATTTCTAATTTTGCCTTGCCTAGAAATCGTCCATTGCCAACGGTTTTCTGAAAATCTGAGTTGCCTATTAAAAACATACTATCTATCTAGGCTACTCTCTTTTTAAAGCTAAAGCTAAAAGTGGTTTTGTATCAATAGGTGCTGATAAATTCATGTGTGCTCTTTTCGGTTAACTTTTAAAAATTGCCTTCTTTGTGATGCAAAGGTGAACCAAAAGAAATTTCAGTAATGAGAGTCTTTTTAAAAGCTACAAAATCATGTAGCAGCCTTCTATTGCAGCCAATAAAAGTAAAATGAGAAGCAATAAAGGCCTGGATTAGGGCAGTGAGTGGCATGGAGAGGTGATGAGGAAAAGATGACGTATTCACAAGATTGGACTTCAGGACAATTGAATTTAGAGGATAAGGTAGGAGTCATGAATAAAGGGTTTGAGTGACTGACTCACTGTATAAAAATTCAATTAATCAAAATGAAGAATAAAGGGAAATGTGTAGGTTTCAGAAATTTCATGAACTATTCAAGAGAAATTCTAGATTTTACCACCTTATTTTTTCCTTATTCACTGAAACGCAACAATAAGAGAATAAGTTTTCAAAAATTTTTCAGAGGTACATTTTAGCAGAATTATAAGAGGTAAGCAAGTGATATTTGGGCACCCCTCAAGAAAACTCTACATCAAAACTTTTGAGGGGTATAAGAGCAGAATGAATCTACACCATAAAATGTGACCAAATTCTCTTTACAACATTCTGAGTGAGGTATCATGACACATATTTTGTATATTTAAGATATACAAAATCAGTATATCTCAAATAACTGCCATTATCATCCTTAGTGGTAAGTTACAAAGTGAAGAAGGAAAATACCTCGCTAGAGCATTAATTTTCAGTAATATGCAAGGAAATGAAAGACAAAACATTAACTACATATCTATCAACAAGTCCTTCAAATAAAAAAGAATTAAATGTTCCAATTAAATAATAGGGTGGCTGAATGGATAAGAAAACAAGACCCTTACACATGCTGCGTACAAGAGACTCACTTCAGGTTAAAAGACACACATAGACTAAAGGAATTCATCACCACCAAGCCAATATTGCAGGAAATGTTGGAGCCGTTTAAGAAGAAAAAAATATGTATCAAAAACATGAATAATAAAATGGCAATAACTACATCTATCAATAAGTACTTCAAATAAAAAAGAATTAAATGCTCCAATCAAAAGATAGGGTGGCTGAATGGATAAGAAAACAAGATCCTTACATATGCTGCCTACAAAAGACTTACTTCAGATTAAAAGACACACAGAGAAAGAAAGAAAAGGGATAGAAAAGGTATTCCAGGATGGACCTAGAGGGTATTGTGCTGACTGGAGTAAGTCAGAGAAAAACAAATACAGTATGATTTCCATACGTGTGGAATCTAAAGAACAAAATAAACAAACAAAAAAAGAAAACGGAAACAAACTCATAGATATAGAGAACATTTTGAGGGTTACCACATGGGAGGGAGGGTTGGGAGGTTGATGAAAAAGGGGGAAGGGATTAAGAAGTACAAATTAGTAGTTACAAAATAGTCATGGAGATATAAAGTAAGGCATAAGGAATATAGTCAGTAACATTGTAATAACGATGCGGTATCTGAGGGGCACTAGATGTTGAGGTAATCACTTTGTGAATTATATAGATGTCTAACCACTATGTTGTACATCTGAAACTAATATAATATTGTATGCCAACTATAATTTAAAAAAACATGTATTAAAAAATAAAACCTAACAATAAGAAAACAAAACATGGGCATAAGACCTAAATAGACACTTCACCAAGGAAAACATACAGATAGCAAATAAGTATATAAAAAAGATGCTCCACCTCATATGTCATTAGAGAAATACAAATTAAAACAATGGATACAACTGCACACCTATGAGAATTGCCAAAATCCGGAACACTGACAACGACAAATGCTAGCAAGGATGAGGAGCAACAAAAACTCTCATGTATTGCTAAGTGTGTTTGCAAAAGGGGACAGCCACTTTGGAAGACAATTTGTTGGTTTCCTACAAAGCTGAACATACTCTTCCCATATGATCAAACAATTATGCTCCTTGATATTTACCAAAAGGAGTTGAAAACTTATGTCCACACAATAACATGCACACAGAT
>NW_011888792.1:9811750-9821412 GCF_000151845.1 Pteropus vampyrus | reverse complement strand
TATGCCAACTATAATTTAAAAAAAAAACATGTATTAAAAAATAAAACCTAACAATAAGAAAACAAAACATGGGCATAAGACCTAAATAGACACTTCACCAAGGAAGACATACAGATAGCAAATAAGTATATAAAAAGATGCTCCACCTCATATGTCATTAGAGAAATACAAATTAAAACAATGGATACAATTGCACACCTATGAGAATTGCCAAAATCCGGAACACTGACAACGACAAATGCTAGCAAGGATGAGGAGAAACAAAAACTCTCATGTATTGCTAAGTGTGTTTGCAAAAGGGGACAGCCACTTTGGAAGACAATTTGTTGGTTTCTTACAAAGCTAAACATACTCTTCCCATATGATCAAACAATTATGCTCCTTGATATTTACCAAAAGGAGTTGAAAACTTATGTCCACACAATAACATGCACACAGATGTTTACAGTAGCTCTACTCATAACTACCAAGTTTGGAAGCAACCAAAATGTGCTTCAGTAGGTGAACAGATAAACTATGGTACATCAAGACAATAAAATCTTATTCAGCACTAAAAAGAAATGAGCCACCAAATCATGAAATGCCATGAATGAAAATTAAATACATTTAACTATGTGAAAGAAGCCAATCTGAAAAGGCTATCTACTGTATGATTTCAACTATATGATATTCTGAAAAAGGCAAAACTATAGAGATGGTGAGATCAGTTGTTGTCAGGGGTTGGGAGGAAGGAAGGCATAAATGAGTAGAGAAAAGGTTTTTTTAGAGCAGCGAAACTATTCTATAAGATACTGTAATGGTAGCTACATGTCTTCGTACATTTGTCAAAACACATAGGCTGTATGGCACCAGGAGTGACCCCTGGTATAAACTATGGCCTTTGGTGATAATAATGTGTCAATGTAGGTTCATCAATTGTAATGAATGTACCACTCGGTGTGGGATGTTGATTGTGGGGGAAGCTGGGATATGAGACAGGGAGGATATGGGAACAATCTTTGTAGTTTTGCTCAATTTTGCTGTGAACCTAAAATCGCTCTAAAAAAAATTAATCTACTTGAAAAATTAGAAAGACAATAGTTTTAAATCTGATCATGTAAGCAATCCTATTAAATACAAATGGTCTAAAAGCCTAAAATAAAAAGCAGAGCTGTCAAATGACATTTTAAAAAAGCAAAATCCAACTATATACTACATACAAGAAATCTACTTTATGCATAATTACACAAATAGGATAAAGGGATGAAAAATGGATCATAAAAAAGCTAGGGTGGCTATATTAAAGTCAAAGTCATTTTCAGAACAAAGGATATTACCAGATTAAAGAATATTTCGTAATGACGAAAAAGTTAATTCGCCAAGAGGACATGATAATCCTAAACACATATTACCTAATAATAGAGCTTCAAGGTATATGCAGGAAAAATTGATAGAACTGAAAAGAGAAACAGAAAATGCTAAACTTTAGCTGAAAATTTCAATGCTTCTATCTCGATAATTAATAAATGAAAAACATAATCCACTTGACTTAATTGACACTTATTAATACTCTACCTCAAGACAGTAGAAAACCTGCTATTTTTAAATATACATGGAGGGAGTATTCAACAAGATTTATCATATTCCTGACTATATAACAAATCTCAAAAAAAGGACTAAAATCATATAGAATATGTTTTTTGAGTCTGGTAGATAGAATAATGGACCCCCAAAGATGTCCATGTCCTAATCCCTTGAGCCTGCTAATATAGTGTTATGTGAGAAAATAGGAATTAAGGTCACCAATGGAATTAAGGTTGCTAATGAACTGCATTTTCCAGGTTAACTCAATGTTATCTGTAAGGTACTTAAAAGTGGAAGGAGGCAGAAGAGAAAGGACCAGAAAGATAGCAGCATAAGACGGACTCCACTGAACATTGCTGACTCTGAAGATAGGAGAAGAGGCCCATGAGCCAAGCATTAAGAGCAGCCTCTAGAAACTGGAAAGAGCGAGGAAATGGATTCTGCCCTAGTGCCTCCAGAAAGAAATACAGCTCTGCCATCATCTTGATTTTAGCCCAGTGAGACCCACTTTCGAATTCTGAACTACTAAACTGAAAGACAATAAACGTCTGTTGTTTTAAGCCATAAAGTTTGTTGTTATTTGTTATAGCAGCCATAGAAAATGAATACAGTGACCATGGCAAACTTAAATTGAAAATCAATAACAGAAAGTTATCTAAAATCATCACTAATCATGTGGAAATTAAATAACACACTTCTAAATAATCCAAGATCAAAGAAGAAAATTCCAGAAATTTTGGAAAATATTTTCAACAGAATATAACAAAAAAGTAGCATATCAAAATTTAGGAAAACAGATTTTAACTAGAAATTCTACTCATTATTTACCCAAGAGAAATGAAAATATATGCTCACAGAAGAAAGTCACAAGAATGATTATGATGTCCCTAATCAAAAACTGGAAATGAGCCATCAACGAGAGAATGGTTAAATGAATCATAGCATATTTATACAATTAAATACTACTCAGCAACAGCAAGAAATGAACTACAGATATGCAAAGCATCCTGGATAAATCTCAAAGTAAAAGAACCCAGACACAAAATATGTACTTTACGATTCCATTTATATAAAGTCCATGACCAGGCAAAACTAATTTATGGTAGTAAAAATGAGAAATTGTTTTTCTTTAGTGGGAAGATAAGGTTGTATTGACTGGAAAGAAGCACAGGATGATGTAAATATTCTATACTTTTGGGGGATTGTGGCCTCCAGGTATGTATAATTACCAAAACTGATCAAACTAATCACTTAAATAAATTATATCTCAATTTTAGGTACCCACAGAATTTTGCAAGGGCTGTAGAACTAAGTCAAAAACTTTATAGTCAAGAACAATGCTCACCACTTCCATTTCACACATGTCACAGCTTAGACCCTCATTAGGCTATGGATGCAGCCACTGGAGAAACCATGAAGGCCGTCTCTATATACTGGATGTAGAGACACATCTGTAATCATCATGTCCTGAGTAGGTTCTACAATGTCTGTTCTTCATCCCTTCACCAGCTTTCTGCCAAAGACTCTGGTGAGGGATTTGACTGGCAGCACCTACGTCCTATATCCACAGAGAGAAGGCTCTGAAAGCTAATATCAGGCATTTTCAGAAAGCAAGCTCTAGCTCTTTTAAAGACTCTTTCATACATAGGAGGTGCCTTCGGACACTGAAAGGTCAAAAAAAAGACTAACAAATATCCTCCAAACTCTCTTTTAACTGTGTAATATACCATGGTGAAGATACCATCTAAAGTTAAAAAAGGTTTTTAAATAATAATTGCTTTAGAGACCCAATGGTAAATGTGAACAATACTATTGCTGAGAGTTTCTGTATGGAACTTGCCTACAGCCCTGGCTCCTGCTATCGTGCAGTTAAAGCCCTTTGGTAGTGAAGGATATGGTTAAACTATTTTCCCTTTGTGTGCTTTCTTCATATCCCATTCAAACCTACTCCAGGCTGTCAAACCACTTCAGCTCAGAGGCTGAATTCCTTGGTATGTCTTCTTTTTCATACTCTTTTAATAGCTCTTACCTCATTTCTAGAACCTTAAATATATTTAGTCCTGCCCGTCCCTGTGACCAATCCTGAGGTGAAGATGTAAAAATTTACCTTGTCTGCTCTCTGATACTCAGCAATGGGTCATGATTTCTGCTACAGACTTTTTTGAACCACACATCCCATATCTGCTAGCTGCACTGAAGCCTTTTTAATGAAACTAAGGGTACTCTATCTCGAATGTACTTCTGATAACTCCATCTCTTTTCTAGAGACTAGAGTTCAGCTTTTTCTTTGGACTGTTTGCTAAAACCCTCCTGTTGTTGACTATAACCATAAAATATCTATAGCTGCCAGCAATATCTTGAAAACACTGTGTAGTTTTCATAAAAGCAGCTGAGTGTCTCAAAAATAGAGACAGTTCTACCTTTTGGTCCTTTCCATAGCCATCCTCCTCATAAGCAGCTCAATAGTTAAGCTCAGTTAGATTCAAAGTCATGATACTATATGACCTAATCCTGCTATGGCTTTTTTTTAACTTTTCATTCTTTGACCACTTAACCACAGCAATGATTTTCCACCATTGCTATACTGGGACCCCATCTCCCCCAGGGGATGTTTGAAAATGTTGAGGTATTTATTGGTAACACATTGATGAGGACAAGGGGAGGATGCTCCTATCATTTAGAAACTGGATAAGATATCCTACCAGTTCTGCAAAGCTCAACAAAGCTTAACAATGAACTGTCCTACACCAAACGCCACAAATCTGCAAAAGGTAAGGATATGGGCTTTTTAATCAGAAAAATCCCAACTCAAGTCCAGCTTCCATCAAATTGAATTTGGGGAAGGATATTAAATCTCTCTCTCTCCGTCTTAGTTACTTTTTAACTCTGCTTAAGAATAAAATAATAGTATTTAACTCACAGGTTTGGGGAGAAAATTGAGCACCTATATGTAAGTTGCTTAGCGGAATGTCCACCATGTAGAAAATACTAAATATTGGTCATCATTAATAGTGGTACTAGCAATAATGGTAGAAGACAGAGTGTTAAGCTTAAAGGGCAAATATGAAGCATATCAAAAGAATATTACATCTAAGCTTCAGTTTAGAAAGGGATTCTGGATGTCAAACACAATTTTCTCAAATTGGAGCATGCATGTTGCTCCAATTTGAGAAAAATACATAGTTTTTTTTTTAATCCAGAGTAAAGAAGAATGTAATCTGAATGCTATCCTTTAGCTTCAAAAGAATATTCTTCTTTATTCAAATTACTAGTTATATTAATTAAGAAGGATTACCATTTGATCTTCTTTTGTCTTTCACAACATGTTCAAAATCATTAAGACCATCTCTGGAAAAGAAGAGCTGAAGCTTCCTTTACACTCATTCCCTTGCCTACCCAGATAAGAAAGCTATCACAATGATTCAAATACATAGGTGAACAACAGATTCCTATTACATGCACCTCAGGATCTAAGCAAATGCTATACTGACTTTAAAAAAAAAAAGTTTACACTTTTTCTTCAACAAGGCAGCCAAGCAGCCTCCCCAGCAGACACAGAGATGCAGATTTCTGTGAATACTCTGACTGGCAAGACCATCTCACTCAAGATCGAGCCCAGTGACACCACAGAGAATGTCAAAGCTAAAATCCAAGACAAAGAGGGCATCCTACCTAACCAGTAGGATCTGATTTTTGTGGGCAAACAACTGGAGGATGGCCACACTCTCTCAGACTATAATATCCAGAAAGAGTCCACACTGCGCTTGGTTCTTCAGCTGCGGGACAACATCATCAAGCCCTCTCTCCACCAGCTGGCCCAGAAGTACAACTGAGACAAGATGATATGCCGCAAGTCTTATGCCTGCCTGCATCCCCATGCTGTCAACTAGAACAAACAGAAGTGTGGCCACACTGACAAACTACACCCCAAAAAGAAGGTCAAATAAGTCCTTCTGCCACTTCCTCAGCAAACAGGGCAGCCTCCTCCTAAAACCCTTTGGCTTTGGGGCCTCAGTATAAGTTTCCCTTTTATTGAAAAAAAAAATTGAGAGTAAATTATGGTCTTTGGGTGCTTATGATGTGTCAGTGTAAGTTGGTCAATGGTAATAAAAATATCACTCTGGTGGGGGATGTTGATAAAGGGGAAGGCTACGCATATGTAGAGCCAAGGATATACGGAAATTTATAGATATTTCTGTACTTTTCTCTCAATTTTCCTGTGAACCTGAAACTGCTCTAAATAATAAAGTCTATTTTAAAAAACAAAGCAGTTATCATAAAACAAATTGAATGTTGCTTTCATGGCATGGGAAAGAGCTTGAAAAAAAAAATGTCATTATACTGATATACACACCACCTAGTTTTGGAGCATGACCTTTTCATATTGTATGTTCTTAAAAGAAAGAGGCTCATTACTTGATCTTACTATAAAACTTGCATGCATTGCATGAAAAAGAAACATGAACAGGGTATGACTTATTCACAAATGGCACCCTTTGCCTGATATGGGGCAGCAAGCATGCTGTCACAGGTATAACTTATTGCTAGAAATGAATAAAATTTCCTTTGTTCCAATTACTAAAATATCTTCTTTCCATTCCAAGCAAAGTTGATTCCAAAAAGTTTCTCAAATTTCAGCACCAAATATTTTGTATTAAATATTAAATACATTTCCCAAAAGAGAGTGAGTATATGTATAATCCATTTTATTTTTTAAAGGCACACAATTTCAGAAAGTACTATTACTTATGATATAAACACCTAGTTTAAAATACAGTACTACATAAATGCTATATCTTCCAATTCTGAATGAATAAAGACAGAGACAGTAGGAATGGCATGCATGATACTGTTTAAAGCAAAAAATATATATATATCAAACTTGGATATGTAAAATGTCAATCTGAAGTTACAGACTAAAACTACATTAATATTTTCATATAAAATATGATTTCTATCTAAAATAAACAGCACACAGAATATTTAAACATTATTATATAAAATGCATTTAAATAATTGAATTTTTTCCTACCTTCAGTAAGTTTTTCCGAGTAAAAAAACAGTTTCCTGATACATACTTATATTCATAATTTGGTAATTTTCTACAACCTTCCCTTTCTCTTTGCAAATTACTTTCTCTTTGACACTTAAATCTTTCAATACCACTCACTTGCTCTTGATAAGTGTGTAAAAACTTATTATTATTGAGAATAAGTTGACTCAACATTACATAGTATAAAAATATATGTATAAAATATGCAAATATTTGTCATTTGCTTTATAGAAAGAAGTAGATTTGAAATTTCCTCTACTAGAATTTCATTGCCTTGTAGATACTCTTACTTTGGTAATTCACCATTAATCTTACACTCCCCATAGCACAACAAGGGCCTGACAATATTTAATGTGACCTAAAGGAATCAAAGCTAAAACTTTGATTCCAAAACTTCAAAAATCAGTAATAAAAATAGAAAGGTAATAATACATTCTGAATTAGAATACTAAGATATCTGATGGACCCCTTTGGTAAAGTACAAGCAGTAGAATTTTTTCATGCAAAACATTTGGATAGCAGGCTCAAAAAATGTCAAAAGTTTCCTTTCTACTTCTTTTATACTCATTCTATTAAATCATTATTTGTCAATAATTATTACATATGTGTCTGAACAAGCTGCTCAGAAGAGAAATTTATTATATTAATATGAACAACAATGTGAAGAAACTAATGTTAAGAAATTAAGTTGATCTAGTGAGATATTCCTAAGAATTGAAAACGTGTTGCTATTGCTACAAACTAAGCCACTCTACTGCGTATTTATTTTTATATTACTAAAGAAAAAAAAAACTATATGCACTGATGTGGGAAATTATTTCTAGTTTCACTATTACCTTTGTTACTTGTATGCAAATACAACAATGCATTATAGTCAATTTTAACATGTAGTATTTGGAAGAAAAGAAGAAAAATTGAAGGGAAAAAAAGGAAAGGGAAAGAAAAGAGACAAAGAAGAGAAGAAAGGCTGGAAGGAACTGAGATTTCTGCAGACATTACCCCCATTGATTCACAGAAGAATCCTTTAAGGGAAGAGCTATTACTGTCCAGACTTTATAAAAATCTGGCTTGGAAATATTATCTTTCTCAAGGTAAATGTATAACAGAACTGGTACTTAAATCAAGGTCTTTGCCAAATCCAAAGTCCATACTCTTTCCTCATCCCCAGGATACCTTCTTCTGACACTTACTTTTTAATTTAGGAATAATATCAACACATGCTTAAAACCAAGTTTTATCCACTGGAAAGTTTCAGCTTCTTCCGATAAATCCTGCATTAGGTGGTCAGTTGACTACTGGATACGTGCCTAACCATTCAACAAAAATCTTTTCCTTCTATGACCACAGTAAATGACAGGGAGATTTCTCACCTTCTAGTTAGTATCCATTAGCAAGCAACACTTTGGAAGCCTAGTCCTCAAAAAACCACAATGCAACAAATGTGCTGAAGATAATGCATGGCAAAACTATAGAATGCCTCACCTCCTGCTTTTTTCTCCCTCTGGGTTTGTCACCCATTGTTATTTATTATTTATTATAGTTTCATAAATGTGAAACTCTATTGATGGGGATAAAGCCTGTGCCAGAAAGGTCATAGATTTAGTTCACTTCCTTTGCCTTAAACAGTTCTTTTATTCATTAGCTTTTTAAAAAATTAATCAGTAAGTCTTTTTGAGTACCTAAGTGAGAGGAAAGCCCATCAACCTTTAAGGAACTGTTGGAATATTTTCATACATATAAGAAATATACAAACCTAATTAATATCTGGCTAAGGTGTTTTTTAAAGGACTTTTGCCCACATAAGAGTTCTCTATTGAAAGATAAGGCAAAGTTTTACTGCATGTCACAGATCTCAACAGCAAAGACAAAATTAAATTACTTGTTCAATATTTGAGTTTGGTGTAGGTGAAACAACACACTTTACTATGAAATAACACTATTCCTAACCCTAACACTGGGCTCATAACCCAGGGTGAAACTGTCTCCGCCTAGCAGGCATACTAAAATGTGGACAGAAGTGGTTGCTGTAATATTCAGGGGTGAAGGTTTGATGCTATACACATTTGGTTGCAGGGGGCTGAGGGACAAACGATGATAATCACCTTAAAATGTGTAGGACAGTCCTTTATAAGGAAGAACTGACCACTCAAAATGTCAATAGTGTCGTGTTAAAAATATCATATGGGCCCATTAATACAAAAGATAGAACATTTTTAGCCCAGTCTATATTTTATTTGGTTTTCATGGTATTATAAAATAAATTTGAATGGAGCATGTGCACGCAATTCAGGATGACAAACACCCATCAGTCTATTTTCTTAACCTATCTTTGTGACTCAGTTGCCTGTTAGACCCCTAGAGGCACTTATATTTGACAGCCTCTAAATCCTAATCCTTGTACAACCATGTATATGGGTGGCTCCATCCAAGATGGGTAAATGATACATTCACTACACTCTTTTAGTTCTGGACAAGTATATCAACAAAGGTCTTTTTCCAAGTTAGAACTCAGGAAGGGGAACAGAAAGGCAACATATGCCTAAATAATAGGTGGATTTAATAAAGTTATTTTAAAATGGTTCTTTTTATGAATAATTTTGTGGTAGTTCAATATCCAAAGTCCATAGACAAGAGATCTACAATTGTACTTGAATATTTGATGTTGGTGGATTTCTCTTTGTGATATCTTAAGATGAACACTGTCAGGACAGATCAGAAGGCAGTGCAGCCCCTAAGGCTCCCACACAGAGAAAATTAAGATGTATTCATTTTCTTCTGTGCCAATTCAAGTTTTGTATTTACAAATATAAAACTACTGAGTTTTCTATTTGAACTTCTAATATAAGAATTACTTTGTGGGAAAAAGTAGGTTTCTAGTCAAGATGGCTGTGCTTGCCTCCTCTCACAACCACATCAAAATTACAACTAAACTGAAGAACAACCATCATTGAGAATCAGCTGAAGTCTAGATGAAAGAAGTCCTATAACTAAGGACACATAGGAGAAGGCACATAAAGACTGGGAGAAGGGACAGAGGTACATAACA
>NW_011888792.1:9809016-9811285 GCF_000151845.1 Pteropus vampyrus | reverse complement strand
CATATAGGCGGGAGCCAGATCTGAGTCTCAATCAACCTGACTAACAGTTTGCCATATGCTGATGATTCCCTAAGAACCTGCCCCATTTGATTTGCAGGCCCACCCAAGCTGCTTCTCTTGGCTTTTCATACACACTGCTTCTCTTGGCTCATGCTACAGACTATTCCTAAAATCTGTCACATGTTCACAAACCCCAAACAAGCAGTATCTGGGCTCCACGTGCCCCATAACTCTTGATAAGCAGCTACAAGCCCAGCACTAGCTACAGCCAGCCTCGTTTCGCAGCTTAGCACCTCCAAGCCAAGCACAAGGGCCAACCATATGCAGATCACTTTGTAGCTCATACCAAGTGGCCCCAGGCAGGGGACAGGCAGTGGTTCACTTTGGCCTGCAACAGATTCCCTCCCTAGTGGCCCCAGAATCACCACACCTGGTAGCCAGTGTCCAACCACACCAGAACACCACCCAACCACCTGCAAAAATAACACAACCAAAAGGCAAACTCTACAGGCTCCAGACCCCTGCTAAAGCAAATCCTGTTCCATAGGGTCAGCCCCTGCACAACAGCCCCTCCTCCACTGCAGTCACAGCCAGTCCTCACAACCAATCAGCCTGAGGGTCAATTGCTCTCATGACATGCAAACAACAACCAAGGCTCAAATACAACAGAAGGACACAGGCAGCTCAGACAAGGGACACAAACCTGGAGCATCTGGCTCAGGTAACCAGGGAGACTGGGCCCACAGGACACCTACTACATAAGGCCATTCTATCAAGACTGGGAAACATAGTGGCTTGACCTAATACATAGAAACAAACACAAGGAGGCAGCCGAAATAGAAAGACAAAAAAATGTCCCAAATGAAAGGACAGAACAAAGCTCCAAAAAAAGAATTCAACAAAATGGAGAAAAGCAATCTAACCGATGTGAAGTTCAAAACACTGGTAGTTATAAGGATGTTCAATGATCTCAATGAGAACGTCAACAGAGAGAGAGGAAACATAAAAAAAGGGCATAAGAACCATAAAAAAACAGTCAGAAATAAAGAATGCAATAACGTAAATGAAGAATACATTAGAAGGAATCAACAAATTACATGCAGCAGAGGATCAGATCACTGATATAGAAGAAAAGGTAGCCGAACACACTCAATCATAGCAGCAAAAAGAAAAAAAATTAAATGAGGATAGTTTAACTCAGAACCTCTAGGACAACATCAAGCATGATAACATTTGCATCATAGAGGTGCCAGAAAAAGAAAGAGAGCGAAGAATTGAAAACCAATTTGAAAAAATAAGAATGAAAAATTTCTCTATCCTGGTGAAGCAAGTAGACATACAGGCCCAGGAAGCACAGAGAATCCCAAACAAGATGAACTCAAAGAGGCCTATACCAAGACACATCATAATTGAAATGCCAAAGGTTGAAGACAAAGAGAGAATTTTAAAAGCAGCAATATAAAGGCAGCTAGTTACTTACAAGGGAGTTTCCATAAGTCTGTCAGTTGATTTCTCAACAGAAACTTTGTAGACCAGAAGGTCTTGGCACAAAATATTCAAAGTGATGAAAAGCAAGGACCTACAACCAAGATTACTCTACCCAGCAGAGCTATAATTTAGAATCAAAGGACAGATAAAGAGCTTCCCAGGCAAGAATGAGTTCATCAACATCCAATCAGGATCACAGAAAATGTTACGGGGACTTCTTTAAGAAGAAGAAAATAAATAAAAAATACTACTAATAAAATGGCAATAACTACATATCTATCAAAAATTACTTTAAATATAACAATTAAATGCTCCAATCAAAAGACATAGGGTGGCCAAGTGGATAAAAAAAACAAGACCCTTATACACGCTGCCTATAAGATACTCACTTTAGATTGAAAGACACACACAAACCGCAAGTCAAGGGAAAAAATATATATATATAAGATATTCATGAAAATGGAAATTTAAAAAAATCTGGAGTAGCAACAATTATACCAAACAAAATAGACTAAAACAAAAGCTAGACAAGAGACAAAGACCCAGTTACTTATGGGTATTTATGTGAAGAAACCCAAAACACTACTTCAAAGGGACATGTGCATCCATACATTCATTGCAGCATTATTTACAATAGCCAAGATATGGAGGCAACCTGATTGTCCATCAGTGGATGAATGGATAAATAAGAAGTGTACTTATACACAGTGGAATATTACTTAGCCATAAAAAAAAAGAATGAAATCTTGCCATCTGCAACAACACAGATTAGAGGGTATTA
>NW_011888792.1:9806813-9808576 GCF_000151845.1 Pteropus vampyrus | reverse complement strand
ATAAATAATCATTTTGTTAGTGTCCAATTTTATTGTAAATTTTCAATTACATGATGCAATTCCTTTATCCGGATTATAAAATAATTTCTCGAACCTGTGATAATTTCTAAATTCTTTGGCTTAACCTTATTTTATTTCTTTAAATAAATTTCAAATTTCAACTCTAATACATGCTCTTTGGAGGCAAGAAAAATGATAAAATACAAAAATGTTTAAAGACAAAGCTAGATAACATCTTCTCCCAACAATGCCTATGTCATCCACTAATTCCCTCATTCCCTCTTATCATAATGTGTGACTGGCCTTAATAGCTCAGTGTGGTAACTTTCATACATTTCTCCTTGTTCACAGACATACATAAATAGATATGTACACATAAATATGACGCCAGGAGTTTTGATTTTGGGTTTCACTGTTTACACTGAAATAGAATTATTAAATATGCATTGCTCCAAGTATGTTTTCACTCATCTGTACCCTGCACATCTCTATAAGTAAGTAAATATACATCTCTTAATATATTTAATTGAACTGAATGGGAAGGAGATAGGAAGAAAAGGAGGAATGCTGTCAGACTTCCTGGATTTTACAGGACAGAATCATAAAGCTCTTTGACTACAAATATCCACTACACTGCAAGACAAAGAATGACCCTGAAGGCAATTCTGAGATCAGAGCTGCACATCAGTTTCAAAACAGGAGACCATCACCTTATTTTCAACAAGACAGATGACCTCTTCCCAAAACTGTGGGGACAGGAACACCCAAAGTCATGGGGCAGGGCCAACCAGCAGAGGCCTAGGGACCCCTACCTGGCAGAGCTGCTTAGTAAGAACTTACACCCCAGTGGGTCCAAAAGGCAGGACTGCCACCCCAGTGTGTCTGGATGGCAAAGCATCCAGCCAAAGGAGATTATTCTTGAAACAATATTTCTTAGAGCTTGCCTTGCTAGTTTTTGGACTTGCTTGGCACCCATCACCCCTTCCTTCCTTATTTCTCCTTTCTGGAATAGAATGGTCTATCCTATGCCTGTGCCACCATTTTGGACGTGCATAATATGTTTGATTTCACAGATTCACAGCTGGAGAGCAATTTGCCTCAGGATGAATTATACCTCAAATCTCATTCAAATTTGATTTAGATGATATTTAACTGAGACTTTATACTCAGACATTAGAATTGATGTTGAAATGAATTAAAACTTTTGGAGCTGTTGGGATGAAATAAATGCATTAGGCATTGAGAAGGACATGAATGAGGAAGGGGGAAGTGAGACAGGATGCAATGAGCTGAATGTTGATGGCCCCCCAAAATTCATATGTTGAAACCATAATCCCAATGCAATGGTATTTGGAGGTGGGGGCCTTTTGGATGTAATTATATCATGAGAGTAAAACCCTTATGAATGGGATTAGTGCCCTTATAATAAGAGGCCAGTGAGTAGAAATTTCGCTTGTTGCATTGTAAGGACACAACAAGCTGGCTGTCTGTAAACAAGAAAGAAAGTCCTTATCAAGAATCCTAACCTGCTGGCACCCTATCTCAGAATTCCAACCTCCAGAACTTTGAGAAATAAATGTTGCTTAAACAACCTAGTTTATATTTGGTTATAGCACCTCAAGTTGACTAAGAAAGACTTAGTTATGCTTTCCAATCATGCTTTCCCCCCATAGCTCCTCTAAATTTGCTCTTATCTAGGTTACCAATGATCTCTCGATGATTACATCAATAATTAATTCTCTGTCCTCATCTTAACCTATTAG
>NW_011888792.1:9803721-9806108 GCF_000151845.1 Pteropus vampyrus | reverse complement strand
GCTGTCAGATTACTTTCAAGACATCTGTAACAATATAAATTTCCATCAGTATGGTATGTGACTATATATCCTCATATTCCCATCAGCAATAGATTTTCTTGTACTTTTAAATAATTCCCTCTATTATGGATATAAAGTATCATCTTATAGTGAAAGAGTTTTGCATGTCTATGACTATTAACTGGTTTGAGCATTAGCAAGAAAATCAGATCAATTAGGTTGACTTAAATTCCCTGCTTTCAACTTTCTCATCTATAAAATTAGTATTTCAAATTAGATGACCTCCCCTGCAAATCTAAAAGTATACGAGCTAATAAAAGCAAAATCTACTTTAGAATTTAACACAGGACCAGAAATGGTACTTGGAAGCCTCTTAGTATCTTCACATGAGCTAATTTATCAACTCAGTTAATTTCAGAGAGAAGGTTTCTGAGGAAGTGAAACCACAGGTAAGCTTTAATTGGGGAAATGTGTTCAAAACATAAGAGACAAGTATGGCTTATATACACAGTAGGTAGTTAGGACATTAGACTCCAAATCCCTAGAAAAGTGTAGGGGTGGGGAGGGGACCTGTTTCTCAATATTTCTAGGATTAGCCCTGGTCCCTGGTATTTATTCTAATAACTCAAATATTATGTGAGAGAAGGATTAAGGACAAAATTCATCTTAGTCATAAGTCTGCTTGATTTCCATAAGCTTTATTTACAAATACTTACTCTTTGTCAAATCAAATCAAAGGAATTAGTAAAAAAATTACAAACCCTTACTCTATCAATTTCATGGATTCCTCTTAATTGAAATTTTCCCCACATTTTATCACTGACTGCCTTTATAATCAGTTATTTCATGCCTTCCTCATAGTAGACTGAGTTAAACACAAATTCAAGACAAAACCCCTACTAGCATAATATTTTTAGCAAATACAATACTTTGAATGCAACAGTAAATGAATATATGCTGTGCAATCAGAATAAAGTAAAAATAACCATCCCCAATGAATTCCTGTGGAAAAATTTTATGTCAACCAATCTGAATCTTAAATTAGTTTATACAGCTCCTTTAAAATATTTTTAATACCACTAAATCATTTGTGCTAATAATTCTGGTAAATTGAAATAAGAGATTTATTGAAGCACATTCTAAGTACATGCTGTATTTGAGGAAAGATTTTTGTTTATTATAAATATTTTAAACCATCCATGCTTACAGTACAGTTGAGTAAACTGTCTTCCAAATGTGACACTGCAATCAGAAATATATACCTTGTCACCGTTTACTCTCTCTTTATCTTTTATAGTCTACCATGAAGAGCATTATTCACAACATCTTAAATTATAGATTAACCTGACTCCTGTCTTAAGTGGTTTAGTCAGGTTGTTGCTGTTGCTGTTATTGCTGTTGTTGTTGTTTATGCAGGGGTAGGTGATTGTGATTTTTTATTAAGTTATAACTACATCTCTACTGTTCCTCATGGAATCAGAGAATCTAAGAATTCGAAGGAACATTATAGGTCATATAGTCTAGCAACTAATTAAATTATAATTCCTTCCACAACACTGTTTACTGATAGTAATCTAAATAACATCTTACTACTTCCAGCAGTGGGGTACTTACCACCACACTGAAATTATTCTTTACACTGATGTTTCTAATTTTGGAAAAAACCATGCTCATATTGGATCGAAATTTTTCTGCTTAATACTTTCACCCTGAAGGCTCTCTGCCCTCCCTCCCAGCGCCTGGATGGCTCGGCTGCTACTCAGCCTAATGGTAGCAGCAACTGTGCTACAGTGTGCCTTCTCTTCCTATACCGCTTCCCCTTTCTGTCCTCTCCCCACTCCAAGTTGCGTTTGTTTGGGGTGGCTCTGGAGAGCTAGGAAGGAGATGCTTCACTGGGGCAGGGACCTTTCTTCGCCTGGGTTGTGCCTCTTTTAAATTATGTGGAGTGACCGGGGAAACATGGCAGAGTGAGAGACATCCCCAGATCTCTCCCCTTGAAAAAACAATAAGCTGAACATCTAAAACTCAACAGAAAACACCCGAACTGCACACCAGCATATCTGAGCATGGGATCTGTGCAGAAAAACAACCACAGGTCAGTACTCTGGGTGTCAGGTGGTAGACTGGGAGAAATAAAGAAGCTGCATCTCACAGCTGCCAGAGCTCCATACAGGGGGAGGGGGAGGGGAAGGAGAAAAGGTGAGGTGACTTCCCTGAACAGCCCTACCTTCTGGGAGTTTGTGAGTTCCATGAAGCAAGCAGCAGGGCCCAGTCATCAGGGCAGCAAGCAGAGAAGCGGGACAGGACAGGAGAGAAACAACAGTTGATTTTTACCAGCCACGGTTGCAATACCAAGGCTGAGCCACAGCCCCCAATCCCCAACCCCT
>NW_011888792.1:9796710-9799116 GCF_000151845.1 Pteropus vampyrus | reverse complement strand
AATCTTTAAATCAACTTCATATAAAAATATGAAGTTGATTTAAAAATATGAAGTTGATTTAAAGATGTGGAATCTTTAAATCAACTTCATATAAACTATATTCAACTTTACATAAAAATCACATTAGGGCTATAAAGCAGTGGCACTGTGACATTGGATTGTTATAAGCTTAGTTTTACAGTCAGACAATTACCTAAGTTTCAAATTTATAGCTTACTTCATTATTAAATCTAAATAATCATCAGCAATGGTTGGTAGCCCACCTATTTAGAAAGACTGACTTGTTTCTCAAAAGAAAGAGTATGTTCTGAGATACTTATAAGACTACAGGCACTCCGGCAATTAACTGATGTTTAACATATATAGAAAGTACACTAATCACAAATAAAAACATCAATATAGCCAGCACCTACCTATCAAGAAACAAAATATTACCAGCACCCAGAAGTTCCCCTTGTGCTCTTTATATTCACAATCCACTACCAAAGATAATTGCTATTCCGACTTCTAACAGGCACAAGTAAATTCTGCTTGTTTTGAATTTATAAAAGGGAATAACACAGCACATACTAATTTGAATCTGGATTCTTTTGATCCATACTATATTGAGATTTATCCAAATTGCCAAGAAATTTAATTTTAATAAATGTCAAGCACTCCCATGACCACCTGTATTATGATTATTTGCATATTCTTTACTATGTTTTCATGAGACAGGATCCTGGGCCCCACTCTAGACATAGAGAATTTGAAACTCTGGAAAAAGCGAGAAGAGTAAGCCCAAATCTTTAATTTTTTAACTCACCTGATAATAATTTTGCCTACCAAAACTTGAGACTATACACTAAAAACTTAATGTCTCTTTTCACTTACTCAATTCTTTTAATTTTATTTTATTAGTTTCAAGTACACAGTACATTGTTTAGACACTTATATAGTTTATGAAACATCCCCCTGATTGCTCTTTCTCTCCTCTGCCTCTGCACCTAGCCATTACATTAATGCTGACTGCATTCCCTATGCCATGCTCCCCATCCTTGTGACCATCTATCAGCTATTTGTACTTCTTTAACCCTTCACCCTATTCTCCTAGCCCCCCAAATCCCTCCCCTCGGGCCATCACCAGACTGTCCTCTATATTTGTGAGTCTGTTTTTGATTACTTCGTTCTTTTAGTTCCTTAGAGTCCACTTATCACTTACTCAAATCTTAATTCTTACCAAAAGGACTTTTTAGAAGAGGCAAGCTTTTTCTGGCATTATACCAATTTTAGCAGAACTTCAGACTCTGAAACCGACTGCATTTTTAATAGTTTTAATAACTTGAAAAATCCTTTAAATTCATTTCAAATTCATTATCCTAGCATTATATATTTCACAAAAGTATCATTCTGTAGCCTTAAAAACTAAAATACAGTAGTCTTCCTTTTATACACAGGAGACATGTTCCAAGACTCCCAGTGGGTGCATGAAACCGCAGATAGTACTGAACTCTATATATACTAGGTTTTTTCCTATACATACATACCTATAATAAAATTTAATTCATAAATTAGGCACAGTAAGAGACTGACAATAACTCATAATAAAATAGAACAATTATAACAATATACCATAATAGAAGTTATGTGAATGTGGTCTCTCTCTAAAAATATCTTATTGTACTATACTTGTGATGATGTGAGATGATAAAATACCTACATAAGATGAAGTGAGGTGAATGATGGAGGCATTGTGATGTAGCTTTAAGCTACTACTGATCTGACAGTACGTCAGAAAGAATATCATCTGCTTTGGGTGATCCTGAGTCATTGAGCTATGACAATGTCAATGGTTGGATGTCAAGAGCAGAAAATTTCAGTGGTTATAGAAATGTAAGATTTTTGGATTGGGGTCAACAGAGGATAACTAAAATGAAACCATGGATGAGAGGGTGGGGCTACTCTATTAGTTTTTTATGTGTATTTAATTTTTTCAAAAATTTCCCTTACTTTTCATTATGCAGTCACTGTTTGAAATCTAATAGAGCCAAGTTAATTTTGATGGTTGTCTTAAACCTATACACAATATAATTATAGTTTTACTATTTAAGGACAATTGTAAAATTAAGATAAAAAATGGTAGGGAGTGAACTTAGAAATTATGCTAAATGAAAAAAGTAAGACAGAGAAAGACAAATACCATGTGATTTCACTTATATGCAGAATCTAAAAAAAAAAAAAAAAAAACAGAAATAGATTCTTAGATACAGGAAACAAACAGATAGTTGCCAGAGGGGAAGGGTGTAGGGTTATGGGCAAAAAAGATGAAGGGGATTAAGAGATAAAACTTCCAGTTAGAAAATAAATGAGTCACAGGGATGGAATGTACACTACAGGGAATATAGTCAGTCAATAGTTTTGTAATAA
>NW_011888792.1:9794356-9796435 GCF_000151845.1 Pteropus vampyrus | reverse complement strand
CTCCAAAGACAAATATAGACTCAGAGTGAAAGGGTGGAAAATGATATTTCAAGCAAATAGCACTCAGAGAAAAGCAGGAGTAGCAGTACCAATATCAGATGAAATAGAGTTCAAAATAAAAAATGTAAAGAAAGAAACTGAGGGATATTTCATAATGATAAAGGGAAACATGCACCAAGAAGACATAACACTTATTATCTATGCTCCCAATCTGGGAGCCCAGAATTATGTAAAGTAATTAATAACAGAACTAAAGGGAGAAATAGACCAAAACACTATCATAGTAGGGGACTTAAGTACCCCACTGTTGGATATGGACAGATCATCCAAACAGAAAATCAATAAGAAAATCACATCTTTAAATGACACATTAGACCAACTGGACATGATTGACATTTACAGAGCCTTCCATCCCAAAAGAGCTGCTTATACATTCTTCTCTAGTGCACATGGAACATTCTCAAGAATCAACCACATACTGGGACACAGAGATAGCATCAACAAATATAAGAGGGTTGAAATCATACCAACCATACACTCTGATCATAATGCTTTGAAGCTGGAGATCGACTGTAAAACAAAAGCAGGAAAAACCACAAATAGGTGGAGCTTAAACAACATGCTACTGAAGAAATACTGGGTCAGAGAAGAAATAAAAAGAGAGATCAAGAAATAGATAGAAATGAATGATAAGGATAGTACAACATCTCCTCTTATTACCGCTTTTCGGACACGGCAAAAGCGGGAATAAGAGGAAAGTTCATATCGTGACAGGCCTATCTCCTAAAACAAGAATGAGCCCAAATAAACAACCTAATGCTTCATTTTAAAAAACTAGAAAAGGAAGAACAAATGAAGCCTAAAGTCAGGAGAAGGAAATAAATCATCAAAATTAGAGCAGAAATAAATAAAATTGAAAACAAAAACACAATAGAAAAAAATAAATGCAGCAAAGAGCTGGTTTTTTGAGAAGGTTAATAAAATTGACAAACCCCTGGCTAGACTCATTAAAGAAAAAATAGAAAGGACACAAATAAACAAAATCAGGGATGAAAGAGGGGAAATTATGACTGACATCACAGAAATACAAAGGATCATACAAGAATACTATGAAAAAGTATATAATACAAAATTTAATAACCTAGAAGAAATGGACCAGTACTTAGAAAAATACAACCTTCCTAGACTGAATCAAGAAGAACTGGAAAAATCTAAATAGACTGATCAGCAGTATGGAAATTGAAACAATCATCAAAAACCTACCAAAATGTAAATTCCAAAACCAGACAGCTTCACCAGTGAATTCTATCAAACATTCAAAGAAGATTTAATACCTACTCTCCCCAAACTCTTCCAAAAAATCGAAGAGGAGGCAATACTTCTCAACTCATTTTATGAGGCCAATATTACTCTGATACCAAAACCTGGTAAAGATAATGCCAATAAAAAGGAAACTACAGACCAATATCTATCATGAACACAGATGCAAAAATCCTAAATAAGATACTAGCAAACCAAATACAGCAACATATTAAAAAGATTATACAGCACGATCAAGTGGGCTTCATCCCATAGGCACAGGGATGGTTCAGTATACCCAAATCGATTAATGTGATACACCACCTACACAAATTAAAAAATAAGAATCATATGATTATATCAATAGATGCACAAAAAGCTTTCAACAAGATACAGCATCCATTTATAATCAGAACACTTAAGAAAATAGGTATAGAAGGAAAGTACTTTAACATAATAAAGGCCATATAGGACAAACCCTCAGCCAACATTATAATTAATGGTGAAAAACTCAAAACCTCCCTCTAAGATCAGGAACAAGGCAAGGCTGTCCACTATCGCCACTCTTATTCAACATAACATTGGAGGTCCTAGCAAGTACAATCAGACAAGAGAAAGATATAAAAGATATCCAAATAGGAAACGAAGAAGTCAAACTGTCACTATTTGCAGATGACATGATTCTCTATAAAGAAAACCCTAAAGACTCCACAAGAACACTATTAGAAACAATAAACAAATACAGTAAAGTCTCTGGATACAAAATCAACGTTCAAAAAC
>NW_011888792.1:9785468-9794306 GCF_000151845.1 Pteropus vampyrus | reverse complement strand
CAGTCATGTTGAGTATGAGTAAATTCAGAAGCTTATAGGTGCTTCTTCAAGTAAACTGATACTTGCTGAATGATACACATTTTCAAAGATGTCCTTAATCTGTTTCTTTTCAGAGATACTGTATTTTTTTCCTTAGGAAGAGTCTTCAACATATCTGAATTTAAATATGATCCTTTAAAAATATAAATATCAGTACTAGTATTGGGTAAAACGGATTCTAATTTACACTTAAAGGCCAATGATTCACAATTGGATGAGTTTGAGTTTTTAAATTTAAATGTTCAAACAGTTTATAAAGTTCAAAGAAAATTTTTAAAAATTTAAAAATTTCAAGTTATTCAGATAGCACATTTTCCCCCTACTTCCCCACCCCACTTCACTGGAAGCCAGTTAAAATAGCAAAGATAGTAAGCAATTACAATATTTATATTGCACTTGTAAATCTCAACACAATATTGTGTAATCATAGCATCACTGGGCAGAAACAATTCTCAAGGGATTCCCTAGCTCACTCCTTTGCCTTCAGGCAGTGTGAGGACTTTTCCATTTTCAAGGTCTTCAGGGAGAAAGAACCTAAGATTACCAGCTATAATAATAATTTTTAATGTTATTCCTTTCCCTCTAATATTTATATCTAAAGACATGCCACGCTGTATTCCATTTTTCTAGAAATGGAAGTTAAGTCCAAATTCTATAATTAGAATCATTTGTATAAGGGAAAAACTCCTCTCTCCCCTCATGTCTTGACCTTGGATCACAGCTGAGTCTTCCATTCTCTTCAAGGAGGAAGCTTCTGTACTTCTCTCTGCTCTGTTATAGACTGAATGTTAGTATCTCCCTTGACCTACATATCCCAAAATGTATATGTTAACTCTTAAAAACCAGTGTAATAGTAGGAGGTGGGACCTTTAGGAAGTACTTAGGTTATTAAAATGGAGCCCTCATGAATAGGATTAGTGCTCATACAAAAAGGACTGCAGCGAATGCCCTTGTCCCTTACACTATGTCCAGTAAGGACGCACGGAGAATACATATCTATGAACCAGGAAGCAGATCTTCACCTGACATTCAATCTGCCAGTTCCCTGATCTTGGACTTCTCAGGACTTCTCAGCCTCCAAAACTATGAGAAATAAATTTCTGTTGCTTATAAGCCACCCAGTTTGTGGTATTTTGTTAAAGCAGCCGAACAGATTAAGACACACCCCTTACTCTTTTCACCAATGAAAAAATAGTTATAAAGGTTAAAACTCCTGTTAAGCATGTCTCATGAATTAGAGGTGAGGTTACTTTGTCTTAAGAGCTGTTAACAAGTTCCATTGTTTTCCTCTTGCTCTACTTGCCAATTTCATTCAGTCTCCATGATAAGGAAGCCATGAAGGAAATGACCTTGCAGAACCAGCCAAAGCTCTGTCCTTGCTCTTGCAATGTCTTCATCTGTCATTTGGTATATAAATCACTTTAATCCTTTGCTGAAGGGTTCATTATCTTCACAGTAACTGGAAGTCTTAAGAATGTTGACTTCAAGTATTGGACTTCTCAACTATGAATATGGAGATAATTTCTCAGATAATAAGTTGTAAAGAATAAATGAGATGAGATTAAGTGTATATAAATAATAAAGAACTTTATGAATACATGACCTCAAGAAATAATTTCTCTCATCTATAAGATAATGGGGCTGGACAAAATTATTTCTAAGGATACATTAAATGCTAGCATTATTTCTAACCTAGATCTGCCTTTTGAATCTCAGGGTCTTAATCTAACTCCTAATTATGAAAACATATTAGGTAAGTATATAAATATTTTTAAAAGTCCCTTGGCTATTTCAGAGGTCCAAATTCAATATGTCCAAAAATAAACTTATTGTTTTTCTGTCTTTCTGCCAGTGTTTCCTATCTTGATAAAGTATCATGTCATCTACCCAGTGACACAACCCTTAAACCAAGAAATTATTCTTGACTCCTCTCTCACACTCATATCGAACAATCACAAAATGTTGATAATTCTTCCATCTAAATATCTCTCAAATTGGTGCTCAGGTCTGCATGTACACTGCCATCACCCTAGTCTAACCATCATCTCTCACCTGAACTATTGCTATCACTTTCAAACTAGGCTCCACATGTCATTGTTTTTCTAAATCTTTCACCTCACTGAAGACAGAATGGTTACTTTAAAATACAAATTTCATCATACCACTTATCTGCTTAAAAACACACAGTATCCTGATATTGTTAATATAAGGTCAAGTCTTCAACATACCTAAGGAAGCCTCTGCTTCATCCGATGCCTGTCTCCTACTGTAGCCTCTCCCCTGACTCTGCCAATGCATGATTTCTATTCTCCAATACTTTGCCTTCCTAATTCCTTGAATGTTCTATGTTTACCTTTCTCACTTACTTTGATAGCTCAAACTTATTCTTTAGTTTTCAGCTTCGGTGTTACTTCCTCATAGGAGACTTCTTTGAATCCCTCATGTGAAGTCCCTCATTATATGCTCACTTCATACTATGTCATTCTCCTGAACAGCATGTGTCATATGTAATTAGTCAATTACAGGATCATTTTTTAAATGATATACTCAGTTTTCATAGGCAGAAAATGTGTTTGTCTCAAAATGGCTGTATCCCAACCATTCTGTACTTGCCTGGCATACCTCATATATTAAAGGGAGGAAGGGAAGAAATCTTGCACATACTACAGAATATGAAGTAAACATACAATCCAAACACAACACCAACAACAAAGAAACCAACATGCCTCTCCTAGTGTTCAGGTTTTTTCTCTTTAACGTCAATGTGTACAATAAAAATAACAACTTATGCCTTTTGTTTCTACACAATTTTAAAGTCCCCTTACATGTCAAAGATTTCCTGTTTTTTGTTTCCTTCTAATAATAGAGTCCCTACTAATAATAGTTACTTATGTCATTGCAATAACCTTCATAAATAAAAAATACATAATATTAATTTTTTAAGGCTATGTTTGGTTTTGAGGGGTTAGAAATAACGTACTGAAAATTTAAAAAGGATTATCAAGAAATTCTTAGTTTACAGTTTTATTATTTAAGGTAATACTAGCTACAGTAATAACAAATTCAAAACTGTATGATGGCTCAAAGACAGTAGAAATTTATTTCTTGCTCATTTAAAGTCCAATTTACTATTTTTCTGAGAAGCATGGGGTTTTCATCTAAGTAGTAAGTCAGAGAATCATAGTCCTTCCTTTCTGTGACTCCATATCTCTAACATGAGGTTTCCAAGGCCACTGGGCCCAGCTGTGCCAAGTTGGTAGAAGAGGTTGGAGCACTGTCTGTCAGAATTTGACAAACCAAACCTGGAAATGGAGCTTGTCACTTTTATTCACATGACAAGAAACAGATTTCTAACACATGGCTACACCTGAGTACAAGGGAAACAGGGAAATGTGATTTAATTGTGTGGTTAAGAAAAGGAATTATGGTTTGGTGAAAAGTTAATCAGTCTCTACCATACCACTACCTCTCATTGGTCTACTCTCTATCCATTTCCCGTTACTATTTTTCCTCAAAGCTCACTCTTAAAAGTTGACAATTATGACCAATAACAGAATATTTAAAGTATAATAGCATAATTATTATGTACTACATGTAATCTCAATATTACAATTCTTATATAATAATTTTCTCCTTAACAATAACTTCATGCAAATGAATGCACATCTTTCTCATTGTTAACTTTCTACTTATAATTCTTCCTTTCTAAAAAATAGGAAAGAGAAATAATCTTCATAAGCATATTTATAAAGTAGTATAAAAACAAAGTTAGTAAGAGAATGACTTTAGCATAGGAACTATTCATTTTATAACAACTGTATAAAGAAACTTGAACAACACAACTTAATTTATGCACATGCTAAATCTGAATAATGAAATCTGAATAATAAAATGAGTACAATCAATGAAAATTACATTCAGTGAATGTTAGTTCTACTTATCTGTATAGTAATATTCATTTACATTAATTGAGAATCATTCGCCATTATTGATGGGAGAAAAATGTGAAACAAAAAAAAAGGAAGGTAAAAAATCTAATAAGTCTGTCAGAGTGGCTATAAAGAGGAAAACATGGATATTCAAGGAAGGCTTGATGTATCCATCTCACTTTTAAGTAAACTCTTTGACTGTTCCAGAACACTGAAACTTGCTTCAAGAAAACTGCTAAATCAATGTTCTTGACCTCTTCGATCTACTTTTTTCATATGGCCTACCCAAATTCTGGAAACATTTCCAAGGACCTGAAATATATGGAGGCACTGTAAAATGTGATGTCTTATGATGGTACATGAAAGCAATGATAAAGTGTCTCCCTGTACAAGAATTAGATAATGATCTGAAGATAAACTGTTAGTGGTTTTAATTTCTTTTTGGTGAGAGTAACAATTCATAGGTACATCAGGTCATTTTAGTACCAAATGGTTTTGTGATTTTCCTCTGTCTTACCTACTGGCTGTCATTGCATCCTATGACAACAGCCCCACAATCCAAACTTCAGAAGACTGGCCAAGAATGCGGAAACAAGAGTGGCTTAGGAGGGAACTATAAATATAATGGTCATTATATCTCTGATCTCCTAACTAGAGAGAAGTAGAAAATTTTGTAGAATACAAAGCAAAATTAATATTAAGTTTTACCATTACTTTATATTCAAATAAAAAGAAAAATGCTAAACTATGACACATTATTGATTACACAATGCATCCTCATTTCAAGGAGATAAAAGATGAACAAAAAAAGTACAACTAGAATTACTGAACTACATGATTGGATTTCATTGTCTCTTACTGAGCTCCAGCCTCACTATGATTGACATCAAACCCAAGGGAGCATTTCTTAAATAGATGTGGTACAGAGAGAGATTATGAACAGACCAAAATGAGTCTTAAAAAGCTAGCTCAATGTCCAACCTGGTGCTTTTGATCTAGCTGCTACAACTTACATAAACATCCACAAACTGACTGACATTTTTGGCCAGAATTATTTAATTTCTCTAGAATTTCTCTTCTAAATCTTTATTTAAGGAAGCCTCTGCTTCATCCGATGCCTGTCTCCTACTGTAGCCTCTCCCCTGACTCTGCCAATGCATGATTTCTATTCTCCAATACTTTGCCTTCCTAATTCCTTGAATGTTCTATGTTTACCTTTCTCACTTACTTTGATAGCTCAAACTTATTCTTTAATTTTCAGCTTCGGTGTTACTTCCTCATAGGAGACTTCTTTGAATCCCTCATGTGAAGTCCCTCATTATATGCTCACTTCATACTATGTCATTCTCCTGAACAGCATGTGTCATATGTAATTAGTCAATTACAGGATCATTTTTTAAATGATATACTCAGTTTTCATAGGCAGAAAATGTGTTTGTCTCAAAATGGCTGTATCCCAACCATTCTGTACTTGCCTGGCATACCTCATATATTAAAGGGAGGAAGGGAAGAAATCTTGCACATACTACAGAATATGAAGTAAACATACAATCCAAACACAACACCAACAACAAAGAAACCAACATGCCTCTCCTAGTGTTCAGGTTTTTTCTCTTTAACGTCAATGTGTACAATAAAAATAACAACTTATGCCTTTTATTTCTACACAATTTTAAAGTCCCCTTACATGTCAAAGATTTCCTGTTTTTTGTTTCCTTCTAATAATAGAGTCCCTACTAATAATAGTTACTTATGTCATTGCAATAACCTTCATAAATAAAAAATACATAATATTAATTTTTTAAGGCTATGTTTGGTTTTGAGGGGTTAGAAATAACGTACTGAAAATTTAAAAAGGATTATCAAGAAATTCTTAGTTTACAGTTTTATTATTTAAGGTAATACTAGCTACAGTAATAACAAATTCAAAACTGTACGATGGCTCAAAGACAGTAGAAATTTATTTCTTGCTCATTTAAAGTCCAATTTACTATTTTTCTGAGAAGCATGGGGTTTTCATCAAGGTAGTAAGTCAGAGAATCATAGTCCTTCCTTTCTGTGACTCCATATCTCTAACATGTGGTTTCCAAGGCCACTGGGCCCAGCTGTGCCAAGTTGGTAGAAGAGGTTGGAGCACTGTCTGTCAGAATTTGACAAACCAAACCTGGAAATGGAGCTTGTCACTTTTATTCACATGACAAGAAACAGATTTCTAACACATGGCGACACCTGAGTACAAGGGAAACAGGGAAATGTGATTTAATTGTGTGGTTAAGAAAAGGAATTATGGTTTGGTGAAAAGTTAATCAGTCTCTACCATACCACTACCTCTCATTGGTCTACTCTCTATCCATTTCCCGTAACTATTTTTCCTCAAAGCTCACTCTTAAAAGTTGACAATTATGACCAATAACAGAATATTTAAAGTATAATAGCATAATTATTATGTACTACATGTAATCTCAATATTACAATTCTTATATAATAATTTTCTCCTTAACAATAACTTCATGCAAATGAATGCACATCTTTCTCATTGTTAACTTTCTACTTATAATTCTTCCTTTCTAAAAAATAGGAAAGAGAAATAATCTTCATAAGCATATTTATAAAGTAGTATAAAAACAAAGTTAGTAAGAGAATGACTTTAGCATAGGAACTATTCATTTTATAACAACTGTATAAAGAAACTTGAACAACACAACTTAATTTATGCACATGCTAAATCTGAATAATGAAATCTGAATAATAAAATGAGTACAATCAATGAAAATTACATTCAGTGAATGTTAGTTCTACTTATCTGTATAGTAATATTCATTTACATTAATTGAGAATCATTCGCCATTATTGATGGGAGAAAAATGTGAAACAAAAAAAAAGGAAGGTAAAAAATCTAATAAGTCTGTCAGAGTGGCTATAAAGAGGAAAACATGGATATTCAAGGAAGGCTTGATGTATCCATCTCACTTTTAAGTAAACTCTTTGACTGTTCCAGAACACTGAAACTTGCTTCAAGAAAACTGCTAAATCAATGTTCTTGACCTCTTCGATCTACTTTTTTCATATGGCCTACCCAAATTCTGGAAACATTTCCAAGGACCTGAAATATATGGAGGCACTGTAAAATGTGATGTCTTATGATGGTACATGAAAGCAATGATAAAGTGTCTCCCTGTACAAGAATTAGATAATGATCTGAAGATAAACTGTTAGTGGTTTTAATTTCTTTTTGGTGAGAGTAACAATTCATAGGTACATCAGGTCATTTTAGTACCAAATGGTTTTGTGATTTTCCTCTGTCTTACCTACTGGCTGTCATTGCATCCTATGACAACAGCCCCACAATCCAAACTTCAGAAGACTGGCCAAGAATGCGGAAACAAGAGTGGCTTAGGAGGGAACTATAAATATAATGGTCATTATATCTCTGATCTCCTAACTAGAGAGAAGTAGAAAATTTTGTAGAATACAAAGCAAAATTAATATTAAGTTTTACCATTACTTTATATTCAAATAAAAAGAAAAATGCTAAACTATGACACATTATTGATTACACAATGCATCCTCATTTCAAGGAGATAAAAGATGAACAAAAAAAGTACAACTAGAATTACTGAACTACATGATTGGATTTCATTGTCTCTTACTGAGCTCCAGCCTCACTATGATTGACATCAAACCCAAGGGAGCATTTCTTAAATAGATGTGGTACAGAGAGAGATTATGAACAGACCAAAATGAGTCTTAAAAAGCTAGCTCAATGTCCAACCTGGTGCTTTTGATCTAGCTGCTACAACTTACATAAACATCCACAAACTGACTGACATTTTTGGCCAGAATTATTTAATTTCTCTAGAATTTCTCTTCTAAATCTTTATTTAAATCCACCCTATCTATATGAGGAAACTTTTGGGGATGATGGATAGGTTCGCTCTCTCATTGTGGTGATTGTTCAATGGCTGTATACACATGTCAAAACTAATCAGATTGCACACTTTAAATATATGCATTTTACTATATGTTAATTACACTGTCAGATCTGTTTTTAAAAAATAATGTTCAGGCCTAGAAAAAAAAAATACAATCCATCTGGTCCAGTGAACGTCCTTAAGGGCTGATAGTCAAGTGGAGAAGACAATCACATAAATAAATAATTACATAGTAATAAGAGATTTGAAAGAACACTGGGGAGCCATCCACTCACTGTGGGGTAATTAGCTAGAATTGGATTTCAAAGACATCTTCCTGGAAGAAATGATGCCTCTGGTATGTCATGAAGTGAGATGATCACAGAGGTAATATCAGCAGAAAAGGGGAAGGATGAGCCCTCTAAAATTAGCTTTTCTTGGTTGTTTGGCTTTACAGTATTGTTAAAAAGAAAATTTTAATCATATCTGCTCCACTATATGTGTTCAATGACACATATTCTTTTCATATGTTTATTCCCTTGCTCTGGTTTTACATAAGTATATTTGCTCTATGGATAAAGTACACGTGATAATAAATAGTGCAAAAAAAAACATAAAATTTTTAGTATCTAGTAGTGAACTTAGCTGACAAATTGAAATATTTTGGCATATTTTGAGAAGGTACCTGACCCTACCTTTCGAGGTTACCTGATAACTATATATTTGTTAGAGACCCTTGGGAAAATTATTTTGAGCCCCACCCCCTTATAAGACTCTAGGCTCAACACACCCGGGGACCAACTTCAGACCACAAAACAGCACCATTCAACAAGCTCAACAAACAAAAACACAGGGAAGACTCAGCTGGTACCAGAACTCTGCTAGAGCAACTTCCGCTCTGTGGGGTCAGCCCACACACAACAGCTCCTACATTGTAGTCATGACCAGCCCTCACAACC
>NW_011888792.1:9783180-9785149 GCF_000151845.1 Pteropus vampyrus | reverse complement strand
AAAAAAAAGAACTAAACAAAATGAAGACAAGCAATCTACCAGATACAGATTTCAAAACACAGGTTATAAGGATACTCAATGAACTTAGGGGAAAAGTAGATGAACTGAGTGAGAACTTCGACAAAGAGGTAGAAAACATTTTTAAAAGGGATATGGAAAACATAAAAAGAACCAGTTAGAAATGAAGAATACAATAAATAAAATGAAAAATACACTAGAGAGAATCAACAACAGATCAGATGAAGCAGAGGATCAAATAACCAATCTGGAGTACACAGTAGTGAAAAACATTTAGTATGAACAGCAACAAGAAAAAAGAATGTTAAAAATAAGGACAGTTGAGATAATCTCTAGGACAATATTACACATAACAACATTCACGTCATAGGGGTACCAGAAGAAGAGACACAGAAGTTGAAAATCTATCTGAAGAAATAATGACTGGAAACTTCCCTAACCTGGAGAAAGAAACAGACATGCAAGTCCAAGAAGTGCAGAGTCCCAAACAAGATAAATCCAAATGAGTCCACACCAAGACACATCATAATTAATACAACAATGGATTAAAACAAAGAGAAAATCTTAAAAGTAACAAGAGAAAAGCAGTTTATTACATACAAGTGAGCTCCCTTAAGACTATCAACTAATTTCTCACAGATACTTTGTAGATAGGAAGGGAATGGTATGAAGTATTCACAGTGATGAAATGCAAAGATCAACAACTAATAATATTCTAACTACCAACGCTATAATTAGGAATCGAAGGAGAGATAAGGGGTTTCCCAGAAAAGAAAAACCTAGAGGAGTTTATCACCACACAACCAGTATTACAAGAAATTTTAAAGGGACTTATTTACACAGAAAAGATCAAAAATATGAATAAGAAAATATAGGAAAGGAAAAATTCTCACTGTCAAAGGCAAACACATAGTAAAAGCAGTGGACTGACCAACTGTAAAGCTTGTACAAAAGTTAAAAGACAAAAGCAAGAGCATATGTAATTACAACAATAAAGGGATATACACAAATATACAAACGAAAAAACAAAAAATCATAACAAAAACATAAACATGGAGGGTGCAAGTAAAAACTGTAGTGGTTTTAGAATTTGTTCAGACTTAAGTGAGCATCAACTTAAAATAGACTGCTATAAACATTGCCTAGCATATATGAAGCACATGGTAATCACAAACCAAAAATCTGCAAGAGATACAGAAGGAAAAGAGAAAGAAATCCAAACATAACACTGTAGAAAGTCATCAACATAGAAAAGAGAGCAAGAGAATAAGAAAGAGAGAAGAACTATAAAAATAATCAGAAAGCAATTAATAAAATAACTACATACCTACTAATAATTACTTTATATCTCAATGGACTAAGTGTCCCAATCAAGAGACACAGGATTACAAATGAGATCAAGGAAGATAAACAAGATGCTATTTATATGTTCATACATATGCTGCTTCTAAGAGACCACTTCAGATCAAAAGACACAAACAGACTAAAAGTAAAGAGACGGAAAAAGATATTTCATGCAAATGAAAACAAAAATAGCCAGGGTAGCAATACTTATATCAGACAAAATAGACTCTAAAACAAAGGCTGTAATAAGAGACAAAGAAGGGTATTTCCTAATGATAAAGGAATCAATCCAACATCTATCCACCCAATGCAGAAGCACCAAAATAAATAAAATATTGACTGACATAAAGGGAGAGAGTGACAGTAATATAGTCATGGTATGCAAATTTGTCACCCCACTGATATCAATGAATAGATCAGCTAGACAGAAAAGCGACCAAAAAAACTGGCTTTAAAAGACACCTTAGGCCAATTAGACTTAATTGATATTTTTAGGACATTTCACCCAAAAGCAACAGAATATACATTATTTTCAAGTACACATGGAACATTTTCCAGTATAGACCACATGTTAGGCCACAAAACAAGACTCAATAAATCCTATCAA
>NW_011888792.1:9780857-9782874 GCF_000151845.1 Pteropus vampyrus | reverse complement strand
GGTAAAATTTAAAAAATAAAGTCTAAAAACAATACAAAAGACCAATGAAACCAAGAGCTAGTTCTCTAAAAACATAAATAAAGTTGATAAACCTTTAGTACAACTCATCAAGAAAAAAAGAGAGGGCACAAGTAAATAAAATCAGAAATGAAAGATGAGAATGACAACCAACACCACAGAAATACAATGAATTGTAAGAAAATACTACGAACAATTATATGTCAAAAATTGGACAAACTGGAAGAAATAGATGTATTCCTAGAAACATATAATCTTCTAATACTGAATCAGAAAGAAACAGAAAATCTGAACAGACCGATAACTATTAACAAAATCAAATCATTAACAAAAACTTCCCAACAAACAAAAGTCCTGAACCACATGGCTTTGCAGATGAATTTACCAAGCATTCAAAGAAGAATTAATATCTAATGTTCTCAAACTACTACAAAAAATTAAAGATGGAAGGCTCCTAAACTCATTTTTGAAGATAGCATTATGCTGATACCATAACCAGACAAAGACTCTATAAAAAAAAATTATATATTAGCAAACCGAATTCAGCAATACAATAAAAAGATAATGCACCATGATCAAGTTGGATTTATTCCTGGGATGTTCAATATCTGTAAATCGATTAACATGATACACTACATAAACAAAATGAAAGATAAAAATTATATGATCACATCAACAGATGCAGAAAAAGCATTTGACAAAATTCAACATCCATTTATAATAAAAACTCTCAGCAAAGTAGAAATAGAAGAAACATAATAAAGACCATATATGACAAATCCACAGTTAGCATCATACTCAAAGGTGAAAAACTGATGGTTTTTCCTTAAGATCAGAGCCAAAACAAGGATGTCCACTTTCACTACTTTTATTCATATAGATTAGAAGTCCTAGCCACAGCAATTGGACAGAAAAAAAAAAAGGAATCCAAATTGCAAAGGAAGAAGTAAAACAGACATTATTGGCAAATGACTTAAAACTATATAGAGAGAACACTAAAGATTCTACCATAAAATTGTTAGAACTGATAAATAAATTCACTAAAGTATCAGGATACAAAATTAATATCAGTCGCGGAGAAGGGAAAAGATGATGTAGATGATAGAGGTTCTGTTCATCCCTCTGGCAATCAAATCAAAAGTTGTGACAGAAACAAGGAGCAAACAGCAAGGAAAATCACCTGGGAGCTAGATGAACAAGCCATACAACTAGAAAGAAATCTAAGAAATCACCCTGCAATGGCAGAAGGCAGGACAAGGCGAGGACATGAGGCTGCCCGTTTGTGAGCATATGGCTGAGTGGGACGGAGGCTGCAGCAGTGGCAGTGGCAGCTGCGGATGCCTCTGAAAAGGGCCACATCCGCAAACAGACATCCAGTGACAGACAAGCTCCCTCTGAGGACCAGTGCCAGTTCAGCTGCATAGGGACTTACAGGGTAGTACTGAGTTGTCAGAGTGAGGGCTGCAGCAAGGCTCTTTCCCCGGCAGAAGTGCTGGCAGTATCCATTGTTCCTCTCTTGAGCCCTACCCTCTCACAGTGCGCAGACTCAGCACTGCCATAGGGGAGACTTCGTTAAACTGAATAATAGAGGTCACTCTGCCCAGAGGATTCCCTGAAATTCTGCCTCCTCCAACTGTGGCCCCAGCCAAGTCACATCCAAGTGTATCCTCAGTGAATCAGGTGCTCCTTGCTGAGCAGTGCCAAGACTCACACTGGAGGCAACTAGCCTCAGTTTCTAGTGTGGGCTTATGAGGCAACTATAAGCACAGCATCTATAGATTGCTTGCTAAATCATAACAGGTGACTTCAGAGGGGCACAGGCTTGGGCTAAATTTGGCTTTCGGCTGAATCCCTCTCAGGACTGTCCCACTGGACGTCTACTACACAAAGCCATACTAATAAGACTGGGAGACTTAGAAGCTTTGTTTAGTACATGGAAACAGACACAGAAAGGCAACAAAAATGGGAAGACAAAGAAGCAGAAACTATATTAGGGAAC
>NW_011888792.1:9779217-9779532 GCF_000151845.1 Pteropus vampyrus | reverse complement strand
AAAATGGGAAGACAAAGAAGCAGAAACTATATTAGGGAACGGAACAGAGATCCAGAAATAATGGAGTCGAGTAATCTAACAAATGCAGATTCAAAACACTGGTTATAAAAATGCTCAATGAACATAGGGGAAGGGTAGATGAATTCAGGGAGAACTTCAACAAAGAGATAAAAAACATAAAAATGGAAATGGAAATTATAAAAGGGGACCAGTAAGAAATGAAGAACACATTATCTGAGATGAGAAGTATATTAAATAAATAAACAAAGGAATAAACAACGTGAATAAAGAGGAGGATCAAATGACCTATATAGA
>NW_011888792.1:9674678-9778914 GCF_000151845.1 Pteropus vampyrus | reverse complement strand
AACCACAATGAGATACCATCTCACACCTGTTAGAATAGCTATAATCAACAGGACAAGTAATAACAAATGCTAGAGAGGATGCGGAGAAAAAGGAAACCTCATACACTGCTGGTGGGACTGCAAATTGGTACAGCCACTATAGAAAACAGTATGGAGGTTCCTCAAAAAACTAAGAATTCATCTACCCTATGATCCAACAATCCCTCTACTGGGTATTTACCCCAAAGACTTGAAAACCCATATCCACAAAGATATTTGCACATCGATGTTCATAGCAGCACTAATCACGGTGGCCAGGACATGGAAGCAACCCTACGATAGATGATGCTAAAGAAGTTGTGGTACATATATACAATGGAATATTATTCAGCCATAAGAAGAGATGGAATACAGCCATTTGCAACAACATGGATGGAACTCGAGATAATCATGCTAAGTGAAATAACCAGACAGAAAAAGTTGAAAATCACGATATCACTTATATGTGGAATATAAACTTAAAAGCAACAAATGAAGAGGACAAACAAACAGAGACTCATGGACATGGACAATGGACTAGTGATTACCAGAGGGGAACGAAAAGTGGGGAGGGAAGAGGTAGATGGGAGGAACAATTTTAAATCATTTCTTCAATTAAAAAAAATCAAAGATAAATCTAATGACAAATTTAAAAAGAAAGGAAAAAAGAAAACAATCCCATTTATGATTGCATCAAAAAAAAAAAGATACCTAGGAATAAACTTAACTAAGGAGGTAAAAGACCTATACTCAGAAAATTAAAAGACATTGAAGAAATTGAGGAAGATACAAATAGAAGGAAGAATTAACATTGTTAAAATGTCCAGACTACCCAAAGCAATCTACAGATTCAATGCAATACCTATCAAAATGTCAAAGGCATTTTTCACAGAGATAGAACAAATAACCCTAAAATTTATATGGAACCATAAAACAATCCGAGTAGCCAAAGCAATCTCGTGAAACATAGAAAAACAAAGTTGGAGGTAGCATACTACCTAATATCAAACTATACTACAAGCCTACAGCAATCAAAACAGCATGTTATAGACATAAAAACAGATACATAGATCAATGGAACAGAACAGAGAGCCCAGAAATAAACCTACACCAATATGGTCAAGGAGACAAGAATAATGGGGTAAAGGCAATCTCTCCTATGATGTTGGGAAAACTGGCTAGATACATGAAAAAAATGAAACTAGGTCATATTTTATAATATATACAAAAATAAACTCAAAATGGATTGAAGATTTAAATGTAAAACCTGAAACCATAAAACTCCTAGAAGAAAAGATAGGCAATAAACTCTTTGACAACACTCTTAGCAATATTTTGGGCGGGTATATCTCCTTGAGCAAGGAAAACAAAGTAAAAAATGAACAAATGGGACTACATCAAAGTAAAAAGTTTTTGCATAGCAAAAGAAACCATCAATGAAATGAAAAGACAACCTACTGAATGGGGGAAGATATTCACCAATGATATATCCCACTAATATCCAAAAATCATAGAGAACCATATAACTTAAACTCCCCCCCCCCCGCTGCAAAAAAGAAAAACAAAATAAAACAAATTAATTGAAAATTGGGCAGAGGATCTGAATAGACATTTCTCTAAAGAGGACATAGAGATGGCCAACAGACATATGAAAAATGCTCAATGTCACTAATCAGGCAAATGCAAATTAAAACCATAATGAGATATTTCCTCACAACTGTCAGAATGACTATTACCAATAAGTCAACAAACAAGTGTTGGTGAGGATGTGGCAAAAAGGGAACTCTAGAGCACTGTTGATAGGATTACAAATCAGTGCAGCTGCTATAGAAGAAACCAGTATGGAGGTTCCTCAAAAAACTAAAAATAGGACTACCATATGACATAGCAATTTCCTTCCTAGATATTTATTAAAGAAATCCAAAACACAAATTTGAAAAGATATGTACACCCCTATGTTCATTACAGGATAATTTACAATACCCAATATTTGGAATCAACCTAAGTTTCCATCAATAAATGAATGGATAAAGAAGTGGTACATGTATACAATGGAATATTACTTAGCCATAAAAAAGAAGGAAATCTTACCAATTTTGATAACATGGATTGACCTAGAGGGTATAATGCTAAGTGAAATAAGTCAGACAGAGAAAGACAAATACCATATGATTTCACTTATATGTGGAATCTAAACAACAAAATTAATAAATAAAACAAAAACAAACTCATACATAGAACAAATCGGTGGTCACTAGACAGGAGGGATTTGGGGTGATAGGTGAAAAAGATGAAAGAGATTAACAAGTACAAATTGCCAGTTATTAAAATAGTTATGAGAATGTAAAGTACAGCATAGAGAATGTAGTCAATAACATTGTAATAACTATGTCAGACGCGTACTAGACTTATTGGGGTGATCACTTCGAAAGGTATATAAGTCTAAGCACCATGTCGTACAGCTGAAACTAATATGTCAACTGTAATTAAAAAATAAATTTTAAAAAATAATGATAATAGAATATGTTTTGAAAATTCAAAAATTAGTCACTAAATATCCTTGAAATTAATGTGAAGCTTCTGCTAGCTTTTTATAAACTGGGTGTCTGGTGGGTCTTAATACCTCATACCAACGTTCAAGTGTTTAAATTTTGTCTTCCAGCATGTACACATGCGCAATTCCCTTCTCCAAAGGTCTCTAGCTGTTTTCTGAGAATTAAGTATGTTTTTAAATATCTAAGCCCTCAGAATCACTGCCATACCTGTTCCTACCACATATTACCTTCTCAGGGCTCTTGCATTTACTATTGCCTCTCCCTGTAATGCTCTTTCCAAAAATATTTCTAAGACTTGCAGCCTCACTTCAAACTTCTGCTCAACTGTCAATCTCCTCCTTTCTCGACCATTCCTTTGAAAATAGAGCTCCCATTATACTCTGTCCTCTGTAAGTTTCATTATATTTTCCTGACCCTTATCTAACAGACTTAGAACACATACATACATACTTATATACATACATATATATACATATATACATACATGCTTTTATTCTTTTACTTATTATAAATGATACAGGACAAAGTCTTGGTCCTTATTACAGCATCTAGAACTATGCCTGGCATATAATAGGTGCTCAAAAGACATTTGTTGAATGAATAACTGAGTCTTAACACAATCTTGAAAATTATTCTTATCACTCATCCACTAATATATTAATAATTCTACGGACTTCCTTATCCCTCTGAAAAAGCAAAAAACTAGTAATTAGTTTTAGTCTTCAAATGAAATTTCAACCCCCAGAACTCTCTTTCTTTAAACGAAGTTTTCGGGTTTTGCCTCTGTAACAATAATGGTTAGAGGGATAAAACTGTCAATAAAGCAATCCCTGGATTTCTAATATCATAATGTTTCCTAAGTATATTTACTGAAAAAGCTCCAAACATAAGCCCAAAGCTTAATAACCCAGGGCAGTAGGTCTTTGGAGAAAATACCACTTTCAGTAGTCTTTTCAAACATGTATGAAAGAGTAATAAAGCAAACAACTGTTTGACTAGCCACACAACAATATTTCTAAAAGTGCATCTCTAAAAAAGAGGAGATATGCCTTTACAATAGAAGCATGAGTGTTTTATACTGTTATTTTGAACATGGATCTCTGTGTAAGATGAATTCCCAGTTTATTAAGGAATTGCATGCAAACACATACATTATGGGAAGCAGAGTAAAATGCACCACCGTATATATTTCCAGTCAGGACAGAAGAGTCTCTTATCTCTCAGCAGGAAATGTATAAGATGAATTTCTCACTTAGCCAATTAATTTACACTTTAGTCACAAGTGCTGGAAGGTAGTTTGGCAGACTTAGTGGTCTAAGGCTAGAATGAGTAATAATAATTCACATTTATAAAAGGCTGAGGAATATTAATTATTTAATCCACACTATATTGCTGCATGATAATTCAGAATTACTGCATGTGCTTTTTAGGCTAGACAAACTGATTTCAATCAATTAAAATCCATGCTAAAAGCAGAGTTCCTGGCCTTCAAGTTGGTGCTTAGTCCATTTTGTCTTGCCTCTCCGGCCCTTGGACTCTGTGATGGGTTAATTAACCTCTCTTGCTTTGAATTTGTCCATAAAATGGTGATAATAAAACTAACCTTACAGTAGAATATTGTGTAAATTAATTGATTTTTGGAAAGCACTTTCAGATCTATGAAAAGAAAGTATTAGTTATAAATATCTCAATTGATTTTAAATGATAAATGATCATTTTTCATACCATTTATCAACAGCAATAGTGACAGAAATATCGAATAATATATAAAATGATGAAAAATTCTTTCCATCACTCAAAGAAAAAAAGCTTGAAACTCCCACCTTCATTCAGTCAGCCATGACTCATTCATTGGAAGAGAGGCTATGATTCATTCTCAACTACCCAAGCTAATGTGCACTTCCCAGTAAAATGAGAATACTGGCGATTCCTGGCAATGTGGTTTCTCATTTATAGTTGTTTTTTAAGTATGTGTACAATATCCCAACTTGCAGCATACTCCTGTTTAGTTTGGAGTATAAGCTGTCTGAAAAAAGGACACAATTTATTTGATTATGTTACAGTGTCCTGACAAGAGCTATAAAATATTTGCTTTAACACTAATATCTTATTAAGTGTTATTATAAACTAGTTTACTTGTAAATAAATAGTGTATGGTTTCAATGAAAATGCTATCAACATTATAGATCTCAAAGAAGAATTATTTCATTTGTACCTACTTTCTTAAATGAGTTTTTCTACATAATAGTTCTATAAAACATGCTGACTTGATCCTGAAAAAAAAATACAACTAAGTTATTTCATCTTAAAACTACAAATAAATAATTTAAGTACTTTTATTTCAGACATGAACCCAAAGTTGAAGCTCCAAAGCCACATAAACCTAGAATTATATGGTGATAAAATGTTGCTTAGTACAAGAATGAAATACTAAACCTTAAAATGTGTCTGACAGATGGTTTGTAGCCATCTTCAATCAAAACTTAATACTCATTGATATTTTTTCCCCAAAACAGGAGGCCCTGTTCCCCTCTGAGTGGCCTTTCTTCCCTCAACACTCAATCTCCACATTTCTCCCAGTCAAAAGTACAGGCTTACACAGCACAATCTTTAAAAAGGCACAAAGTCTATTGAAATCAAGGGGCAGATTTAGTTCCTGGCTTGAAAAGGAAATAGCTATAATTAGAATATGCTGAATGGATTATACCTGTCTGTTAGCCCTGCCCCAGAATTCCAGTGCATTCTCAGTAAAGACAAATCCTGAAATCCAAATCAACTAGGTTATCCAAGTTTTGATACCTGGCAGGATCCCATTTAATCTATCCATATCTCCACTGCAATAGCCTCCTGATTATAGAGATTTGTGTATGTGTGTGTGTATGTATATGTGTGTGTATCCTATTTCAACCTACTTAGCAAATACAAAACATCCTACCTCAACAACAGAAATGTCCTGCACTACAAGCCATATTGTTTTATCTCTTCCGTGCAGTCATGAATTTTATCACTGCCTTTATTTTATACACTAAGATAAAGCTACTTTTCTATTTAGGTTTTCACAGAAGGTTAAACATCATTTACATATTTTTTTGACATCACCTTTAAGTAAAGAAACTTTCCTATTCAGAGTCAAGGAGATTAACCAAACAAATAAAAAAGGAATGATTCAAATTAAGATCACTCTAAGTTAACAACTTTGTGACAATTTGCCTAAAATTAGTAAACAAAAAATTTTCATGATTACTCGAAGTATCTATTTAACTTAAAAATCTCAAGGTTAGCACCCATTAGGATGGTTATTATTAAAAATGATAAATATCATGTGTTGGCAAGGATGTGGAAAAATTGGAACCCTTACCATGTATAGCTGGAAAAAACACAAAATGGTACAGCCACTGTGAAAAACAAGGAAAGTAGGGAATCAAACAGATAAGTGTTCATAATGATGTTCAGAGCAACATTGTTCCCAATACCCAAAAGTTCCCAATGTCCATCCCAATGTCCACACTAATATCCATCAACAGATGAATAGACAAACAAAATGTGGCATGTACATACAATGAAATATTATTCAGCCACAAAAGGGAATGAAATTCTGATATATGCATAAACTCTGAAAATATTGAGCTAAGTGAAATAATTATGCTAAATGAAATAGTCCATACACAAAAGAACAAAAATTGTATGGTTCCACTTATATGAATTTCCTAGAATATGCATGTTCATAGAGACAGAAAGCAGAATAGAAGTTTCCAGGGACTGGGCTAAGGGGGAATTGGGAGTTATTTAATGGGTATAAGCTTTCTGCTTAGACAGATGAAGGGGTTCAAGAAACAAATAGTGATGATGGGTGCATAACATTGTGAGTATACTACTGAGTTGTACATTTAAAAATATTTAAAATGATAAATCTTATGTTATGTATATTTTACCACAAGATAAAGACTCAGGGCTAACAGGAATCATTTTAGCATATTTGTTCAGAATTATTTGTTGCCACTTGACCAATTATGTTTTCCACAGCAACTAGGAGTCATAATTTATATCCATTACATATAATAACAAACGTATGCGTGTGTTTGTCTATACAAAGTCCAATTTCAGAAAATGAAAAACAGTGTACACAGCATTCTAATTTATTAGATGAGGGAGTAAACACAAAATTTACCTCCTCTTGAGGTTTATTAAACTTTAATCATTTTCTTGAAAGATTAGCAGCAATTATCATTAAGGTTTAAGCATTTAACTGTGACTACTGCAATAAATCTTATTAAAATAACTGAAACATACTTTTTTCGCATGTGGCAACCTGTCTCTGAATCACAACCATCTGTAAGTGGTGATTGCCTGGTGCACACAGATGGGAGTAAAACAACGATCGGGCTATACCATTCTTTCATCATCACTTGGTACCAAACAAACTGAAATCTGAGTCAGACTATTTGCATTTGAAAGATTATATGATCACTGTAATTAACAAATACTTGTTGGCTTTCTGATATAAAATGTGTGATGGCTACCTGATCGAAAATAACACTTGAACTATGCAGCCCCTTTCTAATCTCTGAGAGCCTATAAAAAAATCAGATGTTAACAATAGAGGAGCAGGTTTCAAGTTTTTATAGCACACAATTCCTTTACAGATTTAAAATGACAGAAGAAGGGGAACGGATAATTTATACTTTCTGGCTTGCGGCACAGAATCGTGAAGACTCTTGGTCCATAACTTCAGGGCTACACTAAACTCCTGTCAGCCTAAATCAGTTACAAAGGTGAGCAACTGCCCCACCTTGCTTTTCCTTCGAGGCAGGAAAAAAACAGACCCTTGTTATTCACAAAGCTTAAACCATTAAATAAGAAAAAAGGGAGCCAAAAATCATGGAGATTAATATCTTTCTAGATGTCACCATATTTTCACTAATAGGACCTACCTCTATTGTATTAATAATAAGAGCAGAGAAAGTGATTTGAGTGCTGCATGATGACACAGCATTGAGTTGGGAGTTGAACAAGCCCTGCTTTCAAATATGTGCTATTTATAGAACATGTTATCTAAGGCAAATTACTTAACCTTTTCGAGCCTCAGTTCTCTCATCTATAAATTAGAATAAAATTCACACACACACACACACACACACACACACACACACACACACACAGAGTTCCTATGAGGTCTGAGTAAGGTAATTTAACAAGGTGCTTAGCAGTGTCACATAAGAAACACTCGATGCTTTTTTGTTAGATGAATGACTACTAAGGGGTAATGATAAGCTGCCCTAAAATCTAAGTGAGTAATTTTGTCTATGAGGTTCTTCTCAATCTTGATTAACTTCAGAGTCTCTCTTATTTTGCCAAGAGTCCATTTAGTAGTTAAAAGAGTGACCTAGATAGAGTCAGACCGCAGAGGCTTAAATTCTGCTTCCTCTACCTACTAGCTGTGTGACTTTGACAAGTTACTTAATTTCTCTGTGCTTCTTTTTATTTATCTAAAAAATGGGGATAGTAGTAATCTATTCAAAGTTTTGTTGTGAGATATAAATGTGTCGATATATTGAAGCAGTTTAGAACAGGGCCAGGCATCTATCACTGTCAATATATAGCAATTAGTTGCTACTCATTCATACATGAACAAGTCCTTGGGTATATATAGTGGAGGACAGACATAGTTCTTGAACTCATGGAGCTTACAGACGGCTGGGAAGACAGATATTAAAAATACATACAAAAATACATAATCGTAAATTGAAAGGAAGGAAATAAGAGTGGATCTGAGTATGATTAGGGCAGATCCCCTGGGATAGCTGAGCTCATTTCATGTTAGGTTTTTCATCTGAAAGATCTCAAAAATGTTGTCTATATGATAGCTATTGTACTAAATACAAAAGCCCCTGGTAAAAGAAAACCTTGGTGCATGTTAGTCACCTTCCTCCCTTTTCACCATAGTATCTGATCATTTAGATGAGTATTTGGCCTTTTTCACAGTCTGAAGATGATGAGGAGGAGGAGGAAGAGGAAGAGGGGGAGGAGGATAATAACAGGGAAAAGTTTCTTAACCTCAAATGACCTCATTCTTTGAGATGCCAGATGCTGAAGAATATTAAAATTATGTTTAAGACAGTGTTACATTCAAATTAAGATGTATTTTCTGCTAGATTACATTTTTAAAAGACAGTCATCACATATTATATACACTTAGATATCAAATGACTGCATTTACATTTGAACCAAAATAAAAGATGAAAGTGGTTAATGAAGTTCTAATTCATTGCCTTGAATGTTTTAGCCTACTACATCCAAATTATTTTTTTTTAAATAACTACCACTAGAAAGGCTAATGCAGTGCAGATGACTCCCCAAATATTTGCAATAGGTCACGTGAACACTGCTGCAGCATCTCAACAATTGACTATAATAGATTTAAGGGGGAATGATAGGCTGCCTTGACATTTAAATAGATAATGTTTTCTATTAAATCTTTTTTAAAAAACCTTGATTAACACCAGAAATATTTCTCACTTTACCAAAAGAAACCCTCATTAAAGAAATTTTCACTGAGTTACATACAATATGCTCATCTGTGCACCATGAACTTGTTTTTACTCTATATTCAAAGCTGTATGTTTATTTCTCTGTTCTAGTTCAGTTCTAAAAGCCAAAAATATGAAACAGATGTGGTGACTTTCCTTGTACTGTGAAGCACAATTATGCTTCTTTGAATTGCTTAGGCTAAACAGTTGCCCTCCCTAGAGCATATCAAAACTGTTTGAGATTCTTTAAAGTCAAGAAGCCAGCTTACTACCTGTCAGGAACTGGAATTGGCAGGCCACATCTGCTTGATTGCAGTGGATGCTCCCTTACGGTCCAACCAAAGTCTGTAAAACAAAAAATATATGGGGGAAACTTCAGCTAAATGGGTATGCTATCTTATCCTTGAGAAGAAATCGAGCTGTTTGAGAATACATTTCAGGGTCCACTCTATGTGAACCATTTAATAGCACGCAAAGAACAGTTCAGTCTTTCCTGCTTCTAAGTTCAAAGACAGTGTGGACAACAGACAAGAGCAAATAGAGGAAAATCTTCCAATTTACTTGCAAAAGCCATGATGCCTTTAAACCTGTGTCTACCAGATTAGCCTGTGTATCAAAAATGCAAATGTTGATTTTTCTTTTGCTGAGAATAGTTTAAAAACATGTGGAAATTGCTATAACTGAAGGAAAAGCTTGAAACAAATGGTAATTTTGTTCTCAAAAAGGAAACTTTCTTTAGGCTGTGGGAGGTGAGGAAAGAAGTTTCCTTTTCTTCTAAATTGAGTGAATGCTGAAAATAATGGCATTCATAGAATCCTGCATTAGTCTTGTCAGTTTACAACTTCAAAAAGGTTTTAAAACAAAAATTAGCAACGGACATGTTTATATAGGAACATTTACAGAGTGCCACATTCATGGAGGTCATATTTTGATACAAATAAGTCGACATGCAGTCTCATAAAATGCATGTTTTTCATCAAAGGGAACCATGCATCACTAATCATTCATTCAGCATTCATTTATATAATGGAGACCTGGTTATTATGCTAGATGCTGAGATATTGAAATGAAAAGACTAGATATATGCTGCAAGATGTTCATATGGAAAGTGGAAACGATATTTAAAATACATGTAACAAACAAATACAATATTTTTGCTGCTAATGAGGACTCATTTCCTCCTGTAGTCAAGCCTCTGGTTCTTAAAATAATAGAAGTGAAAATATGGAAGGCAGAGACATTTGGCCTGCATAATATTAGATTTTATTATCATCCAGGAGTCAGGTCTCATTTCAGATCAATTCTCAAATCACAATGACTTCTCTAGTCTCCTCTTACCAATTTCACCATTCTCTCAGTACACCACTCACGCAAAGCCAAGAAAATGAGAGGGAACATAATCAGGAATGCTTTCAACCTTTGCTCTTTATCCTGAGAGATGTCGGATGCTCTCTAGTCATTTTAAGTTTTATTGACATAGGATCATTTTCTTCCATTTAGAAACACTGAGGGGGAAAAAATACTGCTGTTTTTTCCCTCAACTTTTTTGCTATGATCCAATACTGTGCAGGCTATGAACCCTTTATCCCAGACCCATCCTCCATTCTTGATGCTTTCTACTGTCCTGAGTCATTAAAGAGAGGTCACTTATCTATGTGGATTGAATCAAACAGGATCAAGTATCCTTGTAGCATAGGAAACAATAAAGCACAATGCTTTATTCTTGTATCATGTAGGTGAGTGGCTGAATCCCATGGCCAATCACCTACATGAATGAGGACAGCTGTCATAATTCCTGGGAACAGATTTTATATGGTTGTAACTCAAGCAGAGAATGGATTCATTTGAGTATTGGCTCTGCTGACTCAGCTCTCAGCTTTGGAGGGGCCTTGTACTTCAGGGTAGAGCCCAGAAAGACCTATTCTAAAGCCTACTTCCATTTCACAAAGAATTTTTTTTTGTCTCATGCCTAAACCAAAGCCCTGAACTTAGATACGGGTAATTTAATATATTTGTCCTATGGTTCCATAACAAGAAATAAAGCAGAATATTCTATGAATATTTCTTAGAATACATGTAAATGAATCATGAAGGGGTTGATAGACACAAATCGATGAGTATAAAACTATATTTGTTTAAAGTGAGTTCTGTCAGAGTTCTAGACTTGGAATATGATTATTACACAAAGTTTTCTACTTCTACCAGTTGTAAGGTAAAAACAATGTCTCCTTAATCAAAACTACTTAAGAGTCAGCAAAGAAAGGGTAGAGAAAATTTTGTTTTGTTTTTTCAGAGAAAGAGATTTATTTGTCAGGCCAGCCAAACAAGGAGACCAGAGCTAAGTCTCAGATTAATCTCCTGGAACAAAGGCTTGGGATCAGTTTTAAGAGGTGAGGGTAAGGAGAGGTTATACATATTTATTAATTCTCATTCAGGGAGTCTGATTGTGTGTAGTCTTAGAACTAAGCCACCTAAGGTTAGGGATGTGGAAGGGGTGAGAGAGAACAAAGAAATTCCAATCTGGCAGAGTTTGATCAGTCCTATATATGTCCAAATTTGGTTCCTACACCAAATCTTCCTTATTGAAGGACTTCTTGCTTTTCAATGAGCTCCGAAAAGTGAAGGTAGCATCTCTGCTACTTAAGTTCCATGAATTTTGGTTCCACTGTGCTCTCATGGTCAGTTTACGGTTATTTAGCTGCTAACTGTGCCTGCTCAGGCCTCTAGGACCAGTCTGATGTGGCTTGGTCTGATAGTCTCTGGAATGCTGTGAGGAGGCCTGTTGTTATCTCCTGAAAGACACTTAAAATAGTGTTCTATGACACTATTAAAATAGTGGCCCTGTGACATTGTAGAAGATTCCCCAGGCTTCCCCAGTTCTTAGTCTACCATATTAATATTATATCTCAACAGATATGAATACTCTAACTGCTGTGATAATACAGTGTGTAAAAAGTATACCAAGATCAAAGAGGAAAAGATGACTTAGAGCAGTCAATAAAGGTTTTATCTAAGGCTACATTTAAACTGAGATTTGAGTCTGCCAGGGACAAAAACAGACAGAGAGAGCACTGCAGATTGAAGCAACAGCCTGTGCAAAAGCCCAGCAGTCTGAAACCACATGAGAGTCTGGGACATAGTAGGATTGATTAAGTAAATGCAAGTGGGAAGGCATGTCAACATGTATGGGTGCTGGAACTTATCTTTCAAACCATGGAGTGTCATTTCATAATTTTAAGCAGTGGTGTAATGTGATCAGATAGTAAGCAGAGGTCAGAAGCACCATTTTCATACACAAGCACCACCACAAATACTGCACTATGTGTATAAATATAAAATCCTGTATGTGCATAATTTGCATCACAAGCTGTTAAGTACATTTCTCTCAGAGAAGTTTGGAAACAGTAACTCATCAATTAAACAGACAAGGTAGAGAGACCATGGAAATATGCTGAATAGTTTCCACAAAAATCTCCAATTACAATGAACTTTAATTATTCAAAAATAAAATGTTATTTAAATTGCATGGACCTGAACTGTAGTACATTCAATGTCACTACTACATAAGCTATAAGAGTAGTGTTTTTAAAACAGAAAAGGAAAAAAGTCTTTCAAATTGTAAAAATGATAATTATTTAACATAATGTTTCCCACCCCCATAATAGTTTCTCCTAAAGTGTGTGGAATAATTTATATATAAATATGTAGATGTATACAAACTGAAATGCCAAACATTGAAAAGAAACTCAAATGAGTGAGTATTTACATATGGAATAGAGCTCATAAGAAACCATGTTTTTGTGATAATGAGATGTTTTCCAAGCTTTCCTTCATTCTGGGAATTTACTCAGAGACAAGCTCATATATTCATAAAACAACAAAGAAATTCAAAAGGCATCCCTAGAAATCCAAAATGACAAGATCTGACTTAATAGGTATTATGCCATCTCAAGTTCAGTGACCAGTCAAAGACTGGAATGAAGATTCCCAGGACACAGATGCAGAAAATCCTTCAGCTCTTTCTTTAACTGATTTAAGGTCATACACTACACCAAGCCCAGTTTAAATGGATTTAATCAAGTTTCCACTGTTTAGGTACATTCTGAAGGGACCATTACTATGTATGTATAATCACAGAAAATAGAGAAAACTGTTTTTCTCCATAATGTTTAAGAAATAGGTGTTTATGATCCACAGAGCCCATGTAGAAAACAAAGTAATTAATTTGTCTTCAAATTCGTTGGAGAACTATTGTGTTTAAAAAATTCAGCAAGATGTAATTGACTGTCTTATTAGCAGGGTAGTATCTTCTCAGAGGGACTTCATATTATCTAAGGAAAACAAGAAAAAAAATGGCTTTAAATCCTTACATTATTTCCAACAAGAAAAGTAAGCATATCAATTACAAAACTATTAAACTTCTCATCTAAAAGCTATATTCAAATTACTGACTTAATTAGCCAAGCATCTTTTAATTACAAAGGACAAAAAAAAAAAAATCAAACCAGCTTAAAACAAAAAAGAAATCTATTACCTCACATAACTAAGTCATATGCTGAATCCATTGCTCCAATAAATTAGAATACTATCTTTGTCTATGTATTTATTTTCCTCTGTCAGCTTCTTCATGCAATCGGTAAGGATGGCCACTAGTAGCTCCAAGAGGACTTTCTATCAATTTAGTAACCCAAATAAAAAGGGAATGTCTTTTCCCCAGTAGTCTCTGACAAAGTCTGAAAACTAACTTGGATTCAGCTTGAATAACATACCTACCTCTGAAGAGTTTGTTCTGTACAAGGGGACATGATAACTGATAGACAAGATTTGAATTACATGGCTCCCTGGAGTCATGCTGAGTGCAGTCCATCTGTGTTACACTGACCAAGAATGAAGAATACATGTTTTTCACTCCATTGATAAAATATCATAATGGATTTCTAAGTTACTTTACACATTCACTTTTAATAACACAACATTTCATAGTTTAAATAAATTGCACTATCTGTAGGGACAGGCACTATATTGTGTTTATGATTTGGCCAATCTTCTAACAGAAATATGGTGACTCTTGTATTGCTGGCAAAATCATCAAGGTGTTTCTTGATTCCCGACCCATTTCACATACTTTCATAGATGAAATCAAGGTGATATCTCACTGTGGTTTCTGACACTGCTGGGGGCAATCTAAGTCCATTGTTGCACCAGTGGTACTGAAGGGACCTTAGTTCTTTCCTCAAAACGGTAAATCATTAAAGATCAGTGAAGATTAGGATAAGTAAGATTTATTGAAGTAAGTTTCAATAGAGAAATGGGTAGACCAGAAACAGCTCCCCTTGAGGTGGGGAGGTCTGTCTTATATCTGGGCCGTGATGGGTGGTTACAAGGGTGGTACTGATTGATGTGTGAGATCATTTTGATTTATGATTGGCTATTATATAACCCATTGTCAACTGCTCATGTACCTTCCCAGAATTCAGTATGTTATAATTAAATTCATGAACTTTTAGGCATATGTATAACATTATAATGATGGCATAATGAGGCTGAGGTGAAAAAAGGTCAGAGTACTCCTTACTGCTCAAGCGTTTGTGGCTGGCCTAAACTGGTTGCTATGCTATGGTCATTTATTTCCTTGTACTCCAGGATGTAGGGGTATCGTTATTTAAAAATGAGTTTTTTTCTGGTAGGTCTTAGGGGTGGCCTTTTGGGCTAGGCCATCAGTGTTGTCATTCCTATGGCAACGATGGGCCTTTGCTCCTATTGCTCATGGCTACCTAATGACCTAACAGTTTTGATTTGCATTTCCTTAATAGCTAGTAAAGTTGAGCATCTTTTCATAGGTCTCTTGGCCATTTGTATGTCTTCTTGGGAGAAGTGTCTGTTCAAGTCCCTCCCAATTTTTTAACTGAATTATTTATGTTGTTGAGGCGTATGAGTTCTTTGTATATTTTGGATATTAGCCCCTTATCAAAGGTGTTATTTGCAAATATCGTTTCCATGTAGTTGGCTGCCTCTTTGTATTGTTGATGGTTTCTTTTGCTGTGCCGAAGCTTTTTAGTTTCACTCCAATAATTTTTTTTTCAAAAAACTATTTTCAAGACAGTCAACTGCAGAGGAGTGGAGAGAAAAGTTACATATAAGTAACTATATATTAGGTTACAACAGGTATCCTGAAATTTTACATAATAGCAGGAACAGTCACAAGAGGCCAGGAATAAAGCACAGTAAGCAAGAAAATAGGTAACATCAATAGAAAAGTCTCAGGAAGTCAAGAAAGTCAGGAATGTAGGACCAGAAAGGTAGGTTCCAAAATCTGGGAATTCAGAGGTTTAAATAAGGACTAGTGTAGAGAGCAGGAAATTGTGGTTCTAAAAGAATCTTCTCTACAGTCTTTTAAAATTGCTGCTGAATGCTGAATATTGAAAGACAAGGTCTCACCAACTGGAAGTATATTTTCATTCAGAGGTATCAATAGGTTTCCACATATGCCTTTTGATGCTATTTGAAGAAAAGGAAAAGAGCCAGGGCTTGGCAAGGATTAAATAGATGAGACCAGGTAGCCTAAAAAAGTCAATACTAATTATGAACAATCATGAGATCATTGTCTCAAATATAAAAAAAGAAAAAAAACTCTCCTTTTAACACATTCCTATTTCTGGCACATAGAAAGTTTTGGCTAAAGACCACATTAATTGATACTACTCTAAATCATAGGGATTTAGATTTAACAGTGTTACTGGTAGATCCTCAATTGACACAACCGTGGGTCTTCTCAATGATCACATTCTCTAGAAGCTCATAAGATCTGGGAGTGAGTCATAGTTCAACTCTTTAGCACTAAATATTTTTGATTCATATATCAGAAATTAAGTAGGGGAAATGAGTAAAGCAATAGTATTGAAAACTGAGAATTTTATTTAATCCTCTGGCCATCTGATAGCCTTGGGATAGCTGTACAAAAACTACCAATGATGAGTTCATGACAATATAGCATATCCTCGAATAACATCATTTTATTCAACATTGTTTTGTTACAATTTTGACAAAATGCCCTATAAACTTAACTCTTGTTTATATCAATTAGACTGTGGTAAAATTGTTTTTGTTACACATTGCTTTACCGTACATCCAAGAATTTATCAATGATGTTAAGTGAGGACTTACTGTACCAATTTAAGGTGACTTAGTAATTCTGTAAATATTTACTGAGTATTTATAATGTTTCGGGTATTGTGCCAAATGTTAACATAATACACATACACACAATTGCCAAATAATATGATCAACGTTATTCACAAATGAAAAATGTGACAGTGGCTGCAAAGGAACATAAGAAAATCGATGCCCACATTTGAACTAGGTATAAGAATGAGTAGACATTTGTCCACTTGGAAAAGGATATTCCTGGCAAAAGAAACAGCATTGATAAAGACATGAAGGGCACAAAATATTTGTTAATAAATGGAGCTCAGCATTAATAGAGCAAAAGCATGAGATGACAGATGAGTCGTAGATGCTGAGAAGGGTCAGACTGCAAGGAGCAATGTATACCAAACTAATTTTGTTTGAATTTTACAGTTAGTGAGTCATGAGATCTTTTCCTAAAATTGATGAAGTAAGCTGATCTCTTCACATTTAATTTTTGAGTAATCTAACTGTGTAAGTAGGACCAGGATGAATGGAAGGTAGTAGGTAGCAAGTGGAAACATGAGAAATAGTGAGAGAGCCATGGAATAGAAAGTAGGACCAGGATGAATGGAAGGTAGTAGGTAGCAAGTGGAAACATGAGAAATAGTGAGAGAGCCATGGAATAGAAAGAAATTAAAGGATAGAAAAGTCCAGTCTTGAAGGCAGAGTACGTAAATGTTGTGCTTACCTCCTCCCATGACCTCATTAAAATTACAACTAAATTATAGAACAATCAACCTGGAGAACCATCTGAAAACTAGCTGATCATAACTCCTATAACTAAGGATATAAAGAAAAGGCCACAGAGAGACTGGAAGGAGAGGCAGAGACATGAAACAGGCTGGCCCCACATCCATGTGTAGCAGTGGATCATTGAGAGGGATATCGGCTCAGGAGGTCTCCCTGGAGGAGCGAGGGGTCCCAGCCCCACACTGGACTCCCCAGCGCAAGGTTCTGGTGCCAGGAAGAGGAGTCCTTACAAAATCTGGCTGTGAAAATCAGTGGGGATTCTGACAGTGTAGGTGAGACAAAAGGCAGCTAAAAACCCAGACATCCTCTTAAAGGGCCCATGGACAGACTCACTCACCCATAGGCAATCATGTTGGGCTCCAGGGAAGGTACAGTAGCTGAGGAGGTGCCAGAGACATACAGGAAAAGATTGAGTTGTATGCCTTCAGAATGAGGACTGGAGGGTTTTCCTTTTGTTGAGCCCTCCTCCTGTGCAGCCTACAGGTGGGTGCCACCTTGTCTGTGTTGAACCCTCCTCCCAGAGGAACAAGTCTAAATCTACATTGTCCTAGTAAACTTCACTCCCTCCACCCTGGTGACTCACTGGGACCCAAACTCATGAATTACCAGAGGCAGATTCATGGCTAGGCAACAAGATCTACCCCCGCCCTCTAGACAGGAGACTCATTCAGCTACAATCAACAGGCCTCCTGCAGTAAGCACCAACCCTGGCCAGAGCTGCAGTATTTCTTAAATGATTCTCACAGGTCTGCAGGCCTGAGAAGGGCAGCAGCTAGCCTCTGTGTGACCTGAGACTTTTGAGAGTGACCACAGCACAGCACTGGCACGAAATCTAAGTCGGCACTAACCTGGGGAACATCACTCACCCCAACCTGGTGACTTTGTGGGACCCTGCCTCATCAAACTCACATACTGCCCGAGGCTCTCTCAGCTGCTGAGCTTTACAGATGGCTTGCAAGCAGCTTTAGGGCCAGGGGCTCCCTGGGCCTTTTTAGCTAAGCTGTCCCAGACCCAGAACTAATGGCAGCCGACCTTGATTCACAGCCAGGCCTCTCCCATGAGCCAAGTCTAGCACAGGCAAAGGCCAACCACAATCACTTTGTAGCTCCTACTAGGTAGCCCCAGGCAGCTCACAGGCAGTGGCTGACCTTGGCCTCCACAGGAGCCTTTCCCAAAGAGTCAAAGAACCAACACACCTAGAGACTAGTCTGGGACCATAACAGAGCACCAGTGATTAGCACCACAAGTGGCACACACAATGAGTAGTTTCAATAAGCACTCTGGCCCACTGAGTTACATCCTACTCCATGGGGCCAATCCCCACACAGAAGTTCATACTCTGTGGATTTGGCCAATCATCACTGCCCATCAGCCTAAGAGTCAATCTCACCCATGGACATACCAAAAGCAATCAAGGCTTAACTACAACTGAAGAGTGTACACAAACCACTCAAGGAACACTACTAGAGCATCTGGTGCAGGTGATCAGGAAGACTGTGCCCCTGGGCTACACAGGACACCTAATAAATAAGGCTACCCAGCCGAGACTGGGAGATAGCAAATCTACCTGATACATAAAAACAAACACAGAGAAGTAGCCAAAATGAGAAAAAAAAGAAACATGTCTCAAATGAAAAAACAGGAGAAAACTCCAGAAAAAGAAATAAATGAAATGAAGGCAAAGCAACCTACCAGATAGAAGTCAAAACACTAGTTATAAGGATGCTCAATGAACTCAGAGGAAGAGTAGATTATCTCACTGAGAACTTCAACAAAGAGATAGCAAGCATTTAAAAGAACACAGAAACAGGCCCGCCGCTGCACACCCCCTGCACCACCCGCACTCCAGTTGAGAGGTTTCTACTGGGAGACACAACATGATTCTACTTGAACTGAAAGATTTTTTTTTGGACATGGGCAGTTTCTTAACCTTCCTTGGCCTCCTCACCTATAAAATTCAGGAGGAGAGAAAAAAAAATGGCGTAGATGATAGAGGCTCTGTTCATCCCTCTGGCAACCAAATTAAAGTTGTACGGAAACAAGGAGCAGCAGCAAGGAAAAATCGCCTGGGATCTAGATGAACACGCCATATAACTATGGAGAAATTCAAGAAATCACCCTGCAATGGCAGAAGGTAGGACAGGATGAGGACGCAGAGCTGCCCAATCTCTAGCCACTGAATGAGATGAAGGCTGTGGCAGCAGCGGAAGCTTCTTAAAGGGGCCACGACCGCAAGCAGATTTTCGCAGTGACAGACCTGCTCGCTCTGAGCACCAGTGCTGATTCAGCTGTGTGCAAGGGCACCAGGGACTTATAGAGAGACACTGTCGGAGTGAGGGCCGAAGCGAGACTCACTCAGTAAAGAAGTGCAGGCGGTATCCATTGTTCCCTGTTGAGCCCTCCCTGCTACCAGTGAAATAAACAAAGGAATAAACAAAGTGAATAAAGAAGAGGATCAAATGCCCTATCTAGAGGACAGGAAAGCCAATCAGGACACTCAATCTGAGAGAAAAAAGAAAAAAGAAAAAAGATGCCAAGACTATAAAAATAATTTAAAGAGGATATGGAACACTGTTAAGGCTCCAAATATTCATCTGATCAGTGTAACTGAAGAAAATTAAGATGTTGAACAGCTGTTTGAAGAAATAATGATGGAAAATTTCCCTAAATTGGTGAGGAAATGGACATAAAACCCCAAGAAGCTCAGAGAATTCTAAAAATCTGGGATCCAAGGAGGCCCACACCAAGACACATCATAATTAAAATTCCAAAGGTTATATACAAACAAAGAATATTAAAAGCAGCAAGAGAAAAAGAAATAATTACTTATAAGGGAACACCCATAAGACTGGCAGCTGATTTTTCAAAAGAAACTATGCAGGACAGAAGGGCTTGGCACAAAATATTTGACAGCGTGAAGACCCAGGATCTACAACCAAGAATATTTTATCCAGCAAAGCTATCATTTAGAGTTGAATGACAGATAAAGAGCTTCCCAAACAAAAATAAGCTAAAGAATTTATTACCACTAAGCCGATATTACAGGAAATGTTGGGGGGACTTCTTTAAGAAGAAAAAACCTATATCAAAAATAGGAACAAAGAATAGTAACAACTACATTCTTATCAATAAGTACCTTAAATGGAAAAGAATTAAGTGCTTCAACCAAAAGATAGAGTGGCTGAAAGGATAAGAAAACAAGACCCCTACATATGAAAAGGAGAGGGATGGAAAAAGATATTGCTTTGATGGACCTAGAAGGTATTTAAGCCAGACAAAGAAAGATAAACACTATATGATTTCACTTGTATGCAGAATCTAAGGAATAAAAAGAACAAACTAATCAAAAACAGACACATAAATACAGTGGACAATTCGGTGATGGACAGAAGGGAGGAGAGTTTGGGGGGCTGAGAGAATGGGGTGAAGGGTTAAAGAAGTACAAACTAGTAGCTGATGGATGGACACGGGGATGAGGAGCATGGCATAAGGAATACAATTAGAATGAATACATTGGCTGGATGGAGGGTCAGGGGAGGGAGAGAGCAATTGGGAGGATCATTTTACTAACTATATAGATGTCTTACAAAGTACTATATACTTGAAACAAATTAATATCTAAAAAATTGAAAAAATTTATAACAGCAAAAAAAAGAACATGGAAACATTAAAGAAGTCAGAAATAAACAATACAATAACTGAAATAAAGAATACACTAGAAGGAATCAACAGCAGGTTAGATAAAGCAGAAAAACAAATTAGAGATTTGGAAGACAAGGTAGTAGAAAACACCCAATCAAAACAGCAAGAAGTAAAAAGAATCAAAAAAAAAATTGAGGAAAGTTTAAAGAACCTCTGGGACAACATCAAGCAAAACAACATTTGCATCATAGGAGTATCAGAGGAGAAGAGAGAAACTATAGGATTGAGAAACTATTTGAAGAAATAATGATGAAAAACTTTCCGAACTTGGTGAAAGAAAAAGATATACAAGTCCAGGAAATGCAGAGAGTCCCAAACAAGATAAACCCAAAGAGGCCCACACCAAGACATATAATAATTAATATGACAAAGGTAAAAAAAACAAAGGGAGAAACTTAAAAAGCAGCAAGAAAAAGGCAGCTAGTTACCTACAAGGGAGCTCTCATAAGACTGTCGGCTGATTTCTTAACAGAAACTTTGCAGGCCAGAAGGGATTGGTACAAAATATTCAAAGTGATAAAAAGCAAGGACCTACAACCAAGACTATTCAATCTAGCAAGGCTATCAATTAAATTGAAGGTGAGATAAAGAGCTTCCCAGACAAGAAAAAGCTAAAAGCTAAAGGATTCATCATCACCAAACTGGTATTGCAAGAAATGTTAAATGGACTTCTTTAACAAGGAGATGAGGCAGAGGGATAATAAATATGAACAATAAAATGGCAATAACTATGTACCTATCAATATAACTTTAAATATAAATGAATTAAATGCTCTAATCAAAATATATATGATAGCCAAATAGATAAGAAAACAAGACTCATACATATGCTGTCTACAAGAGACCCACTTCAGATTGAAAGACACACACACAGACTGAAAGTAAAGGGATGGAAAAAGATATTTTATGCAAGTGGAAATCAAAAAAGTTGGGGTTATAATACTTACATCAGACAAAATAGACTTTAAAACAAAGCTTACAATATGAGACAAAGACATTACATAAAGATAAAGGGATCAATCCATCAAGATGACATAACCCTCATAAACATTTATGCATCCAACATAGAAGCACCTAAATATTTAAGAGGCTGACATAAAGAGACTGACAGTAATACAATTATATAGGAGACTTTCACACGCCATTGACACCACTGGACAGATCTTCCAAACAGAATCAACAAGGAAACAATAGCCTTAAATGACACACTAGACCAGATGAATTTAATTAATATTTTTAGAGTGTTTCAGCCAAAGCAGAAGAATATACATTCTTTTCAAGTGCACATGGAACATTTTCCAAAATAGACCACATATTAGGCCACAAAACAAGTCTCAATAAATTTAAGATTGAAATCATATTAAGCTTCATCTCTGACTATGGTATAATCAATTACAAAAAGAAAAAAACTGAAAAATACACAAACACATGAAGGCTAAATAACATGCTACTAAACAATGAATAGGTTAACAATGAGATCAAGGAAGAAATCAAAAGATACCTTAAGACAAATGATAATGAAAACACAATGACCCAAAATCTGTGGGACACAGCAAAAGCAGTCCTAAGAGGGAAATTCATCACAATACAGGCCTACCTTAAGAAACAAGAAAAAATCTCAAATAAACAATCTAACTGTATACCAAAAGAAAGAAAAGAAAGAAAGGAAGAAAAACAGCAAACAAAACCCAAAGTGAGTAGAAGAAAGGAAATAAAAGAGTGAAAATAAACCAAATAGAGTTTTAAAAAAAAAACAACACAAAAGAGCAAAGAATCCAAGAGCTGGTTCTTTAAAAAGATAAAGTTGATAAACCTTTAGTCAGACTAATAAAAAATAAAAACAGATAGAGATAGAGAGAGACAGAGGAAGGAAGAATATACAATGGGCTAAATACAGTCTATTCAATAAATGATGCTGAGAAAACTGAACAGATAGATGCAAAAAAAAAATGAAACTGGACTACCTTCTTACACCATATATAAGAATAATCTCAAAGTTGATTAAAAACTTAAATGTAAGATCCAAGACCGTATAACTTCTAGAAGAAAACATAGGCAGCAAACTCTCTTACATTGTTCTTAGTAATATTTTTTCAAATATTATCTCCTCACGCAAGGGAAACAAAAGAAAAAATAAACAAAGGGGACTACATCAAAGTAAAAAGCTTCTGCAGAGCAATGGAAACCATCAACAAAATGAAAAAACAACCTACTGAATGGGAGAAAATATTTGCCAATGATACATCTGCTAAGGGGTTAATATCCAAAATTTATCAAGAATTCATATCACACCCAAAAAACAATCTAATTTAAAAATGAGCAAAGGACTTGAATAGGCATTTCTCCAAAAAGGACAGACAGATGGCCAATATATATACGAAAAGATCTTCAAGGTCACTAATGATAAGAGAAATGCAAATTAAAACCACAATGAGATATCATCTCATACCTGTCAGACTGGCTATCATCAATAAATCAACAAACAAGTGTTGACGAGGGTGTGGAATAAATGGAATCCTAATGCAACAACAGAATCCCATGTTGATGGGATTGCAAATTGGTATAGCCACTGTGGAAAACACTTTGGAAGTTCCTTTCATAAAATTAAAAATAAAACTACCTTTTAACCCAGCAATTTCACTTCTGGGTATTTACTCAGAGAAAACCAAAACACTAATTCAAAATGTTAGATACAACCCTATGTCACTGCTGCACTACTTACAAGAGCCACGTTATGGAAGTAACCTAAGCACCCATCAATAGACGATTGGATAAAGAAGTGGTACATATATACAATGGACTATTACTCGGCCATAAAAGAAATGTAACCTTACCATTTGAAACAACATAGATGGACCTAGCGGGTATTAGGCTAAATGAAATGGACAGAGAAAGACAAATAAATGCCACATGGTTTCATTTATATGTGGAATCTAAAGAACAAACTAAACGAATAAACAAAATGAAAACTGACTCATAGATACAGAGAACAAACTGGTGATTGCCACATGGGAGAGGGTTTGTAGTCTGGGTGAAAAAGATGAAGGAAATAAGTAGTAGAAATTGGTAATTACAAAATGGTCATGGGGATGTGAAGTACAGCATAGGGAATACAGTCAATAACATTGTAATAACTATGCATAGTGCCAAGTGGGTACTATACTTATCTGGGGGGTCACTTTGTAAATTATATAAATGTCTAACCACTATGCTGTACTGCTGAAACTAATATAAAGTAATATTAAATGTCAACTCTAATTGAAAAATAAATTTTTTTAATAAAATAAAAAATAATAAACTACAGTCTAAGAACTACAATGATTTAAGAAAGGTGGCTTAATTGGACATTAAGAATATCATCTTGATTGTAACAACATACTTAGTGTTTTGTAAAATAAAGGTGAGAAAAATTAATTTATGAAAAAAAATAATTAAAGATAGAATAGGCAAAATTTGGTGACCTATTTCAAATATTTTTGGAAAGAGTGTAAACAATTAATAATATATCCAAGACTTCTAATTTTAGAAACTAAGAACAAAGTGAAACCAATAACTAAACTTAAAGTTATAAAAGGTACCTGAAACTGGTAACTGTCCACCAAATCCATGTTCCTCTTCTGCCTAGGCATACCAGTAGACTACATTTCCCAAACTCCTTTGAAGTTAACTGGATCCTAAACAAGCAGATTTTTTTAAGCACCTCTCATATATTAAAGGCAGTTGAATATGGACTTAGAAATTTAGAGCTCTGGAGAAATGTCATGTTTGAAGATAGGATTAAGGACTATCACTATATGATTTGAGCCATGAGAATGAGTAGAGAACTCCCTTAAGACTACCACACGAGACCTAATTCATTACAAGGCACCAAATAGTTATTTGATTTGAAACTCTGAAAATATAACTGGGTACATGATATTGAAAAACAGCAGCAAAGAAAATCCAACAATATCATTTCTCTATCATCTGTGATCAGATGTGGGAAATGTAAGGGGCAAGACAGGATATACCTAATGTTGCTTTACCCTACAATCACATAGCACACATGTGCAGCTGATTCCTCCACTATGAGTACTTACTAAATAAAAATCTCTTTATATCCCACCACTTTGCACAAAGAATTTGAGGCATCTCATATACTATATTCTGTAACATATGAAAATTTTGCCTAACTGTTGAAAATTACATCTACACCTATATTCAAATATATATGTAAATAGTACAGAATTTACTAAACTTTTATACCTAAAATGTTTAGAATATGCATTCATCTATTTCTTTACTAATCTGAGACTTATGGACAGAATAAGAGAAAAATGAAAAAACTGAAATGCAATTTCTGAAAAAAATATATCATTCTACTAAAATTTAGAAATGTTTTAATTCCTAGAAGCTTATTTTAATCAAACTATAAAAATTAAATAGTTTGTGTCCTAATAGCTATATTTTGTATTCTTACCGTGATCTAAGAATTAAAAAGTCCCACCTGAAAAACTACTACTCGCATCAAAACAATAGTAACACTATGTGATAAACTGTTCCATGAAAACTGAAAAATATAAGAGAAAAAATTACTGATAAGTTAGCCATTGCTGTTTTACTCTTTATTCAAGTATTTCCCATTGAAGTACTAACCAAGTTGGCCTTCACTTAGTTTCAGAGAGCCCAAAAGCAAAACATTATAAGCTGTCTGAATTATTTTATTTGAAATTTTAAAGGCAGCTGAGGTACCTCCTATATATTATAGACTTCGAATGGATCAGTGTCAACTACTAGATATGTAGGCTCAATGATCCTATAAGCCCAAATGGCCATTCTGCACCCAAATGAAAATTGTCACGTGAGCCCTTTGGCCTTGGAAAATCCAAACCAGAACTGGCTTATGTATGGTAATTACATGTTTTAGTCACTAATAAATCTTACAACCATAATCTATGAAGAAACAGATTTCTTTATATTAAGTTATGGAAGTCAATGATTGCTATGAGGTGAGATGCTTAGAAAGTAGTCTGTAAATCCAGCTGTATTAGGCAAGCCTTTTAAGAACATTTTTCTCTTAGCAACAGAAGGAACAGTACTTCAGTTTAGATTTTATTTCCTTATGGAACATATTCCAATGGTAAAAATGACTGAATATTTTGTGACTCTGAAATGTAATATTTAAAACATAATCTGTTCCTTAGGAACTTTAAATTTTTCTAAAATTGAGATGCACAACTGGGATCTCAAACTAAATCAAGATTATTTAAAGAGTAAAGCCAAACCTTTTTGCAAAATTGATGCATGCACCTACAATATCTATATGAAATGAGAACATAACCTGAACATAATACCTAGCTGCAGACTCATCAAACCATTTATATCTTCAAATTTAAGGTACATGTAAACCACAAACACACACAAAAAATCTTAATTTCTTGGAAAGTACAATTTGATTCTTGACAACCCTTTAAACCCTTCGGGTTTCTAGTTCAAAATGGCAAATTGTACACATTCACTTCCTCTCCTTTCTAAAATCACATCAGATATATGAACAAAAAGGACTAGGCAATGAAAAGTATTGAGATTGGGAATGGGAGAAATCAGTAGACTAGAGAATTTTAGAAGCACTGAGGCAAAAAGTAGATATGAATGAATATGCTCCATTTTATGTTATCTACTCTACCACTGATACATTGACTTGGGCTGTGTCCAGTAGTTTTGTTGTCATTACTGTTATGGTTGTTGTTGCCACTGCTGCTGTTTTACTATTACAAATGATAGTACTCTGAATATTCTTGTACATTTCTTCTGATGTTCATGTGTAAGAGCTCCTCTATAGATGGACTTGCTCATTCATAGGGTATGCATATACTCATCTTTACTAGTATCGCTCTTTTTCAAAGTGATTGTACCAATTTACACACACTTCAGCAGTATATGAGTTCTTGGTGCTCCACACCCTCTGCAAAATTTGTATTCTCTCATTTTAATTTTTTGCCTATCTAGTGGTTATAAAGTATCTCATTATAGTGTTAATTTGCATTTCCTTGAAAATTTGATATTTCATATTTTCATGGTTTATTTCTTTTTGCCACTGTGAAATACCTATTCATGTGTTTTGTCCATTTTACTATTAATTTTGTCAGTTACAAATCTTTCAAATACCTTCTCACAATTTATAGCACATCTTTTGACTTTATAATGTGTTTTTATGAGGAAATAATCTTATATAATATAGTTGAATATAGCAATCATTTACTTATAGTTCATTCTTTTTATGTCTTTTTTTAAATATATTTTTAATATAAATGTTAAAGTTAAATTTGCTTTAACATTTTTATTTTTATTTCTTTTCTACTTAGGAACTGGTTTTTGTCTATGGAGAGATGAATAAAGGATTTTGTTTTGTTTTTTTTCTGAATTGATAACCAATTGTCAGAGCACTGTTTTTAAAGAGCCTATCTTTTCCCACTTATAGGCAATTCTTAGTCAAATTTCCACTTGTGCATGTCTATGTCTATCACTGTTATTATGTTGCTCCAAATGTCTATCACTGTGTCTTGACATTTTATTTCCTATATATTTATCATAAGTTTCTAGAATTTGGTAAAACAAGTCTCCATTGCCCCATCCCACCCCAGTTCTTCTTGTGTATTTTGCTATTCTTAGCCTCTTGCTCTTTCTTTCTTTTTATTTTCTTGTGCTTTCATAGAAACATTGTTAGATTTTAAAAGTTCCTAAAAGAAATAAAAAATGGAAATCTGATTGTAAATTACTAAGTCTAAAAATTATTTTGAGAAAAACTGACACCTTCACAATTGCCTTCTGTGTATCTCTGCATTTATTTAGGTTTTATCATTCGTCATAAAGTTTATAATTTTCTCCCCAAAGAGCTTGAACGTATTTTGTCATATTTCTCAATACTGTATATTTCTACTACTATTGTAAATGGCCTTTATATTTTCTAAATGATTATTGTATAGTCAATATATCTATAAACCTGTTTTTTAAATAATGTGTAGCATCTTACAGCTAATCATATCATATACAAAAATGGCACTTTGAATTTTTTTCCCCAATAATTAGAAACTTTCCCTCTGTCTCTAATCTAAGTGCCCCGAATAGGGCCTTCAGCACCATGCTTAACAAAAATAATATCTAGGTTTCTTGATCTGTGCTTAGTAGTAAAAAAAAATGCTTCCAATATTTCACCATTAAATACTTGTAATTTTTTTGTATATACTCTTTATTAGATTAAGGAATTTCCTTCTACTCCAAGCTATTAAGAGTTTTTGTCATAAATGGAAGCTAAATTTTATTAAAGATTTATATTTATTTCGTTATTGAAATGATCATGTAGTTTTTCTCCTTTAATCTGTTAAAATTGACATTGATGTATTATCTAATGTTAAATAAATCCTGCATGTGGCTTTGTTACACTGCTTTTCAATAATGTATATATTATGTAGGAGAAGTTAAGGTAATTCACTTGAAACTCAAATACTGAAAAATATCTCTCCCAGGTATAAGGGGTAGAGTCCCTTTTGATAAGCTTGTATATGGTGTGTAAAGTGATAAAGTCAGTGTAGACTAAAGAGATTTGCTGGACTGAATGCTATCCAGATAAGTAGTAGTCTTTATCTGGATGAAATAACTTTTGAAATTATTTTTTTTCATACGTAAGTCAACAAAAAATAACAACTTTACCATTTGGAGGAGAAAAGATATAATATACCTCAGAGTTGTTCTAAAATACTGTTCCTCTTCAGTGGTAGTCATGGAGAAATATCATTTGGTCTTTTAACTATTTCTATAGCACTTGGTACACCACTCCAAGAATTCCAAAAATTTTTAACTTAAACTTCGTCTTCCAGGTAATTTTGAAGGGGTAGTTATTAAAGTATGAGTATAGAATTAATTTTTAACCTGATTAATAACTTCTAAATATTTAGAAATATTGTGTGTGGTCCTCCATTTAAACTCCTGCCTCAGGGTCTACACATGTTAGGAGTGTGCATGCCTTCTAGAATGTGCTTTTGTTGCTCTGCCAGCCTGCCTTAAGCATCCACTCCTCTTTGACCAGCTTTAATAGCTAAAAAAAAAAAAGCATCCTGCACCTGAAGAAATTTACAAAGAGCCTCACATAGAATAGCTCCAGTATAAATCTGATATTTATCTACATTCTCAAAGCCTATATTTACCTTCTGTGGGGTACTTTCTATACCAAGATTTCCAACCGCAGCACATGAATAGACACACGGCAATGTGATAATTCTTTTAAAAATAAAACAGATGATGCCATCTCTTATTCAAAACCCTCTACCTGTTTTTCATCATATCAAATAAATCAGATGTTCTTTCCATGGCCTCTAAAGCCCATCTGATTTGTTCTCTGATCACATTTTTGGTCTATTACTTGAAATTGTACTATTTGTCCCTCTGCTCATTCCACTGCAGAAAATGCTGGCCTTTGTGCAATTCCCCCAGAGAACTATGTTCCTGCCACAGGACCTTTGCACTTGACATTCCCTCTGCCAGGAGTGCTTTTCCTAATGACTCACTCTGGTTTCATTCTGGTTTCTATTCAAATTTAAGTCCTCATAAAGATCTTTCCTGACACGCTATCTAAAATACATACTGTTATATATTATAATTATTATAGAATTTATCACCACTTCATATTATACTACATATTTATTTGTTCATGCTTACTGCTAATATATCCTATTAAAAATGTAAGCTCTATGAGAACAGGTACTTTGTTTAGTTCATATTTGTATCCTCAAAACCTAGAACATGCCTTCCTAGGGCTTCATATAATAGGTGCTCAATAAATGTTTGTTGAACAAATGTTTCTCCCACTTACTCTTTAGTCACAGAGGTGCCCACAGAAACACAGGAGCTGAAAGATATGGAAAATCCTTTGTTATCTGCATCCATTACCATGGCACATCCCTCAGCTATGAGTCAGAACCCCTGAATCATTCCAATAATTAAAAAACCCCAACCTACAGCTGAGGTTCCAAATATCTTGATATCACAGGGCCCTATTGCTAGAGAATAAAGGACCTCTTTCTTTCGGTTTTCATCAAATTCAGCTTTAATAAAATAAGAATTAACTTCTGGGGTTGGGATTGAGGGGGTAAAGAAATATTTTTAAAAATACCTCTTGGATTAAGATTGATAATGGACAGAGTCAAGGTCAAATGACTTTATATATTCAGTACCATTCTGTACTGTTTATTTTATCTGTCTGCATAAATCACTTTTGAAGTTAAAAAAAAAGTTTACAATAAGCAAAAATGTATTTAATATCTTCTGGGAAAAAACACATAATTAAACTTGTTTAAACCTTCTTCCTTTTCTTTTTTTCCCCTTTTTTCCTTTTAAGTTGGCCCTTTTTTTTTTTTACCAAAGGTCTATAACTCTCTTGAAACACCAGAGTTCATTTTCAGTTCACTAAGTCTCCCAAGGAAGTTAGAGATTTTTTATTATATATCTTCTTTCCTTCTCATTGAAATACTAATACTATGCATTTATGTACTTGCCTCTACTTTTAGACGATGACCTCACAAATTAATCAGAAAAATGCAAATATACCTTCATTATTAATTACAAAGAAAAAGTTTAAACCAGTAATAAATTCCAAACACTTCACATTTGATACCTTGGAACAAAAGATTACAAGATTTACCATTAATGAAGGATCTCTACAAATTTATATTAGGTAAACTGAACCCAAAAGAAAACAGAATGACTTACTAAGGATTATAAAAATAATCATCCCTTTATGTGACAGATTATTTAATCTAACGTTTCTGATCAATTTAATTTGTTAAAAGTACTTTACGCCATTTTTTATGAAAGAAATATCTTTGTATGTATGTATGTATGTGTATGTGTATTAGTATGCAAATGAAAGGGAGAAAGGGAGAAAAGACACTCAGAAAATTGTTGACAGTGTTGCCTCTCAGGAGAGAAATGGAGGTGGGAGGGAATAATAAAGGGAAATTTCCACATTTTTCCAACGATAGCTCTGTATAGTTTTGAGTTTTTAACAATGATATTTATATATGGTTATGTTTCATGTAACATATATATGTGTGTATGTGTGTATATATAAAATCAATGATTAATATTTTTAGAGTATTTTAGAAAGGGAGAAAGGGATTTTTAAAAATCCCTTTTCTTTTAAAAATCATTTTAATGCATTAAGATCTTATTATTTTAAAAAATACCATGGAAAAATATTAAACAATCAAAAATTAAACATTTCTTAAAATGAATTAACAATTTTCTAACTTTTTTATCTTTATGCTTAGATTTCTACATTGCTATAGGCTATACCCAAAGTGTGGTGCATCCTTATTCCATTTTAACAATAAAAGTAGTAAAACAAATCTAATTTCTATAATCTTATAGCATAATTCTTAGTCTATAATCACTCAAAGAAATGTGGTAGGGAAGAAGGGCATAAATAAGATATAAATTTATATACGTTTGACAGATTTTTAATGTATTGATTTTTCAGGGAAAAGGATATTAAATTCCCTAATTATCTCTTCTTTCTAAATGGTGAAGAATTTTAAGGGAAATGATAAAAGCACCTGATTGGTTCCTGCCTTTCAAGTCCATGAACCACTTCCTGAAACCTTGCTGATGGGCTCTCATGTGGAACATTTCCCATCAGTAGTTGAAATTACCTTTCAGAATCTCCAACATGTTTCAGAATCTTGGGATGAATAATTAATGCAACTGCACTCACAAACCTTTGTAATGAGCACATATTTTATAAGTAAATAACTAATCTCCAATACCAAATGAATACCAATGGAATAGAGATTTCTGGGAAGCAGGCATGGTGGTTTGTGTGAAACCTGAAACTGACACTGATAGGCTAACATTCACAAACTTCAGTTTTTATTAGTTGGTTTTTAGACCCATTTACTGAGTGTGTCAGCTTAATTCTCATATTGGCAAATGAATGTTGCTTGTGGCTCATGAAAGAGAATGGAATTAGCTATATCATTTAACCACAGGAAGACACAAATAATGTTAACTGATCAGCTGGCCATAAATTTATCCTTTTTAACTGCTAAATTATGCATCCAATATTCTGTACCTGAAAGCAGTTTTTTTCTCCTTTCTTGTATTTGTGTCAGTCTTTCCTATTTTGCAAATCATTTCTATATTCACAGAGGATATTACATGAATCAAAAGCTTACATTTTTATATATGCATAATGTGTACATATACATACATGTGTATACATATATATAAATAATAGGTCAGCCTCACACGCCTGCATGACTTTGAAATATTTTTCCATTTAATGTTTCTTAAAAGCCAGACTTTGTAAAATCGAATTTAAAGGCCCTGCATTGCATAAAGGCACATAACTAAAAGAGTATTCATGAAATTAACCATTTTCCCTGGTAAATACCAAAGAAAGCATACTTCTTGGGTTACCTCTGTTTTGACATGGTTAGTTTTCCAGACTATTTATAGACTTTTTTTTTCAAGTGAAGCTCTTTGAAGTGATCATGAGAATATTAAAGTTTTTCTAGTCACTTAGGACACAGAAATTATGTATCATTTTCTATTTGCTTTCAGAGCCTCAAGTGAAGAGAGGAAACCCTAACATATGTCATAATATTCTCTAATATAATACAGAAAAATACCCACAAAGCATATTGGCCTATAGCAAAGGAAGGCTATTGGTTAATGTGAAGAATTTATCAGAAGGGCTAAAGAAGCTGGAAGTAGCATGGTGAGTCAGCAGGGTCTGAGCTCAGTCCTGCATAGTTACAGGGAAAGTAAGGAGAAGTAACTTGACTTCTCTGTATCTTAGTTTCTTCATGTGTAAATGGAATAATTATTTCTCTTTGAGCTACTCTTAAAATTAAACAATTTGTTTAAAGTGCATAACACACAGTAAAGGCTCATTAAACATCAGTTTCCTCCACATCCTCTCTCCTTCCCTCTTCCAGCTACAAGTTTCACTTCTAAAACTCCCAGGTATCATCTCTCAGAAAGCATCGGTATGAATTCTATTGCGTAAAATCTGAATATTAAGGCAACCAAGCGCTGATCACTGTGACTTCCCTGCTAACTATACTTTTCCTTCATGGCATTTATCACAACTATAATTAAATAATTACTCATAACTATTTCTTTAATGTTTGTCCCCTCTGCTGTGATTCCATTAGGACCACAACCATTTCTGTTTTCTGCCATTGCAAACTCAGAACCTAGGACAGATACTAGTATTTAGTATGCTCACTGAATGAATGAATAATCAAGTATTTTTTTTCTAAATTCTCTAATACTAATTGCCTTTTACCTGAATCATGAATGGCCACTATGAGCACACTGCATATAGAATATACAATTAAAAGTGATAAGGTTTCCAAGACAAAAAACCCAACATGAATTTTTACCAATACTAAAATTCACCATTTCCATGTGTTCCAGATTTTAATTTTAATCCATTGAAAATAGTTTCAAAAGTGATTAAGATTCTTCTCCCCCCACCAAAAAAAAGTACAATACTGATTTTCACAGAGCCCACAGCAATATGTATTTCATTTTTAATGCATTTTAAGTGAAAATTCTAAAACTTTGAAAGAAACGTGACCATTGTACAGGTTTGAGAAAGGACTAAACTGCTTGGAAAGCTCTTCATATATCTATAAAGGAATAACATGGAGAGAAGTCTGCTAGAATGGCAATGGTGAAAATGGCTCAGTAAATGGAATTCAGTTAGACTTGCCAAAACTAGAAAATTAAGTTAAAGATGTGAACACTCACTGACAGGTTTAATCTTAAGTACCCATATAAGGTTTTTATTTATTAGGTCTTTACAATGTGTCGGACACTTTGCTAAGCACATGAAGTAACTTTTTTCATTTAATTCCTATTTTTAAAAATTGTCCTCAATGTAAGAATAATTATGCTTATTCTTTAGATAAAGAACTGAAGGCCTTATTAACAAATAAAATAATTAGGACCTTAAATGTATTTCTTTCCAAAATTCCTGGTTCTTAATCATTATAGTATGTTGACTATTCAATCAGACAACCCCAAACTGAGAAGCATTTTATCAGGAAAACAATTTCAAAAGCACAAGTTCAAAAACTTCTGCTTATAAGTCAAACAAATGGGTTAAAGTCTGAGCACAGGAGTCTGGGCAGTCTTAGCAAAAATCCCTGACACATTTGCCTTCTACGATCCCACTGGAATAACTCACCAACCACTGTGAGCCAGCTGGCAGAGACCAGGGGATATCTCTGAAATCCCAGACTCTTCCTGGATCTCCAAGGAAACTAGGGCTTCTTCCTCCTAGAGGCAGATGGGAGCCAAGGGGTGGCGTGGGTGGTGGGGGGGGGGTGAACACAAAGAAAAAGAATAGCTTCTCCTTGAGGCCCAAGGTAGAGATCTCAAATTTTTTGGCTTTCTAAAGGGGTACAGCTAGCAAAACTCGACAGAACCCACTGATCTATTGAACAATGAGGAAAAGTTTCTCCTGAGCACTTGCTACATGGAATCCTTGCACCAAAAGCACAATCCCACTGGCTCCACTTGTCCTGGAAGATAGCTAGCTGCATACGAAAACGAATTGCTCCCAATCTCTGTAATGAGAGGGCTGTCATTGCACCTTAAAAATCTCAGAGCAGAGAATATTTTTCCCAGTAAGTCACATAGGACTGAGAGTTGGCCAAGTCATTCATTACTAGCTCAGGAGAGTAGAAAGTGCTCCTACAGATTGATTAAAGACAAAAAGCCAGCATAAAAGTGGGCGAAGTTAGAAAGTAATACATTTCCAAACTGTGAGCAAATGAAATAGTGTATGATCTCACTAATATTCAGGGAAATTAAAAATAAAAAACATGAGATGCCATTTTTTTAGGTAGCAAAAGAGCAAAGTTAAAAATATTAACTAGTGCTGCCAAGAATGTAGAGAAATTGGTGTTTCTGTGTAGTAGAGGGCATATCAAGTGCTAAAAATTTTTAGAAAGTAATCCAGAAAGTTATCAAAATTGAAATCTCAAATATGCTTAAATGCAGAAATTCCACTTTGGGAAATATATTTGACAGTAATAAAAGCATCCAAACATAGCGATATATATATATAAGAATTTTTTATGTCAAAACTGAAATCTCCTTGAATATTATCCACAGGAAAATGATTAAACATACTATAGTATGTCCATTCTATGTGGTATAAACCAACCAGTAAAAAGGATATTTTCTATTAACCTGAAGGTCTATTTAAAAAAAAAAAAAAGCAAAGTGTAGAATATACACTTTACATATACATATTACATATACAGTAATCTTTTCTTATCTAAAAACCTGTTTATGTATAGTCATGTTTTATACCTTTGTACGGACATAAAGAAAGGTGGAGAATGGCATGCATTGTGCTATTTATGTAGCTGATTTCAGAAAAGGGAAAGTAGAAAGATACAAGGGAATTATTCGTTTTTCCGTTTATACAGTAATCCCCCCTTATCCAGGGGGATACATTCCAAGACCTTCAGTGGATGCCTGAAATCATGGGTAGTACTGAACCCTACATATACTGTGTTTCTTCCTATACACATAGAATTATAATAAAGTTTAATTTATAAATTAGATTCAGTAAAAAACAACTATTAATAAAATAGAAGAATTATAACAATATACTATAATAAATGTTATGTGAATGTGGTCTCACTCTCTCGATCTGGTAACTGAGAAAGCTTCTAAGTTATTAATGGGTGGGTAGTGTATACAGTGTGGATACACTGGACAGAGGGATGATTCAGTTTCTGAGCAGGACAGAGTGGGATGACGTTAAAATTTCATCACACTACTCAAAACAGCTACACAATTTAAGACTTATTAGCTGTTTATTTCTGGAATTTTCTACTTAATATTTGTGAACCACAGTTGTCTGCTAATAACTAAAACCATAGGAGGTGAAACCTCATATAAGTGGGGACTACTGTACATTATTAGATTTTTATATTTGGTATCAATAGGATATTGTTTTCAAAATTTAAAGAAAAAAACTAAATAGAAAAAGCATTAGATAAAATTATTTTCAATATAGCAAAGGTCTGAACTTATATGAATTTAACATTTTTTCATTGTTAAATATCCAAAATGGCTGAATTAATAGACATTAAATGCACAACTACAATATATTTCTATCAAGAAAATAAAAGATACTAATCATGTCCATTAGGGATAATTTCTAGCCACATTCTTTGTTGAATAAATGCTAAAGTTTATGCTATGTTCTGTCATGGTCATTTTTAGTCATCTCCACTTTAAAAAGAAAAAAGTTAAATAGTTAAATGCCAACTAAACAAACAAAATAAACCCATTCTAAATCCTCTAAAATCTCTTTTTAATTTTTAGGGCCTTCAGGAGACACTGGATAAAATATTAAAATAGTGTATCACTCCCACTCTCTTTTCTCCCAAAAAAGGTTTTCTATTTTCTTCTGAACGCTCTAAGAAAAAGTATAGGATTTCAATTGCTGAAAAGAACTGCTGGGTCTGTGTTAAGCTTTTGGAGGTAACTCTTTCTAGTTCTCTTAAGACAGCTGAAATAGAAGAGCAGTACTGGAGCATCATACCAAACACCAATTTGGATATGGGAGTTAGGTAGAGGAACAAGAAGCTCTTGATGTCATCCTGCCTCTGTGCTTTGAAGTGTGCAGGTTTCCTGAATTCTGGGAATTTGAAATACATGCAAACACATGTAAGGGGATCATATTCATGCACCCCAAGTAAGTCCAGGATAAAAGAAAGAGAAACATTCAACATATCTTACTCTTCATTCATTCTACCCTTCCACCATCCTCAATTTACTTTAACCCACAGACCCATTTTAATTAAAACCTACTTTTCTTACTTTTAGGAAATTATTCCAAATTAAGGTCTTTAAAAATAAAGATCTGTTCTTTACAGAAATTTCAGAATTTTTTCTATGTAAGATATCAAAAAATGCTTCACCTTTTCCCATTCCTAATTACTTCTCACTACATATTAACTAAATGTTTAGATTATTTTTTTCTGTTTAAAATTCCTCCATTTGATTGTCTCAACACCTGTTTTACTTGGTCTAACATTCTGACTCAGAAACTATACTTCAGTTGAAACATTTCCAAAGCTAGGAGACCACCTAATATACAATATGACAAAATACACATGAAATATGAACAATTCTCAAATTTCAAATACACCATCCCTTACAATGCCTCAGTATGTTGCAGCTTATCACACTTTTAACTTACTTTTATATCATAATATGCATATATATTTCTGTAATATCGTCACTCACATATGGTCCATTGGGGTAATTTTCTGTAACTATGTAAATATCATTTCCTTTATAAGTTCTTAGAGGATAAAAATATATGTATAGTACAATTCCAAAAATCGATATGTATATATTAAGTAAATCTGATAAGGATATATACATATATACACACACATATATATATATTATGAGTAACATACTAACATTATGCTAAATTGTTATTATTTATATGCTTTTATTAAAACTGAATGATGCAATTATATCTCAAATTAAAAAAACTAAATGTTGCAGGAATATCTCTACTCTTATCTTGTACTAAACAGCATCTTTAGGCAACAGAGAGTAGTTCAACCATACAAAAGTAATTTTGAGAAAGTTCCAATGATTGTTATGATATTCTTTTTTAAAAATTTTTAGCCAACAGGTAACAATTTAAATCCATTATCATTACTGCATATGAGCAGTTAAATATGGCCTTTTCTCTGCAATCAAACTAACTATGAGTTCGTATGTCCGCTCTGGAGAATACAGAAAATATTGCTGATAAAAATCTTTCTCATATACTGAGAACTCTTCACTATTATTACACATGCACGTATTCAATGAGAATTTACTAAGTATCTACTATATACTAAGCACTATATTAACTATAAATAATTTGGGAAATCTCTGCTCACTCACTATTAGCTGTGTGATATCTGAAAGTTTCTTACTATGCTTTAAAGTGTACACTCACTCTTCTCCTCTATAAAACAGATACAATAATAATACCTAGTTCAAAGAATTATTGTGAGAATTAAGCATTCAGTAAAGCAATTGTCAGTGTCTAGCATTTAATAAGTGCTCAATAAATGTTAGATGTTATATTATCATTATTATTTTTTCATTACTCCTTTCTTGAGGATTTCCTATTCTTAAAATGGTAAGAGAACAATGGAGAAGATAGAGAAGAAAATTCCACGTTAAGAACAAGTTCTGCAGAAACAGAAAAGAGCATAGTAAAACTTGTTCTTAAAAAAAAAAAAAAGCAGATAACTGAATTTAATGTTTTTAAATTGCAGCCTTGGAAGATAAAATCATCATTATCTTTTATTCCTGAAATGCTAATCAGAGAGTCATGTCAATAAGCAAGAGATAATGTCTTATCTTTATATCCCTAGGGTTAAAACAGTTCCTGGCATATAGCTGATGCCTAAAAATATTGATAAGTGAACCAACAAATAAATGAATACACACACACAAATCTCCTAAAGGGTTTTAAATATCATGTAGACATAATCAGATTTGTATTTTAGAAAGATAACCTGGCTGGCAATGCTAAAAATGAGCATTAATGAGGAGAAACTGGAATAAGGAGATTAGCGAAGTCATTAACTCATGTGAGAGGTAAGGATGACCTAAATGAAAGCAAAACCAATGCGCACAGAAATAGAAGAGACCAAGTCAAAGGGTACCTAGAATATGGTCATCCTTTAATGTGAGTGATGAGAAAGAACAACAACAATCTCAAAGTTCCTAGGTTATGGAGTATATGGAGGTTCTAGTAGTCAAAATAGAGAACAAAGGAGAGACAATGTGGAAGGGGTACATGTGAGAAGAGAATGAGAAATTTAATTTGGACTTATTGAGGTGTTGTGAAATAAACTTTAACACCATAACCATGTAAGGGATGGTTGATGATGTGAAAGTGAGTGGGATTCTCCAGGAAGAGCATTAAGATGATAAAGAAAGGAAAGACCAAAATGTAACCAGGTAGATCATCAAACTTTACAGCACTAAGTAATTAAAAACTACTCCATAAGAAGTCCCATATGTGTTAATATTTCCAAAGAAAAAAAGAAGACTAAGGAGACGATAAAGAAGAAGGTGCCAGAAATGTAGATGGTCTATGAGAGAATGGACTTGGAAAACCACAGAAGCAGAGGATCATTTTTTTAAGGAACAAGAGGAGAAGGGTAAGGAGTATCAACCCTATTAAAGGCAAAAAAAAAAAAAAATGTCCAAAGAAAACAGACAGAAAAACTGTCCACTGGGCCAAACAGTAAATGTATACAGGTAGTCACATGGGGCTTCAGTTATGCACTCCTTCGAGCAATGTATGAGTGCCCACAGCTTTGTCAAGTCATATTATCAAGCTTTTGCATTTCGCCAATCTTATTTTTTAGCAGGGTTTCTTTTTAAATTTTATATAGTCAAACTTATTAAATTTTTATTTATCCTAGATTTGGAACCATAGCTAGAAAGTCTTTCCTAAAACCAGATTTCAGCAAGATTCATTTGCTTTCTTCCAGTTCTTAGATGGATTCATTTTTTTCATTTAGATTTCCAATCCATTTTGTTTGTTTTTGTTTACTGGTGTGAGGACATAATTTTATCTTCTTCCAAATTACTATCCAGTTGTCTATTTAATAAATAGTCCAATCTTTCTCTAACGATTTAACATCTTTTTCATATACTACAATTCCATATGTATTTGGTACAATTTCTAGACTTTTTAATCTTCCACTGATCTATATACCTATTTATGCATCAGGCCCATGCTATTTTATCTACAAAAACTTTATGGGGTATCTTAAAGTATGGCAGAGATGTTCTGCCTCATAGCTTTTGTCAGTGCTGTTCTAGCTATTCTTCCATATTATTTTCAATATGAACTTTGCTAACAATTTGTCTAACTCCACTACAGGATGCTTGTTGGTATATTTATTATGATCATACTAAATTTATAAATCAACATAGGGAGAATTGACATTTTGATAAGGTTGAGAGGTATTATCCAAGAGGAAGGGATGTCTTTCAATTTGCTTAAGTCAGAAGGGTCACACTGTTTGCTTCATGTAGATATGGCACATTCACTGTTAGGTTTATTCCTAACTATTTTCTTTGTTGTTGTCATTGTTGCTGCTGCTGCTGCTGCTGCTACTGTTAATGGAGTTCTCATTATATCCTCTAACAGGTCATTATTTAAGTATATAAGGTCTCTCAACCTTGGCAGTGCACTGTTGACATTTGTGCCTGATCCTTTGTTATCAGGAGCTATATCACACACTGCCAAAATATTTAGCAAATCCTTGACCTCTACCCACTAGATGCCAGTAGCACTAACGTCCCTAGTCATAACAACACAAAATATCTCCAGATAATGCCACATGTCTACTGGTGGGGGGTGGGAGTAGGGGAGAATTGCCTTCAGGTAAGAAATACTGGTATATATAAATGTTATCGATTTTTCCATATGACTTATGTATCTCACAATCTTGTGGAATTATCACATTCTCTGCCCAAGTCCTGAAACATTTGAGAAAAAAAAAAAACAAGCGAGAGTAAGGAAGGAGACTAAAATATCGTCTTTACTACTAGTAAAATTATTATGAGAAAATGTGGCTCAAATCTGCAGGTCTGTGGGGCTTTCTAATGTGGGGCTTTCTCATGTTGAACACTAGAATTAAACATATACCTCTCCCTAACGTGTAATCTATAGCTCAGTCAAGGAGAGAATTATTCCCTCCTCAAAAGTGTGAGACATTTTGTTTCTTGGGCTCCAAGTCAGCCGGGCTTCTGCCCAAAGTATCGCCAAGTCTTTATAACATGGCCGTTCTTTCAACTGCTCTCCTTAGGGGTCAAAACTAGTAGGAGAAATGGGCTTCACCCCTTCACATCCATTGTCCTCATCAACTTGGTATCTTTTCACCAAGAATCTATATAACAATAACACTTGGTTGTCTCTCTTCCAAAAATTTCACCAATCCCACCTCCAAAAGCACTCAGATTATATTAACCATTATCATACTCTTTAATATAAGTTCCAGGAGATCAAGAACTTCCTTTGTGTTATTCACTGCTGTAACTTCTGCTCACACAGCAGCGCATTTTCATATAAATTTATTTTTAAAAATTGAACCAAAAAATTCTATGTAGTTTCCTATAGTGCCTTCCAATATGCCTTTTTATTAGCATTATCATGCTTTTAAAAACTTTTTGTTGGATTAAAAACTATCTCTTGGGTCTCATTTTGTCAAGTATTCGGTGTCTCTTTTGTATCATGATTTTTCTCCTTCTGTATTTTATACATTATTCATAGTCCCTAAACATAGGGATAAGAGAAATTGTTTTCACTGATTGACTGATACAAGTAGCAATGTCTTTTAACAGAGGTATGTTCTTTCTGCCTGCCTCCTGATTAAAGGAAATACAGTAAGCTTTGCTTTGTTCATGGCTAGCAGTGTGGAATTGAACTGGAAATTTAAAGGCAACAAAAATGTGGCAAAAGTATACAAATGCTCTCCCACACTTTGCTGTCCCCTTATTATCAGGCGAAACCATGTGACCAGCTATGGCCATGGTTTGTGAGAGGCAATGGTATGTGCACTTTCTAGACCAAAGCATTTAAATGTCCTCGTAGGACCCTTCAATTCTCAACCCTTATCAAAGAGATCACGTGTTTCAGACACTGCAGCTACAAAAAGCAGAGTCTCCTTTAGCCTACGTTCCTTCATGACTGAGGAGCAAATCCATAAACACTCATATTAGATTAGTAACATAAGCAAGAAATAAATTTTGTGTGTTAGGCCACTAAGATTTTGAAAGTGTTTGTTACCAGAGCTCAGTCTCTCTTACCATGATCAATAAAAAGGGAAAATATGTATTTAACAATTTAATGATCCTGATGACAGATTGATTAGTAGTTGTTCTTAGCCTTACAAAACAATTATTTTCAAAATAACTTTAAAAAAAGAAATTGGTTTGAAGAGAAGATTGGGGACAGAATAAAATAGTAGGAAACAAAGAAACTAAAGCATTGAATACTATAAATGAAATAACAGCCATCAAAGATAAAGTTAGACAAAAATTGAGATTTATGCTACTGGTTTGTAATGCACACAGAAAGAAAAGCAATAGTCTAGGTTTCATAATGCCAGAGAACAGACACCGTTGTTCAACATTAATGGATATTGCATGTTATTACACACTATTATTGCTTGTATTAGAATTCTAGACAGATGTTCACCAGCTGACAACACAACTCAGAATTTCAAATAGAGAGAGACCATCTGAGAAATTAGACTGTGAAAATAACACTCTACATCAGTGGTTCTCAAACTTTAATGTGAATAAGAATCACCTAGAGATTTGGTGTAAAATGCAGATTCCTGAGCCCTGCTTCCAGCTATTCTTATATATTATGTCCACAGAAATTTCCCCAACTGACAATTTTGGCAAACATCCCATGTGACTCTGATGCAAGTGGTCCAGGTACCATACTTTTGGGAAAAGTGTCTTTTATCAGAAGCTAATTAGTAACTGGCTCCAACATAAACGTAAAACATTTGTCCCACATAAACTCTAATGTTTGCCTTGCCTTCAGATTTGTTTTATCTGAGTTAATTTTAATATTATATAGGAGCTTTTTTCTCCCTTTACATCTTATACACACACATATAGATATAAGTATAGATATAGATATAGATTAGATATAAGTATAGATAGATGTAGATATAGATATAGATACAGATATAGATATAGATGATATAGATAAAGATATAGATATAGATGATAGAGAGAGATAGAGATGTAGAGATAGAGATAGAGGTAGAGATGATAGAGATATATACACACATGTTTTCATATACTTATACTGGTATCTACATAATTCTTTCATCAGCTTGAATGTTTATTTGGTTGAAATAATCAAAAATATTTTTCTAACAATTATATATTTCTCTAGGATGTGTTATTTCATTTTTATTATTAATGATGTCACATTTTAAACAGTCTTATTACCTCTTCAATTAGAATAATCTACGATAATTGTTATAAGGATTAAATGAGATATCAGACATACTCAGAAGAATGTTTAGACTCTAGTAACCTTAATAGATATTACTGATTATTAGATATTATTATTCACTAGAACATATGCTTCATGAGAGCAGAGACTTCCTATGTTTTATTCATCACTACAACTTCTGCTCCAACACACAGAAGACAATTAATAAATATTTGTTGGATGGATGGATAAACAGAACTATGAAAATTGCTATTATAATCCTCTACTCAGGTTTACACCATTCGAAAACTCAAGGGTTAAAACCTCACACTTGGTGATACTTTTAGATTGTTTCACCATCTGGCTTCCCTTCCTTGACTTCCTCACCCTCATCCTCACATCTTTATCATCCCTAGCCAAAATATATAGTCCTTCTAGTCCATAATTCTGAAAGGTTAGTGTTTCAGAGTTGTCTCCATCTAGAGCTCCTTGACATGGAAAGACTCGATAGCTCAAATCCAAGACATTGCTCAGCAGTACAGGATCTGCACACAGGAGGCTGAGAATACTGGGTCCAGTTCAGCAGCCTCAGGTTTGCAGAGGCATCCATGTCATCTGATCATTACACTTCAGCCACCATGTGAAATTTAACAGTGTCTAGTAGCAAATTCATATATAATTTGTGAACTTAGAGCTGGGAAACACACGAGATGCTCCTTAGGTAATAAGTGTACAGCAACCTGGCTGAGTGATAGGCTGCCACAACCAAACGTGATATCAGAATGTATCAAGTAATATCTCTGTGCTGATGAGAGAATAATAAAATTGTAAGAAAGAGGAAATCATTAGCTTAAATCTTTTCCAATCTCCTAAGGATGCCAGGTAGCTGGATTAAAAAAGATTTTTGTGAAAAAACTATAAAGCCTTCAAAAATCATATCAAATGTTACAACACATTGTTCTGACAAAGAAATTTTGACTTGCAACACAGGTTACAATACATCTGCTAGTAATTATTACGATGATTTTATTCCCTAATTTTGAATAATGGTTGTGTTCTTACCTTTAAAACCACACAGATATACATTGTACATGACATTAATGTAACATTTGTTTCTCATTATATGTGTTTCTCATTAACAAGTAATTAGTCTTGATTTTCCCCCTTAAATTATGTAGTATTAAAAGAAACAGACCTTAAAAAATGTCAACAGCAGTCAGAGTTAAATCAACATTAAAGAAACAGTGTTGACCTATAGTTAACCTTGCAAGCAAGAGTAAAAATTGACCACTCAAATTGTATGTTTAAATTAACCAAAAAAGAGTGTGAAAAAAAATAAAAACATGTTTTACACTACATTTTCTTTAGTGGAGGAAAAAAACAGATTGTGTATGCTACATTTGGAATGAAACTGGATTATATCAGAATTGAACCACCAAAACCTTTTATCCCTCTTTCCTCATACAGATCTGGATAACGTATGTTTCTTGAACAAAAAAAAGAAAGAAAGAAAGAAAGAAAGAAAAGAAAAAAGTTTTCAACAAATTATAATACATTGAAAAATATGTTTTAAATACTTAAAATGTTTTTTTTTTAAATCTAAAACATCAACTGCCAAAGTAAAACACCCTAACGAAGTTAGACAATTCAAAACAATATGCTAGTATGATAAAATTGGAGAAAAGTTTTTTCTTTGTCATAAATTCTAAAATTTAATGGGTCACCTGTTAGAAATAAAAGTTATAATATTCATCTCATCTTCATCCCCTATACCTGTCTATACTGAATTTAAAAATATCAGGGGTTCTCAACAATGCCATGTCTAGTTTACTAATAATTTTAAATGAGTTTTAAAATTGTCCTAATTATCTGGCTAGAAGCAGAATACTTCTCATTACTTACCCAGCCAGCAACACTGCATCATGGGAAGAGATGCCTATGGTTGTAGGGCTTTCTGCAGTGTGAGAAGGTAGAAGTTCAGCACGTCCCCAGATTTACCCCACCCATCAAGGGTTCCTAGTAAAATAGCCCTAATGTAGACATCTCAAAAACCCAACAGCTGAAACCATCTTAACAAGGTATTAACACTGCAACACACTTCATAGCAGCTGGAATAGGGCGTGAGCAAGGTAAGGCATCAGGGAGAGAGACTGAAGAAAGAAGTCATTTTACAGTGAGGAGAGACAATAAAAAATCAAAGAATAATTGTTTTCCTTGGTGACAAAGTCTTAAACAGAACAAAGATCAAGTAATTTACTGCTATTCAAACCACTGAAGCTATTTCATTTTTTCTCTTTTAGTGAATCTCAATTTAGAGTGGGAAAAAGTTAAAGTAGTACTTTTTTTTCTCCTAAAAACAAAATCAAAACTTCTTTCTTTAACAATGTTCTCCCAAGTGTTTTATGAAAATGAAAAAGGGCAAGGAGAAAGGAGACTGTAGCACGCAAAACGAAACAGCTTAACTAAGATAAGGTGGTCTTAATGCTAACCATAACATAAATCAGTGATTCTCAAACTATAACGCACATGAAAATCACCTGGAGATCTTGCTAAACTGCAATTTGATTCACTATGTCTGAAATGAGGCCTGAGATTCAATATTTCTAAAAAATGTCTCCAATAATGCTGATTCTGCTGGTCCATGGACCACACTGTGAGTAGAAATGACCTAGAGTCCCCTGCAGACTGAGAGAAGCTCCTCCTAGATGTTTTCATTCAAACAAAAATTGTAATTGGTATGTTTTGTTCAAGAGCTTAAAGTAAACTAAATACTTGGCTTAATTTTGTAACTTCTCAATTATTTCTCCTTTGCAATATTATTGGTCATATTCTTCATGTTCCTGGTTGGATTTCATGAGAACCATAGAAGATTTGATAATTGATATTTAATTATTGGTTCTCTTATGTCCTGTATATTGGTTATTTGATTATTGATGAAATGTTCAAAACCTATCTCCTCCTAATATAGGCAAGAAGAAGGCAGTTTCAAGCTGACCGAGCAGATCATCAGGTAGTAGGCCCTACTAGCAAGCCAGCACTGGCCACCCCTAAGAAAAGCTGGATGCAGAGCAAGATGGGGTCTCTAGGACTGAGAAAAACTAAAAGTGTGTCCTTATGTGCCAAAAAGGAAGTTTCTGGGTGCTGATTCTTGTGCCTCCCAGATATCCCTACAGTAAAATTACTGACAGCAGCTAAAGGCTAACAAGCATGTACTATGTCCTTAATAAAGAGAAGTTACATAAACCAATCATATGTCCCATCTCTACAGAGCTTCTGTATATAGACTATATAGAGAAAAGGTTTTTAATGATGCCTTCCTATACAAAGTAAAGTTTTAAAAAAGGAGGGAGTGGGGTCAATCTAGATCTCAGATATATTGGTCTTTTCTCATGTTTGCTTTCACGATAGGAAAAAACTAATAGTGGACATTTGACAAACATAACTTCAATGAGAAGCCCTGTTCTCATGCCTAGTGTAATGCCAAAGATTCAGAACTACAAGGAAGAAACTCCCCTAAAGGCAGTAAGTAGGAAATAGCTGGATGAAATAGGGGAGTAATAGTGAAAAACTGGGGAACTGTGGGAAATGGGATGAGACAAAAGCGAATTCCATATGAATCCACATATCCAGCCTTGTCCCTAGGAATAAACACCAATCCAAGTAAGTGTTTGGCTGGAAGTAGTAAAAACTAGCAACTGGTCACCGAAAATGGTATCTCAACCAGTTACTGCAGCGTCGTCGTGAACTCACAAAATGGTAAGAAAGGTATATTGGGGGAAATAAATTATTTTAATCTTCTATACTGCTATCAAAGGTTAAAAAAACTAATAAAAGATGCTATGAAAGAAAGCTGGTAAGAAAAGGATGAACTACATAAGACACTGAATTTAGAAGAGCGAATAAAATAAGGAAAAAGAAGCCCTCACATTGGCGATCACGGTGACCATGAATACAGTAGAGGGGCCATTGAGATGGAATTGCTCTACCAGCAAGCCAGACAGTCCAAGAGCAAAGGGTTACAGGCAAAGGATGGAAGCAGAGAAGGAATTCATGTGTCAGAGCAGGGACAAAATATGATAAAACCACTAGAATGATGAAAACAATCATAAAACAGCACTAACATTATGAAATATTAAAAAGTGAAATCAGAAGTCCAAATTTATAAATAGTTCATCCTAAATAAAATTTTACACAGTAATGAAACCACAACAGAGAAAGAAAAAAAATTGAATTCTTATTTCTTTTGAAAAATCTTCATCACATCATTTAGGCAATAAAATTCTGTGAATTTTAACGAAGCAAGATATCTTTGAGTAAAATGGCATTCATAAAGGTAGCTGAGCTACCTTCTATTAAACTCACTGAGACCAAAGTATCAAAAGAACATCTCACCATATCACTCTGAAAAGATACTGTTTTCATAAATATGGATAACAGTAGTCACAGGACACTATCTCATTCCTGCTTTCTTTTTATTAAAATCACAATTTAAAATACCATCATAATGGACAATCCAAAATCTAAGTCTAAAGCTGTAACTGCTTTTGAGCAAATGAATACATTTTCAAACCATAACAAATTTAAAATATTAACTCTAAATAGATACTAATTGGGAGTTACTTTATTTTTCTGATAGTAATGTAATATTCTCCAAAAGGTAAAACAGAATGTAGGAAAAAAGATATACTTAGGATAATAGCATTCATTTTACCCTCTCCCCCTTAAAATGTATTCCTTCTTATGATTTCTTAATCCAATTTTTTCACTGGGGGAAAAAAAAAGGTAGGGAGGTGGGCAGAGAAGTGGAGTTAAAGAGTAATTTAACTTTAGTCTTATGGTGACATCTAGTGGTAATAAATGGAAACACGACCTAATCTATTCCAATTAAATATAAAAATAGAAATTGCTCTATTGAAAATGAGAGATTATTTCAGAGAGTGTCTCTCATTTCTGTGTAAGTTCACATAGACCTTCCCTGACTGTTTCTACTACCCTGTGTGTTCTTTACGGGACTAAATCTGTGTTTAGCACCCCATTACCAGCTTGTCCCTCTTGCCTGCCTGAGATGAAAAACTAGAAGACTAAGCCTCGTTTTCGCTCTATTCAAGTTCTTTACCCATATCTTATGTTATGAATGTACAACATCAGTGATTAAAAACAAGTATTCAACATGTGAACAAATATTTTTAAAACACACACACAAACCCACAAAACCAGCCTAATAGCAATCTCATTTTGCTTTCTCCCTCCTCCTGAGCAACTGAGCAAACCTAAGGACAGGTTCCTTAGCCTATCTCTCCCCAGCCTTTCTATTTTCAGCTTCACCATATTTCAGAAGAGCATGAAAAATTGAAGTCAAAGAGACCTGGATTTGATTCCCATATCTTAAATATTATCTATGTAGCCAGGAAACATTGTTTAACCCCTTTACAGTTCAGCTTCTTCACTAAAGAAATGAGCAAGTCCCTACCACATAGGGTTTTGAGGGGGTTAAATTAAATAATGCATGAAAAGCACCATCCTCATCCATAGAAAGTATTTAACATGTTTGGTAATTTGCTTTGGTAACTTTTTCCCACAAGATACACAACCAGTTAAATACCCTACCAGTTCCCAAATATTCCAAGCTGTGTAACTTTACTCACACTGTTCCCTTTGCTTGGAATGCCCTTTCCTCAAGGCCTCGCTCAAGTACATTCTCTTTTATGAAGGCTTCCTTAATACTGCCTCTTCTCCCTCAATTTCTCCCTTCTCTGGCTCAGAGCAATTATTGGGTTCTCAACATGACTTGCCTTGTTTACTAGTGCCCCCTGCCCTAATGAATTTTATACTACGTTAGTCAGGACAAGCCAGGTAGTACATAACCAGAGTACAACAATGAACAATTTCATATAATGGGCACTCAGCAGTCACTAGCTATTTATAACCTTGACAATAGCCGAGAGGTGAAGTTCGGATGCATGGTGTTTCCTTAGGCAGGAGTTCACAAGCATATCACACTTTATCAGATTTTGCGATGGGGGGGGTGGCGGGGGAGGGGTTTAACAGATTTTGCAGGGGGTTTTTGGGTTTTGTTTTGTTTTGTTTTTTGTTTTTTTACAGATCCTCTGGTAGCAGCCTTCGCCTCTTGCTCCATTTTCTTCCCATGAATTAGGACTGATTGACTTGGCTGGCAGGTATTAATTTTTAACATCTGTAAGGAAGAAAGATCAGGGATTTTCTTTCTTGCTGCCCTGAACCAATACAAACCAGGGGCCCAGGCAAATGGAACTCCTCTAAATACCAAACTTCTTTCCCTTCAGGTGTGCTATCTCAAGTGTTATATCCAGTGAGTGAGGCGGCAAGTATAGAGGAGTGTCAATGGATCATTACTAAACCACTTTCTCCAAAAACTCTGAAAAAAAAGATGTTTTTAAATCTCTTTCTAGCTAACCCGTGTTGATCTCTCAACTAAACTCAGGCAGAGGAAAAGAGTATCAGATAAGCCTTTTTAAACCCTAACAAGTTGCTTCAGTGACTCTTTCATCATATATTTTCTGCTTCCCCAAAAAACTTTTGAACAAAATATCACAATTTTAAATAAGGACAGGATCTGACTCTGCACTTACATGACCTTGCCTCACTCACCTCACCCTAATCTCAGTTCTGGTTCCAATAAAACTTTATGTACCAAAGAGGCAGTCAGTCCACAAAGCATAGTTTGATAATATGACTTTTTAAAATATTGCATTAGAACATTATCTTGATTTCTGAATGGTTAGATGTCCCCTTATATTTTGTATCTGAAGTGAATGCCTCATTCCCCTCACCCTAGTCCCAGCCCCTCTGAATATGACTTTCTAGCACTAGGTAAGTAAAAGGCCCAAGGAAATATGAGCCAGGACTATCAAATCACAGTGCCCCATCTCTCTGGCGAGAAAGAGTTTTTGTTTTGTTTTTGTTTTTCAAGTATTTGAGCACAAGACACAAGGAAAACCAGAATCCTTCCTTTGAACTGTACTACCAGAAAGGAGTTCTCCCTGTTCTGGGGTCGTTCAGTCTGGAAGGTAGAACTCTGTGGCCAACAGCAGGCATCTTCGCCATTGTTTGAAAAGTGCTTGTGTACAGAATAAAGCCAGTCAGAGGCCAGAGCGATAAAAGCTGGGAAGAAAGAAAGTCCAGAGATATTGAGACCCCTTCTAGGATCTGAAGTCTTGGCTCCTCTAACAATTCATTTAGGCATATGAGCTACACCAGCTATAAGAGCCATCATATTTCCTTTTTGCTCAAGGTCATTTGAATTGGACTTTTTCCACATGTGTCCAAAATAATCTTGAGCAATTTCAGGATCGCATTCTTAAAGGTCTTGGAAGTCTATCATTACTGCACCAAATTTTTTTTCCTTAATTCTTTTGGCTTGTCTAACCCTTAGGATGTTCAGTTCCAGGATGGCAAATATTCCTACATAGAGAGCTAAGTACTATCCCATGACAAATGAAAGGATGTTTAATAGCATTAACACATTTCCTGTGATCCAAGACACCCAAGGAACTAATATAAACCATCACAACTTTCCAATTAAAAGCAGCACCAAGAAAAGGTAGGAACTGAATACAATTTGTCATTAGTGTCCTAAAATTTCTTTCCAAATTCCTTTGTGTTCTTTAAACACTCTGTCATAAACACTGTGCCTCCAACTATTCCTTAATATGTCTGGGTATAGGAGAGGTCATGGAATAAGTAAATGACTATAAGGAGAAGGCATATAGAATTCTTCCCCAAAATGTCCAGCAAGCTTAATAAAGCTAATAGCAGAAAAATCCTACTTCTAGTGAACCCTATCAAGAAATTTTGATTTCATCAAATGTCAGATACCTTACTCTACTTTCTCCAGGAAAACTGGGACTCGGAGTTAATGGAATTAAGGAGAAACTCTCCTCCTAGGGTTCCTGGTTCTGTCTGGATTTTCTGAGTAGCTGATTCCTTAGGCCTCCACAGATGACAGAGCACTCAGCCTTGATTCAACACAGAAGATGAAGCCAGATTTTTTTTTTTTTCACTTACCATAAAATAAGATTGCTTGTAATGACTCTAAATCATCTTAAGTAGCTGGGAATCTGTAAACTTTCATTCAAAAATGCTTAAATTTTGTTTAAAGAGAGAGTGTGGTTTTGTATTGCCATCCACAGATCCTAAGAGAACAAGGTCCAAAGGGCTTACTCTGTGTGTAGCACTAGGCTAAGTCCTGGGGAGGAGGGGCACAGGGGGGTGGGTGGGACACATGTGACCCTTTGGTGGCTCAGGGTATAGAGCAGATAAGAGTTTAAGACACAGGCTGGAATCAAGGGACTTGGTCTATAGAAATTGTAAGTGAGGCAGGAGGGCTGCTGTGCACAGGTTGTACCCTGGTGAGGTGGTGCTAAAATCTGTCCTTTCATTTCTAACCAATCTGTGTGTCCTGTCACCATTACTAATTGTTCCACCCATCTGGGGCCCTTTTGCAATTTGTCCAGAAAGAAACAGGATATACTAGAGGAGACCCTAGAGATGACAGGCCCAGGATTTCAGGTTCCTATTCTCAAAAGTACAACAAAAGCAAGGTGAATAGAATCGAGATTTATGTACAAGTGAGAACACTCTGGATTCCAGTTTTGAATGATAGCAAAGAGCAGCAAATAACTTTGATCTCATAATGAATTAATTTCTGATAATCAAATGAAACTTCAAAATCAATCAATGTAGTAGGCAGAATACGCTCCCACACACATCCTAATTCCCAGAACCTGAGAATATGTTAAATTCCATGGCAAAGGACATTTAAGTTGCAGATGGAAGTAAGTTTGCTAATCAGCCAACCTTAAAATAAGGAAAGTCTCCTGGCTTATACAGGTGAGTCCACTGTAATCACAAGGATCCTTAGAACAGCCCTAGTAAAAAGAATCCTTCAGTGATAAATCCAAAGAGAAAAAAGGAAAATAACTTAGGCAAGCATAGATATGGTTGTTAAAAATATACATCTCAAAAATCCCAACTATCATATTTCTTTATTAAAATAAATTAGAAAACCATATATATTTTCTATATAAAAGATTTGCCATGACAAAAATCTTGCCATATATTACCCAATTCCTATGGTTAAGAAAAATTGACAAGTTTATAAATCAGGGTTTTGTTTATACTGCTTGTAAAGAAAGATAAGCATGTATTTGATGAAGTACAAAATATCTGCTGAACCTGAGTAGTAGAAATCCAAGATATATGAACTTAACAACTTACAGAAGTATATGCATATTTTTCTACACTTATAGCCACTAATGTCTCCAGTTGGGCTTATAGGTTTAGCAAAAACACAGACATCATTATACTACATTTTATTTAGCCTCTTGTAACACATTTTGAATAGGGTAGAGCTTATTCTGTCGACTGTGTCACAATGGTATAATATGGTCGTAGGCACCAAGGGCTCTGAATTAAGTCAAAACAGTTGCTTCCTTCTCCTAACCCCAGCCTAGATCAGGCTTGTTATGTTTTGATAAAAACAATATTCCTGTACTTACCTCAAAATCTTACTTCAGAGAAGTACAACGTGGCCTAGGTGAATTTAAAAAATTAAAATCATTATAGATGGAAGTATACTATGATACAAACTTAGAAAAATACAAAACTAAATATGCACCTATGCTATGACCAGCAATTCTATTCTAAAATATGTACCCTAGAGAAATGAAAACATGGCCACACAAAAACTTGCAGTGACTTCACTCATAATAGTCAAAAAACTGAACAGAGGTGAACAGATAAATTGTAGTCATTGCATTTGAAGCAATAAAAAGAAATGAACTACTGATACTCGTAATGATATGGATGGATCTCAAATCCATGCTCAGTGAAAATTTTACAGAAAGTGCAGATATGAATGATTCCATTTATATAAAATTCTAGAACAGCAAAACTAATCTGTTCAAAAAAAAAAAAACATCAAAAGAGTGGTGTTGGGAGCAGAGATTGACTTGCAAAGGCACACAAGGGAACTTTCTGGGTGATGGGAAGTGGTTTGGGTTACACAGGGGCATACATTTACCAAGATCATCAAATTGCAGACTTAAGACTCAAGAATTTAACTGTATATAAATTTTACCTCAAAAACTCAAACAGCTAAATTTGAGTGTTTATTATATTGAAGTGCTTAGGGGGTCAAGAGTACTGATTATTGTCTGTAATTTATTTTGAAATGCATCAAAAAATGGATAGATAAATAGAAAGAATAGACATGTGATAACAAATATAAAATTTGGACGTGGTTCCATAGTGTAGCAATTAGCACACCTGCTTTACACACAGAATGTCCTGGGTTCGTGCCCCCGTGAAGCCACGGTCCATGGTCTACGGCCATGCCACCCTAAACAAGCCTGATGTCTGATCTCGGAAGCTAAGCAGGGTCAAGCCTGGTTAGTATTTGGATGGGAGACCACCTAGGAAGACCAGGTGCTGTAGGCATAAATAATAATAAATAATAAAAATAAAAATAAAGTTTGAAAAGAACGTCAATTTTAAAAAGTAATAATTAATAGATACAAGCATCCACAATTGAGTAGCCAATCAAAGGACCACTTCATAGTTAGAATTTCAATATTCGCCAATCCTATTTGCCCTCATACTGCTGCCTGATGGACCTGTAGCAAGTCTATAATCATAGTCCACACCTTTGTGTGAATACTAACTCTCACTCAAAGAGATTTACATGGCATTTCATTGCTCTAAACATTTCATTATAAGTCAGTCTCTCAAGGTTCAAGAACAACCCTAGATCAAGGAAGGTGAAAATTTACTTTGCTAATGCAGAATGAGAATTTACTGCATAAGAAAGAACCATTCAAATTCTAAACTTCTATGAAGTTAGGATAGCCAAAGTCCTCTGGGTCCTTTAGAACTAATTCCTAAAACAAAGGTCTGGCTCATAAAGAATTATGAGGATATTAAGATGATCTTATTTATCTCCTCGGGAGAGCTTAGGACTTCCCTTACAATGGTTAGCAATTCTGTGCCACTGGGAAGACAATTTTAAGGTCTCCTTCAGCAAATATATCTCAATATCTGAAATGGTTTTTTGTACTCAGTACATGATTCACTTATTTATAGGATTTTCATCAAACCTTTATTTTTCTTTCTTTCATTTCATACAAATAAAGACACCAAACTTTTCTTGACTTTTCCTTCTTTGGATTTATTTTGTTTGAAAATTAAGAGAAAGACTGCTCTGTCAGAATCCAAACAACCCCATCTAGCACTGTGAGTAAAGTTATTTTGTGAATGGTCAGAATTTGCCCTTGCATGTGCCCTTGACCTAAAATACTTCCATTCCTCCAAGGTAGAGCAATATAGAAATTGTTGGGTTTCTCTCTTTGCTAAGCTCAGTCTCTTAATAATGTCTCATAAATTATCACAATTCTTAGAAGTCTTTTGGTAGGAAATCTAGATGAGGAAACTTTCTTAGCAAAAGGAACCCAACCCTCCGATACAGACTACAATTCAGAATTAGTACAAAATTAAGGATGTGTTTTTTTTAACTCTTAAGATAAAATCAGATGAAGATTAGAAATAGCATTCTTTCTTTGATATATCTTATTTTAGAAAATTATTTATTCTGGTTTTGAAAAATATATATACCAAGGGAAAATAAAATTGAAAATTAAGATAATATTGAGTGGCCAATGTAACTTTGACAGCTCTTACTGTTGTTCTTTCACAGACACGGCTAAAATTGAAGAAATGTCCCTAAATTCAACTAATTGTTCTCCTTCTTTGAAACAGTCTGCTCAACAGACATGTAATATTTCCCAGAGACTTCTTTTAAGGTTTGATTTATTCAAAATAAGCTTCAGCCTTTGACCTTCAAGAAAATGACAATGAAAGTTCCATGTAAATTATTACAGGGTCAAAGAATTTAGCTTCATACTAACCTTTCTTATCCTTGAATCAGAAAATGTTCCAAACATAACACCTTTTTCATTTTTAATCCATTAATCTAAGCAATTATGGAGAGCTAACTGTAAATTGGTTGGATGCTGTCAGTGCCCCATTGCCCATGCAATTTTGAACCCGAAATGCTGGCCTTTTGTTAGATATAATACCTCCTTCATCAGTTTACAAGACTAATAACTCCTTTATTTGAGTGTGTGTATAAATGTGTGCATGTGTGGCATGCAGAAGAGAAAGCACTAACAAAATAGGTTGGGGAGCATTGGATAAGAGTCTTTTCTTTTTTTTTTTTTTCCACATTCCTTGTTTTAACTGTTTAGAATTAACCAGTTCTGCAAGCAAATCTAATCTATCAAGTGCCACAAGATTTTGCTATAAATCACTATTCAAAAAGCATTTATTGAGCTCCTACTTTGTACCGCAGCCAGAAGATATGTTTGTCACCTTGAGAAGCTTATGTTACAGAATATGATCAGGTGGTAAAGTAAAACAAGAGGATTTGCTGTTTATCTGATTTGGCACTGAAATTCTCCGTAATAAAAATAAACAGAAAAACACTTTGACAAGATGCCTCTAAGTTCTCTTGTAGAACTGAAACTCTATGAATTCATTATACATTAGACATTTTGAACTTGGAGGAAGAGTGAGAAGCCCAATTTAGTATAGTTAAAGTTAGTCTGCTATACAGATATCCAGGGAATTGAATAACAAAAAATCATCTCAACACCTTCATTCTAGCAACCTAGTCCACACTTATTCCTCCTTAATGTCAAGTCTCAACTACCTAATGGTTCCACTACTTCCTACTTTAGCTTCTATAATTTCTACTTCTCTTGCTACTACTCAGTGCCTCTGTTCCTCTTCCCTCAGCCTTTGGCTTTTGCATGTGATGTCACTGGCAACCTTATGGAGACAACTAAGAAATTTCTTTTTGTGAGTCTCTGTGCTTCTGAGTTGCTTTATCATTTGCGTGTCTCACATCTGAATGCCTTAAGAAGATCTAACCAGGTCCAGTCTGCTACCTCCTGTATGGAGTATCCTGTTTCCCAGGCCTCTCATGCCTTGACAGGCCACCCCACAGATCACTGGCCAGTATAGTGCTGCCTTCAACTCAAGTGCTGCCTTGGTCCAATCAGCTGTGCACCCAAGCAAGAACTCCCCTGTGCCCAGGGTAAGGAACCACCTATGCCTGTGTCATTCAAAAACAGGATACAAAGATAGGCATTAAAACAATCACCTAAAATAATTAGGACACCATACATTTCCTCAGACTGTACCTAGACCATCACTAACTTAAATTTCATCTGGTATATACATAAGGATGAAATTCAGAAATTTTGGCTGGGTCACCTTTATAGCAATGGCAAAATAAGGAAGACCTAATTTCTATGCTAAGAATACTACTTTAAAAATTTCACCCTTAAAAGCAGAAGTTTAAAGAAATAAAATAACTCACATATTGCCTTTTCAAATTATGAGCTTGGTTATTAACATAGCAAAAATATAGACCTAGTTTCTGATGAAAAATCTAAATCTTAAAAAAAAAAAAAAAATCTAGCCACAAAGATCAGAAACATTTATCAAAGGGGCTTATGTTTCTGATAAATATTTAAGTGTGTAAGGCAGAACCACTGAGAACAATAAATACTTTATAGCTGGTACTTTGTCAAACCTATAAGTGGCTCTGCCTTAGAATTTTACATCATCACTGAATTTACAGTCATTTGATAAGTGGAACAGGGCAAGAATTATTTCTTTCTAAATCTAAACCAGGTAATAAATCTACCATCAGGATTCTTCTTATTGTCTGTTATCATCTGATGACAATGCCTTTTCCCTTCATTGTCTTGGCAGAAATATGCTATGTAAAATTACAATGTCATATCACTCACTGTGATTTAACACTATCCAGCCCATACCATTTTAATCAATCAAAATTGTCGCTTTTTAGTGTAATGATTTTGTGGTGAATTCCCTGTGTTTAATATGATATATGGTCCTACCTACCCGTTGATTTACTATTCTCTTCCAAAGTCTAACAGCTCAGGAGGCTGTTCTTGCTTTTGGACATCTTTGGAATTAGCAAACAAGAATAATTTGTGGTAATAAAATGTTCATTTCCATGGCACAATGAAGGTTGAAAAGGTATTATAAGTGATAGTAGCTGCAGCTACTTTTAAGTGGAAATAAAAGATGGTTTTTGTGAATTAAAACCACAAAAGACCTAGAGCTCTTCCCTCTACATTCACAAATGATTAAGACATCTGTAATACTATAACCAGGAACTTTGTACATAATTTTTCCTTCAATACTGTCAAGAAAAATCAGAAACACACAAAGTATTCCCCTTTACCAAATTTGGACATACAATGTACAAATTTCTTTGTTTTTTTTTTTAATTGCAAGATAAGCTAAAGTGATTCCTTAAATATTAATAAATGTTTTCTACTAGAGATAAGCTAATAAAAATCAAGCCCAGTTCCCATTTGTCAGTGATATTATGCATTTAAGATTGGCTACAGTGCAGTAAAAACCAACCACAAAATCTCACTGGCCAAACACTGTAACTTTTTGTTCATGCTGCATACTCCAAATAGGTCCACAGACAGTCATTTAGGGACTCAGTGGCTCAGGGACTCACACTACATACTCCACATAAGTCATAAGACAGTCACTGAGGGAGCCCGGTTTATAGAGGCTCCATCTGGAATATGTAGCCTCCTGAGACACCGTGGAAGGCAAAGAGAATTGCAGGTCCCCAGTCAGCGATTACATAACTAAATTGCATGTCTCTTGTGCTCATAGCCCATTGGCCAGAACTAGTTACATGGCTCTTCCCAACTGCAAGGTTAGGAGAAAATATTATCCTCCTGTGTTCCCAGAAAGAGAAAATAAAATATGGGTGAGTTCAAGAAGTCTCAACCTATATGTTCCTTAAAAATAAAATTTTCCAAATTTATTACAGGCAACTCCCCATGTAGAATCTTGAAAATCATGTATTTGCTCTGGAATCTATAATCTTAAACAACTAAAAAGAATATTACTTATATGTCACCGAATAAATTAACAATTGATTCCATTGTTTAAGCTGCCACATATATTTAAATAAGAGAAAAGCAAATAGCCTGCCTATAATTTAAGCTAATAAAAGCATTTTTAAAATTTTAAAACTTGTTCCAACTGGCAAAGTACTAAAAATAATTAAAAATAAAAATTCTCATTTTGACATCCAGTTATCCCAATTCTGGCTTACAGAAACATAAACAGTTTTAACACAAAATACTAATAAGAAATCTAAGATTTCAATATTTTAATTTAACCTCAGAATAATGAGTTGAGCTTCTTCCAAACTTATTAAAGTTGATCCTTCCTCATGTTATTGCTCCCACTGACTAGGTCAGATGCTGTCACTGCAGTTCCCAATGGGCAGAATCAAGAGCTCCTGGTTGAGCTGGTTCCCCAAGGCCTACCCTATGCTTACAGGTAAAGGAATATAAGAATTTATTCATTCATTCAACAAATATTTTTTGAGTACCTAATATGCACCAGGCCATCTGCCATACTCTGAAGGAAAAAACTGAAATAAACGACCCCTCTCCCCAAAAAATAGAATTCTTCCCTCTTAGACCTCACACACTAGTAAAAAAAGAGAACAAACAAGATTAAGGGGAGCACAGAATAAACAAACAAGTAAGGAGGATAATTCCATGTAGTGATGAAGGCTATGAAGAAAATAAAGTCAAGCAAAAGGACAGAGACAGGAGTGGAGTTCATTGCTACTTTGGAGTAGATGGCCCGAAAAAATTTCTGAGGATGCGTCATTTAAGCTGAGAGCAGAAAGATACAAAGGAGCCATGGCAGAGAACTTTGGGTTGAAGGAATGCCAAAGACTTAAGACAGGAAAAAGCTTGACATAAGAAAGGGAAAACTCCAGGACCATGGGAATAGAGAATGAGGAAAACTAGTATATAGGCCAAGTCAAGACGGGATTAGGCAGGGAAAGGAAAATGGGTTAATGACAACTCAAGATAACTAAGTCCCTGGATTTCAAACCATTAATGTAGTATAAAACAGAAAATTTCAGGTGGTGATTAATAGTTGATACTAAGCTAGGACTGATTGTGTAAAAAATCATCCCCTATTCTAAAAGGCATTTTAGAAAATATTTAGATAGTTAAAATTATTGAGTAATCAATATAAACTTGAGGACTGTGAAGGTTGTTGGGGTGAGGGGAGAAATAAGAGATTGAGTCTTGCTTGAGAAATCTACAACTGAACAGAAAATGCAGAGGATATACCACTGAAGAGTGTATTAAGGACCTTTGAAAACAAAATGTAACTAAGTACAAGTTAACATGAAACAAATTATATCAAGTGCAGATGAGAGAGTCAGAAACAAGTTAATTACTCAAGAACAGAGTGGGTGAATTTTATTTAGAATTTTGCAGTGGAGACTAGATGAAAGATTTGCTTGTAGAATGCTAGAAAAAGTCAAAGTAAGTTACCCCATGTGAAGCTAAAAGAAGTGTGCCAGTGTGAATAAAAAAAAAAATGGTTATTGTTTTTGGTAATCTATTTGCTGTGCAACAAATCATCATAGAATCTAATGGCTTAAGGCAATTTATTAGATGTTCTGTGGATTGACTGAGCTCTGCTGGGTGACACTTACTGGGTTCTTTCATACAAGGGAGTAAGAAAATGGCTAAGGCTCGATTAGGCTGCTCATCCAAGATAGCAAGTATGCTGGCTCTGAGAGGGAGCTCAGAGATTCAATTGCAGTGCCTACAAGTGGCCTGTGTTGCTTGGGGTTCTAACAGCAGCAGCCTCTAATTTCTAACGGGGAATGTCTCATAGGTAAGCATTTCAACAGAACAAGGCAGAAGTTAAGCTTTTTATTACCCAGCCTCAGAAGTCCCATAAGATCACTTTCACCACATTCTATTAGTCAAGCAAGTCACTAAGGTCAACCAATATTCAAGGGGAAAGAAATTAAACTCCACCCCTTAACACAAGTAGAACCATGTGTAAAGACCAGAATTCATAAAAGCAATCTTTTACTATCTACCACAGCCTACCCTTTAGCCACCAAAATTCATTCCCATCCCACTCATTCTCCCAAGACTCCCAACATCCTCAAACCACTATGTCATCAGGCTCAAGCTTGATCATATCATATCACTTAATTAAGTCCAGGTGCAGATATGCTCTTTTTTTTTTTTTGAGTTCAAGCTTTTTATTTTTCAATTACAGTTGGTATTCAATATAACTGTATATTAGTTTTAGGTATACAGTATAGTGGTTAGGCATTTATATAATTAATTTATAAAGTGATTCCCCAGATAAGTATAGTACCCAGCTGGCACCATATAGTTACTACATTATTGACTATATTCCCTAATCTGTACTTTATACACCTGTGACTATTCTGTAACTACTACTTTGTACTTCTTAATCCCTTCACCTTTTTACCCAGCCCCCCAACTTCCCTCCCATCTGGCAACAGTTTCTTCTCTGTATCTATAAGTCTGTTTCTGTTTTGTTTGTCCCTTTATTTTGTTCTTTATACCACATTTAAGTGACATCATGTGGTATTTGTCTTTCTCCGTCTGACTTATTTTATTTAGCATAATACTCTCTAAGTCTATCCACATTGTCACAAATAGTGAGATTTCATTATTTTTTATAGCTGAGTAATATTACATTGTATATATGTACTACTTTTTTATCCAATCATTTCTTGATGGGCAATTGGGCTGCTTCCATTTCCTGGCTATTGTAAATAATGCTGCAATGAACATAGGGGTGCTGTGCATATGTCTTTTCAAATTAGTGTTTTGGATTTCTTAAGATAAATACTCAGAAGTAGAATTGCTGGGTCATAAGGCAGTTCTATTTTTAATTTTTTGAAGAACTTCCATACTGTTTTCAATAGTGGCTGTATCAATTTCCAATCCCACCAACAGTACACAAGGGTTCCCTTTTCTCCACATCCTCACCAACACCTGTCGTTTGTTGATTTTTTTGTTAGTCATTCTGACAGGTGTGAAGTGATGCCTCATTGTGGTTTTAATTTGCATTCCTCTGATGGTTAATGACATTAAGCATCTGCATCTTTTCATATGTCTATTGGCCATCCATATGTCCTCTTTGGAGAAACATCTATTCAAGTCCTCTGCCCATTTTTAATTGGATTTTTTTTATTTTTGGTGTTAAGTTGTATGAGTTCTTTATCAATTTTGGATAATTAACCCCTTATGGGACATATGATTGGGAATTACCTTCTCCCATTGTCTTTTAATTTTGTTATGGTTTCCTTTGATGTGCAAAAACTTTTTACTTTGATGTAGTCCCATTTGTTTATTTTTTTTTTTATTTCTCTTGCCTGAGGAGATATATCAGAAAAAAAGTATTATTAAGAGCAATGGTAGAGAGCTTACCCAAATGTTGTCTTATAAGAGTTCTACGGTTTCAGGTCTTACATTTAAGTCTTTAATCCATTTTGAGTTTATTCTTGTATATGGTATAAGGAGGTGGTCTAGTTTCATTTTTTTTCATGTACCTGTCCAGTTTTCCCAACACCATTTATAGAGACACTGTCTTTACCCCATTGTACATTCTTGCTTCCTTTGTCATAGATTGACTGTTTAGGTGTGGATATATGTCTGGGCTCTCTTTTCTGTTCCTTTGATCTATGTGTCTCTTTTTATGCTAGTACCAAAGCCTTGTAGTATAGGTTTGATATCAGGTAACATGATAACTCCAACATTGTTCTTCTTTCTCAAGAATGCAGTGGCTATTCATGGACTTTTGTGGATCCATATTAATTTTAGAATTATTTGCTCTAATTCTGTAAAAAAAAAAAAATGTCATTGGTCTCTTAATAGGGATTACACTGAATCTACAGATTGCTTTAAGTAGTATGGACATTTTAATGATGTCAGTTCTACCTATCCATGAGCATATTTCCTTCCATTTATTTGTATCTTCTTCAATTTCTTTCTTCAATGTTTCATAACTTTCTGAGTACAGGTCTGTTACCTCCTTGGTTAAATTTATTCCTAGGTATTTTATTGTTTTTGATGAAATTCTAAATAGGATTGTTTTCATAATTTCTCTTTCCGATGGTTCATTATTGGTGAATAAAAATCAAACTGATTTCTGAATATTAATTTTGTATCCTGCTACTTTACTAAATTCATTAACAGTTCTATCAGTTTTTTGGTGGACTCTTTAGTGTTCTCTATATATAGTAGCATCTCATCTGCAAATAATGACAGCTTTATTTCTTCCTTTCAAATTTGGATGCCTTTTATCTCTTTTTCTTGTCTGACTGCCATACACCTAGGAGTTGTAATACTATGTTGAATAAAAGTGATGAATGAACATCCTTCTCTTGTTCCTGATCTTAAGGAAAACACTTTTATATTTTCCCTATTAAGTGTGATGTTGGATGTGGATTAGTCAAAGATGGTCTTTTTGATGTCGAGGTATTCTCCCTCTATTCTCACTTTGCTGAGAGTTTTTATCATAAATGAATGCCGAATTTTGTCAAATGGTTTTTTTCTGCATCTAGTGATATGACCACATAATTTTTATACTACATTCTGTTTATATGGTGTATCACCTTAATTAATTTGTAGATATTGAACCAAACCTCCATCCCTGGAATAAATCCCAGTTGGTCATGCTGTATGATCTTTTCAATGTATTACTGAATTCAGTTCGCTAACATTTTTTTTGGAGAATTTTTGGATCTATGTTCATCAGGGATATCAGCCTATAATTTTCTCTTTTTGGTAATGTCTATGTCTGGTTTTAGAATCAGAGTAATGATGGCCTCATAAAATGAGGTTGGGAGCCTCCCATCCTCTTGAATTTTTTGGAATAGTTTGAGAAGAACAGGTATTTATTCTTCTTTGAATATTTGATAAAATTCACCTGAGAATCCATTGAGTCTAAGACTTAGTTTGTCGGCAGTTTTTTTTTTATTTCTGCTTCAATTTCATTAGTAGTAATTGATCTGTTCAGATTTTCTGTTTCTTCTTGATTCATTCTTAAAAGAGTACATGTTTCTGGGAATTTACCCATTTCTTCCAGATTGATCAATTTGTTGACATATAATTGTTCATAGTATTTTCTTATAATCCTTTGTATTTCTGGGGTGTCAGTTGTCATCATCTTTTATTTCTGATTTTATTTAATTGGGTCCACTCCCTTCTTGATAAGTGTAGTTAAAGGTTTATCAATTTTATCTTTCCAAGGATAACCTCTTGGTCATTGATATTTTGTTTTGGGCTTTTTTTTCAGACTCATTTATTTCTGCTCTGATTTTTATTATTCCCTTCCTCTACTCACTTTGGGCTTTGTTTGTTGTTCTTTTTTCAGTTGAATGGCTTATTTGAGATTTTTCTTCTTTCTTAACATAGGCCTATACTGCTAAAAATTTCCCTCTTAGTACTCCTTTTGCTGTATCCCATAGATTTTGGGTCTTTGTGTTTCATATTTATTTGTCTCAAGGTCATTTTTTATTTCTTCCCTGATCTCGTTGTTAACCCATTTGTTGTTTAGTAGCATGTTATTTAGCCATGTGTTTGTGTGTTTTTCAGTTCCTTGCTTGCAATTGATTTTTTGTTTCATACCACTGTGATCAAAGAAGATGCTTGATATAATTTCAATCTTCTTAAATTTACTGAGACTTGTTTTGTCACTAACATGTGGTCTACCTTGGAAATTGTTCCATTTGCACTTGAGATACATATTTTTTTTCCTTCTTTGGGGTGAAATGCTCTAAAAATATGAAACAAATCTGTTTGTTCTAATGTGTTATTTAAAACTACTGTTTGTTGATTTTCTGTCTGGAAGATCTGTCCAGTAGGGTGTAAAGTCCCCTACTATGACTATATTACTGTCAATCTCTCTCGTTATGTCAGTCAACATTTTCTTTATATATTTAGGTGCTATATTGGTTGCATAAATGTTTACTAGGGTTATGTCATCTTGTTAGATTGATCCCTTTATCATTATATAATGTCCTTCTTTGCCTCTTATTATAGCCTTTGTTTTAAAGTCTATTTTGTCTGATAAGTATTGCTACCCTAGCTTTTTTATCATTTCTATTTGCATAAAATATCTTTTTCCATCCCTTTACTTTCAGTCTGTGTGTGTTTCTGTGTTTCTCGATCTGAAGTGGGTCTCTTGTAGACAGCATATGTATGGGTCTTGTTTTTTTATCTATTTGGCTATCATATATATTTTGATTAGCGCATTTAATTCATTTACATTTAAAGTGATATTGATAGGTACATAGTTAATGCCATTTTATTGTTCATATTTATTATCTCCTACCCTTTCTTCTTCTTAAAGAAGTCCATTTAACATTTCTTGCAATACCAGTTTGGTGATGATGAATCCTTTAGCTTTTAGCTTTTTCTTATCTCACCTTCAATTTAATTGATAGCCTTGATGGGTTGAATAGTCTTGGTTGTAGGTCCTTTTTTTTCATCACTTTGAATATTTTGTACCAATCCCTTCTGGCCTGCAAAATTTCTGTTAAGAAATCAGTTGACAGTCTTATGAGAGCTCCCTTGTAGATAACCAGCTGTCTTTCTCTTGCTGCTTTTAAGATTCTCTTTTTCTTTAACCTTCGTTATATTAATTATTATGTGTCTTAGTGTGGGCCTGTTTGGGTTTATCTTGTTTGGGACTCTGCATTTCCTAGACTTGTATGTCTACTTTCTTGATCAGGTTCAGAAAGTTTTCCATCATTAGTTCTTCAAATAGTTTCTCAATCTTATGCTTTCTCTCTTTTCCTTCTGGTGCCTCTACAATGCAAATATTGTTACACTTGACGTTGTCCCCTAAGTTCCCCTAACTATCTCTGCTGAAGTTTTCACTAAGTTCTCTGAACATCTTTATAACTAGTGTTTTGAACTCTGAAGCTGGTAGATTGCTTGCCTCTGTTTCATTTAGTTATTTCTTTGGAGTTTTCTCCTGTCATGTCCTGTTTTCTCCTGTTTATTTAGCTAGCCAAGGAATGTGAGTTTATTTGGGACATGTAATTTTTTTATTTTTTTCTTTTCGCTGTTTCTGTGGGTGTTTTTTCTGCCACCTTATAATCAGAGTTGCTGATTTGATTCTCTGCTTCATCTAATCTGCTATTGATTCCGTCTAATGTATTTATTTCGGTTATTGTATTCTTTATTTCTTTTTTTATGGTTTTTATGTCTTTTATTATGCTTACTATCTCTGCTGAAGTTTTCACTAAGTTCTCTGAACATCTTTATAACTAGTGTTTTGAACTCTGAAGCTGGTAGATTGCTTGCCTCTGTTTCATTTAGTTATTTCTTTGGAGTTTTCTCCTGTCATGTCCTGTTTTCTCCTGTTTATTTAGCTAGCCAAGGAATGTGAGCTTATTTGGGACATGTTTCTTTTCTCTTCATTTTGGCTGCCTCTCTCTGCTTGTTTCTATGTATTAGGTAGATCCTCTATGTCTCTCAGTCTCATCAGATAGTTTTATGGAATAGGTATCCTGTGGGGCACAGTCTCCCTCATCACCTGAGCCAGATGTTCCAAGTGTGTCCCTTATGTGGGTTTTGTGTCCTCTTGTTGTAGTTGAGCTTTGATTGCTGTTGGCATGTCAGTGGGTGGGACTGACCCTCAGGCTGACTAGCTGTGAGGGTCAGCAATGACTATAACATATAAGTTACTGTGTGGGGCTGACCTCACAGAGCAGGATTCATCCCAGCAGGCTCTGGTGCTTGCCAAAACCACCTTCTGGGTGTGCCACTTGTGTGGCTATAAGCTGGTGCTCTGATGTGGTCTGAAGCTAGCTACTGGCTGTGTTGATTCTGGGGCCTCTTGGGAGGGGCTCTAGTACAGGCCAAGGTCAACTGCTACCTGTGACTGGCCTGGGACTACCTGGTAGGAGTTACTAAGTGATCTGCAGTTGGTAACTGCCTGTGCTGGATCTGGAGGCATGTGGGCTAGGCCTCGCTGAACCAAAGCCAACTGCCACCAGCAGCTGGGCAGCTCAGCAATTGATACATGGCACCCCAAGGCCTGCCACCTCTTGCCAGCTGCCTGTAAAACTCAGCTGCTGAAAGAGCCTTGGACAGTATTTGAGCTGAGTGATGCAGTGTCTCCAGGAGTCACCAGGGTGGGATGAGTGGTGTTCACCAGGTTAATGCAGATTCAAATTTGGCACAAGTACTGAGCCTGGATTTGACCCATGGGCTGAAGCTTGATATATAAATTGTTGGTTGGCTAACTGGACCCATACAGGAGGGCAAGGAGAGCTGGGAGAGGCATGCCACTGGACTGGTGGATGGATATTTAATAAGCTCAGGTTTAGTTCTTCAAGTATAGTTCCTATTAACTGAAGAGACAAATTATCTGTCACATCCACATCACACAATGGTGAGAAGGCATAAGATAACTGAAATAGATATTCCTCTTCACAGAGACAAAATAAAAGCACACAGCAGGTCCACAACAGTTCTGAAATCCATTCAAACATATGTCACCAATTATTTGTTATGGCACAGTCCTGTTTCCTAAGAATGATTCATTGGCGCTTTGGGCTGCTACCTCTGAGATCTTAGTTCTGCTCTCTGAGTCAACCCTCTTTCCCCATTAGACAAGTCATCCTTGTAATTAGTTTTTTTCAGCTTGCTTTCTGCAGGTTAGGGAAACAAAAACTTCTTATCATTTTGTACTATCGTATTCCTTGCATTCCAAGTTTCTATAATTCCTTTTAAAACTTGTGGGCTTCCTGTGTGTCTAATTGTAATCCATTCCATTCAACAAAAGTCACATCCCAATTTCTTCCAAAAAAAAAAAAAATACTTGGCCTAAGCATTAATGTCCTGTGGGACAATGCCCTTAAGATACTTGGAAGTTTTGTTTTGTCTAGTCAAGAGTCTTCAGGGGCTCTATTTTTAGCAGAAAGGGCATACCCAAATATTCTTAGAAGTCCTGTTAAGCATACTTTTACATTTTTTCAGGTTACAACAAAAGGTCTTACAGGCAGACTCTTGAGATCTTTACCATACTGAATTTGATCTTTACTCTGATGGCATCATTGACTAGGAGAATTTTTTTTAGGAGACTAAAGAAGAGAAACTTTTTTTTAACACAGAAAATCCTAACTTCCTTATATTTCCTCTAATTTTTCTCAAAACTGTTCCTTTGATTTCTCTAAATTTTATGCAGAACAGTTGCTTCTTGAGTCCATATCTCTCTTCTCATTTTATTTTCGCACCAGCACTAAAAAAACTACCTGGCAATGTGTAAATCTACTCACCAGATTCATAAGTTCATTAGGTACATATATCAGAGTGTATGCTGTTTCACTTTTACCCCCAAATCTTATTCACATTTCTGTTGTGGCAACTCTAACCCAGAACCATATAAGGAAAAGTGAGAAACAGACAAAGCTTAGCTGATACAGTACAAAACCACCACATTTACAGAAGTAGCAAAAATGATGTTCCTCCCTTTCTTATAAGCTTATCCCTCTTTTTCTACAAACACTGCAAAAATTAAAAGAAAATAAATAAAAGCTTCATATTCTATAACAAATTGTGAGTTTTCTTAACATGTCAATTATTGTTATGAAGACAAAACTATTAACAGTTCTTATATTATGTAGTAACCTACTACCTTCTTGTGCACGTGTAAAATCTTTCCCTTAATCTCTTCTTACTCCTCAGGCCTGACTGCCCTCTAGTCAGAGTAACTTCATCAGTTATTATTCTATTTATATAATTATAAATGTTTGTTTAAATGAAATTTAATCAATACAGAAAAGCATAATGAGAGCAAACATTATTAGAAATTTCACAGCACTGCAACATCCACTGTTAACACTTTAGTGACCACTGTCTCATTGTTCTCTTTATGCATATGTATACACACACATTTCTACATCTTTCAAGGTATTTTTCATTGAGAATTTTCTTTCTTCCTTCTTTCTTTCCTTCCCTCCTTCGTTCCTTCCTTCCCTCCTTCCTTCTCTCCTATCTCCCTTCCTTTCATAATGTGTTTGTTTTCCTTGACTTCCTTTTACCATTCTATAAGTTACCACATCTCCATCAAGTTAACCGGTATAAGAAACCTCGAATAAAGTTTTCTGTGGCTTTCACTTTGTTGCGGGGCAAGAAGGGTGGTTGGTATAGTTTCTCATGGTTTATCTTTATTTTTTGAAGATCTCTCCAACTCAACTAATAAAAGATAGTTAATAACTTTTTTCAATAAATTCATAATATATAAACCCCTACTCATGTTGGAATTTGTATCTTGTATATGATAAAAGAAATTAAGAGCCCATTTTTACTTTCTTCAAAATGAACACCCAGTTGTATTAACACTATTTATGAAATGAAACATGTATCCTCCTCCAAAATTGCCATATATTAAATCTCTCATATACTGGCTTGAGCTCTCTATTTTACTCTTCCAATATCATAGTGTTTATTAGTAATGGATTAATGTTTTAATATATATTGAAACAAATTTATTCTCACTATTCATCATTTCCTAACCTTCTTGGCTACTTTTGTGGTTCATTCTTTTGTATTCAAAAAGTCAGTACCATTTTATCCAATATATTTAAAAATACTGAGATTCCAGTTAGAATTACATCAAATGTATGTATTGGTTTGCCATTATCGACATTTTGTGTCATTGAGTCTTCCCAACCAAGAGCATATTATCTTTCAGACTGGTTAATGGACTTCAACAGATGTTATAGTTTTCTGCATAAAGATGTCATTTCCTTCTCTGTAAGTTTATCTCTAATATTTCATTATTTCCCTACTGAATGGCAGTAAAGAGCAAATAAGCCTAAATCACAAACTTGATGTTTAGCTCCTGGATAATTAGCATGGACTATGACTAAGTTTTCAAGCAGAATTATTTTACAGAGCTGAGCTAGTGAGATTCCTACATTAACAAAGTCAAGGTCACAGGGCAGCCCCCTTGTAGAACAGTTACATCAGGCTGGCAAAAAGTAGGAGTGAACCACAGCAAATCCACAGTCACTAAGAGACAAAAGAAAAAAAAATGCGCATACTACTTATCCCTTGAATTTGATTGAAACATTTTATAAGGAGCAACTGATTAATATACATATATGCAGATGTATATGTGTGTATAGCTTTCATGGTTAAATGGTTTAAAATAAAATGTGACTAGTGGCAAAATCCAATCTGCAAATGTATAAACCACCCTCAGTTTACACTTCACACAAACTGCCTCTTCAGCAAACTGCTTCTGTCTTAATCAGAGGTTACAAGTAACATTAGTAATGAAAGAAAAATGTTGGTTCTCCACTCTAGATATCAACTTCATTTTTTTTTTTTAATTTTATCCTGAAAAGTCAAAAATGCAATCATTTTATTTGGTTATTTTATTTGGTTATTCTATAATCAAGAACACTAATCTTTTGAGAGACAGTACAACAGGAAGGCGAACAGTGTGTGAATTTTACTGACTGTTCTTTATGGTAATTGGGCTGTAGCTATAATCACTGTATTCTAATTTCGAGACAAATACAAAAACAGATCAATTGGTTAGCTGAATAGTTTTGTATATCCTTGAATACCAAATTACCTTTTGACTTTCCTATTAGAGTATTGTAGGGTTGGGATGAACTTTAGTGTCTTATATCTCAGACATTAAACTCTACTCGCTTTTATTATGTATCTTTCCAATAAACATGCTATCCAACCAAAGTTTAGTTAAGGGGCGGGTAAGCTAGACAGCTGCCAAGGGTGTCAGGCCATCATAGACATCAAAAAAATCCCTCAAATAAATTGAAAATACAGCATCAGGCAACTGAGGTTTTATACATGATTCCTTATATAACTATCAACTTATATAAGAAGTAATATAAAAATATGAGTGTACTTTTTGGAATATATATGAAAAAAACATTTTTTCTGAAATATACATTTTTCAAATATTTTCTGGATATATATCTAGAAATATATATTATGTATATTATTCACAATCCCTACTGCTCTTTATGGAAAATATATCCTTTATTTAAAAAAAAACTCAGTCATTATAATGGCTTTCAACACACTTGAGGAAAATATTATGGTGTAGACAGAGGCAGTGGTGAAATTCTAAATATTTACTAACCAATACAGCAAGCACATCAGCTTACCAATGCTTCTTTCTCTGGGGAAAAAAAAAAATAAGGAGAGCTAATACATCTATGTCTTTGTCTCTAGACTAAATATTCCCATGACTTTCAGAACTGGCTTCATTAGCATGGTTTCAAATCCTCTCCCAATGCTGGTTCTTCTCCTCTTCCACCAAAGCTACAGTCCTCATGGATAAAGACAACAGTCCATATGTGCTCCCACCAATAGGGCAACAGCAGCATGACCACCTCTTTCTTTATACCATACTTTTAAAAGACTTGAAAACTGCACTAGCTTCTTTGGCAGGTTCATCATCCTCATAAGGTCAACCTTATGAGTTACCTTTCTATAATCTTTTAATACTACCTTATTACATTCAAGGTTTATGTTAAAATACTTAATTAGAAAAACAGACACCTATTTTATGACTGTAATAAGAGATAACCTACTCCAAAATGCATGAATCAGAATCTGCTAATGTGTAACATATTTACTCTAAATGCTTAAATTAAAAAGAAGTGTATTACACTTAACAATTTAACATTTCCATGACTGCAAGAAGCAACTTTTCTACCAATGTTTATTTCTACTATGATGAGTGTATTACCATATCAACTCCTAGGAGTTAGCTGTGTCTATAACAGGCATCAGAAAATTAAATGTATAACTAATATTCAAAGAGACTGCAATAAAAAATTAGTGTGGTAATTACCAATGTTGAAGGTGAAGAGTTTTAATCAAATCACTTTCTTAAGTCCCTATATTTTCATTTTAAAATGTGTTTGAGAAATCGCAGTGAAGGTTGCTGCTTTCAACATCAAATGCAAGTCTAATTAGTACCTTTTTACTGCAATTAATAACTGTTACACTCAGCATTCTTTAAATCAGTATACATAGGTTCTCCCTTGTTTTTTTCTCTTCATCTAACCCTTAACCTGCTGTGTTTGGCAACAGAGAAGAGTGTTCATTTTGTTTGGAAAAAATAATTGCAATTCGTACTGTCCAGGAGATTTCCTCACAACTAGACAGAGTAGATATTTGAAGAGACTTTCAATTCCCTCTATTGCTTATGTTATGGCTTTTAACAGATTCTGAAGGATACCATCAGTTTTCTAGGCTAGTACCTCAAAGTGTTGCTCATATGAAATTTGCTTTCCATCAGTGTTCTATTTACTCGATGATATAAATCTCCTTTTATCCTCCCATTGAGATGGGATTTCCAGAACCAAATAGTTTTCTTTGGTACTTTATAATTTTCTGGCTACATTTACACACTTTGGTATTTGTTAGAGATGATAATTATTACATGAGTGTTAAATCAACAAGCACTAGTTCATTTAATTAACCAAGATGATAAAGGAAAATCTTACTCATGCCCTGATACCTCAAAATAGTAAAATAAAATGTATAATAGTGAAACAGAAAGAGCACTGGACTTGAAATCAGAAGACTTGAGCTGGAATCCTGATGTCTCTACTTATTTTACTACATATGGGATCCTGTACATGTTACTTAAACTCTCTAAGCTGCTGTTTCTTTATTTACAAGATCTTCAGTGAGTGTGTCAGCTAAACTCGAGGTAGCATGTGAGAAGAAACAGGGAGAGAAGGATGATTAAGAGATTTTTAGGCCTAAGAAATTAAGTATGACTTTACTACTTACTGAGGTAAGGAAGATGGCAAAAAAAATATTGAGAGTTTGTTTTTTTTGACATGGTATATTTGAAATATCTATACTATATCCAAGCAGAAATAATAAATAAGAAGTCTGATACAAAAGTCTAGAATTCAAGGAAAGGTATGAACTAACATGTTAATAATAATTACTTCTACCCACTATTCACCAAACATACTGGATGCTGTAGATAAATTATTTCTCAAGACAAACTTTTGCGTGCATGAGTATTTTTATCATAGTTATACTTTTCTAATAGTTAGCACAGTGTCTAGTTATGTAAGCTACTAAAATATTTTTTGAATGAATTTTCAAATGAAGATGTCAAGATTCAAAGAAACTTAGCCATAACTAGTAAGCAACAGAACCAAGATTCAAGATTAAACTTTTTTCTAATTCTAAACAGTTATTCTTATCTAATACCTTCTTACATAATAACTATAAAGCAACTTCGCACTCATTAGTTTATTGAGTCTTCACGATAGTCATTTCTGATAGGAGCAGATGAGAGATAGAGGCTCAGAGAAACTGAGTGGTTTGATACTACTGTGCATTTTGTCACTTTTGCCAGGGCTTTCTATCACTCACAGCTAAAGACAGTTATATACACTGCTGGTAGGACTGCAAATTGGTATAGCCGCTATGGAAAACAGTATGGAGGTTCCTCAAAAAACTAAGAATTGATCCACCACCATATGATCCAGCAATCTCTCTACTGGGTATTTACCCCCAAAGACTTGAAAACTCATATCCAAAACGATATTTTCACACCGACATTCACAGCAGCATTATTCACGGTGGCCAGGACACGGAAGCAATGGAATTGTCCTAGGATAGATGACTGGATAAAGAAGCTGTGGTACATATGTACAATGGAATATTACTTAGTCATAAGAAGAGATGAAATACAGCCATTTGCGATAACATGCATGGACCTTGAGATAATCATGCTAAGCGAAATAAGCCAGACAGAAAAAGTTGAAAACCACATGATATCGTTTATATGTGGGATATAAATCAAAAGCAACAAACAAGACAAACAGAAACTCATGGATATGGACATTAGACTAGTGATTACTAGAGGGGAGGGGGGAGGGGAGAGGTAGATGGGGTAAAAGGGGTCAAATATGTGATGACAGAAAGAAATCTAAACTATGGGAGGTGAACACACAACGTAAATATATATATGCCTTACTGTTAAATTGTACACCTGAAACATTGGATTTCGTTAACCAATGTCACCAAAAAAATAATAATAACAAATTTATAAATAAATAAATCTGCTTTCAAAAAAATTAAAAAATAAAAATAAATAAAGACAGTTACATAAGTTGACCATGCACAACCTTCTAACCTAAAGCTACTTATCATAGAAAACCTACTCCAGGCGTTTTCAAATACCTGAATAGATCACCTGATTGATTCACTGATTGAATCATATAAATTAATTAGTGCTGATATTTGGTTCTATGGCTTTGGTAGACACTGTAGTCAATCAAACTTCAAAACATTTTATCATAATGTGGCATAACGTGGCAAGATAATCTATAATAGTAATCATTTGAGTATTTTCTTGCTTCTTTGAAAACCCAAAAGAATGAGAGATACTGTCCTCGTCCACCTACCAAAGAGGAAATGAATCTTGGCCTCCCAGAAGTCTGGAAACTCTCTTGCTGAAGTATAAAATTAACAGGGTTCCATTTGGAAATGCTTCTGCTTAGAGAAGCCATAGAATCTGGAGAGAAGAGTAGGGTGGATGGACGACAAATGGCTCTACTTGAGGCAAAAGGATAACTTCCCTGAGCCTGGAAAAATGGAAGGTATTTGGGTATGAGGAGTGCCCTGGACGAAGGGGAAGGTTTTGGAGTGGGCCTTGGGAGATGAGTTAGTGGGATATTCACTCTGCCTAGAATGTTCTTCTGCCAAGTAGTTACATGGCTAGTTCCATAGTTCATCTAGGCCTCTATTCACATGTCACAAACTTCAGGAGGCCCTGTCTTACCACCTAAAAATATCTACCTCCAACATCCCACTATCACCTTCTCTCCCCTTACTTTGTTAAATATCAGATGTATGATCTCTAAAAACAGTGACATTTCCTGGTTCAAAAAGATTTTAACCAAGTTCCATAGTAGGAAGAATAAAGTGATTTGAACCTTGATCAACAATATTTCTGTGACTTTTAATGTTCTATTAAATCATATATTCATGATCTTTCTAAAATTTTCATTTATAACACATTTCATGCTTGCTTTTATAATGTCCTGCTTAAAAGTAAAAGAATTTTTCTAGCCATGTTTATGCTACATTATTCATAAATATTTTGGTATGTAGGTAGTAAGGGCTAAGGCAGTGACGGAGCTAGAGTAGGAGAATAAGTGGCTCACGAAACCACTTTGAATCAGCTTACTCTTGGTGAAACTCCTTTTCTTTAGATAGGCTTCACATAAATTAATTAATCCTAATATTTGGAGCTGGGGCCTGTGGGAGGTAATTATGTTTAGATGAGGTTATGACGGGGACACCCTCACAATAGAATTAATATCTTAGAAGAAGAGGAAGAACTCTGTGTGTCTTCATGTTCATGCAATAAGGAAAGTCCAGGTGAGGACATAACCAGAAGATAGCCATCTGCAAACCAGAAACGGGGCTCCCACCAGACACTGAATCTGCCTTGATCCTGGACTTCCCAGCCTTTGGAACTATAAAAAACAAATGTTTGTTGTTCAAGCCACCCCGTTTATGGTATCTGTTATAGTAGCCCAAGTTGACTAAGACATCATGTTATACAAAGGCAGGAGAATTGTAAAGTTATTGATATCCATGATTATACACATAGAGACACATGTACATGAACACAGAAAAATAAATGTCCCTATATGAAGGGAAGAGATAAATAAAGCAATTTGTATTTTTAAAAACTAAAAGAATCAACAAAATAACATACATAAGAAGAACACTGAAAGAAAAAAAAAAGATCTGGCATAAATCTAATTAATCATATCAGCATAGAGAGGTTCAGATTGGTTTTGGTAAACACAGGGTGGTTTTTGAGTGGAAAGTAAATAAGTGCACTGAGGTGCTGTACTAATCACATTTGTTCTAACATTGACCTTATAATAATTAAAAATTGACGCTTGCAACATAATACAGCTGTGCAATCATATTTAAACCTAATCATTTCATAGAGAGAGGAAAGCTGTACAAAAAGGTCAAAGACACTTTAATTTCATGACAGTAAATTTACTCTTTATTCCCAAAGTGAAAATGTCTAATTTCTAAAAGAGCAAACCAATAATTACTTATTATAAACCTATTTTAGTCAATACTTAATTTCTCTATATTGATTAGTGTTTAGACATTTAAAATGTACCCTACAGCAAGACTATGTGTTTACAATACTATTCTCCCTACTGATGTTTGTAAGTATTACAGGTATCGATTTAAGACATGTCTCAAAAATGCCAAACTTAATAGTAATCATATAAAAAAGGGTTTGACTCCTTTAAAACTGGAATTTAATTTTTAAATATTTGAATACTAGTGTCCTTAAAGGTCTCTGTATTACAATCGCTATTTCTGCCATTATATACTTTAATGATGGGTACTCGATTAAACTATGCATTATAATTCTCCTCTCCCAAAAGTAATAGAGAGAGAAAATATATAAATGATCAACATTATCATTCACGACTGAAGAAAATGTTTTTTATTTTATGTACTTTTGATTGTAAAATAAAGACTGGGATATTATTTCACCCTTAACTTGCATTCTGTGTAACTTAGAGCTCCTTGCAATAAAACAAAATGATGCTTCATCAGGATGTTACTGGGAGTACCAAGGCAATTTGTAAACTTTCTATCATTAAGTCTGAGTGTAACATCACTGTGAGGCAGGTATTAATATAACACTTCTCTCTTGAGGAGTTTGATGTATTTTACATAACTTTATTAACTCTTCTTAGAGCTTGGCAAAAAGGCTAAGATGTCTAACCATCTACCTCATTCACAAAACACACACAAAAATAAAAAAAGATTGTATATAGCTACATATTTTAAATTCTCTTTTATTACTAATCTGAAATTATGACCAAAGATAAGGTCAATTGGGTCACTCAATATATTTGGCTTTTGTTAGCACTGATGTTTTAACAGGTTTCAATTTCATAAATTTGAAGTCAAATTAAATACTTAAAAGATTATTAACCCCATGAATTATTGAGCAATACTGTTTCTGAAGATGGAAGAAATTTATGAGTAATAGTCAACTTTTCCCTTTATTAAAAACTGCAAAAGCAGGTTATGATCCTAGTAACAGGCATCACAACATCTTTAAATAAATCTATGCATCCCTTAGCAAGAGTGCAACTATGCACACATGGAGACAGCCTGAAGAGAGATATAAAGTGAAGGGCACAGAAATACTAACAATGTTTAATAGCTTACCAAGGGTCAACCACTATTTTAAAAAATCTACATGTATTAACTCATAAAATGGTGCAATATTATCCCCATTTTATGATGAGGAAACTGATGCTCAGAAAGCTGATCCAGTCTTAGATCACAAAGCTACTAAGTGGTAGAGTAGGAATACAACCCAAGATATATGATTCCAAAGCTCGAGTTCTTAGCCAATGTTCTAGAAAGGAAGAAAAGCTGCCCTTAGATGCCCTGATCCATGGTATACCCCATCAGAGAGTTCCAAGTCCATAACCCTTTTCCACTCCAATTGTAACATCTGTCATCTCACAGTCAATCTCAAAATCATCACTGAAGAATAAGTGCTCAAGTTTGTGTATTGTACTTTCAAAATATGGCACCAGAATTTAGAAGATGGTCACAAGGAGGTAGTATTAGTATAGTTAGAAGTACAGACCTTGGTGTCAAACAGACTTCAACAGGCTATCACTAGGCAAGTTACTTCTATCCAAGCTTTATAAAATAAAGATCATGAAACTTGCCACCTGGTGCTATAATGATAATTAAAAAAGGTTAATATTAAGTGCTTAAGACAGAGCCTCACATATAATAAGCACTCAAAAAGTGGTTGCCATTCAGCAGAGGAAACCATCAAAAAAACAAAAAGACAACTTACTGAATAGGAGACAATATTTGCCAATAATAAATCCCATAAGGGGTTAATATCCAAAATATATAAGGAACTCATACAATTTACCACCAAAAAGACACTCTGATTAAAAATGGGCAGAGGACCTGAATAGACATATCTCAAAAGAAGACACATAGCCAATAGACATATGAGAAGATGCAAATTAAAACCACAATAAGATATCACCTCATACCTGTCAGACTGGCTATCATCAAAAAAATCAACAAAAAAGTGTTGGTGAGGATGTAGAGAAAAGAGAACCCTCATGGAACTGTAAAGTGGTGTAGCCACTATGGAAAACAGTGTGAAGGTTTCTCAAAAAATTAAAAATAGAACTACCATATCACCCAGCAACCCCAATTCTGGCTATTTATCCAAAGAAATCCCAAACACTAATTTGAAAAGATATATGTATCCCTATGTTCATTGCAGCATTATTTACAATAGCCAAGATATGGAAGCAACCTAAGTGTCCACCAATAGACAACTAGATAAAGAAGTGGTGCATACATACAATGGAATAGTACTAGGCCATAAAAAAGAACAAAATATTACCATATGCAACACATGGATAGACCTAGAGAGTATTATGCTAAGTGAAATAAGTCAGAGAAAGACAAATACCATATGATTTCATTTATATTTGGAATTTTAAAAACATAATAAATTAACAAACAAAACAGAAACAAACTCACAGATATAGAGAGCAAACCGATGGTAGCCAGGTGGGAGGAGGGTTGGGGGGATGGGTCAAAAAGGTCAAGGGATCAAGAGGTACAAATTGGCAGGGATGTAAAGTGCAGCATAGGGAATATAACCAATAATATTGTAATAATTTTGTATGGTGTGGGAGAGTGCTAGACTTATCAGGGGGAACACTTTATAAGTTAAATAAATGTCTGGCCACTATGCTGTAAAAAAAAAAAAAAAAGTGTTACTATTATAGTAAGTTAATATAAAATTTTTTGAGCCATTCCCGAAACTCTGAAATTCAGAATCACACTACTGGTGGCAAACTGAACTGAACTGATTCTTTTATAAAATATGTGTTCTTGGCATTATGCATGATCTTGTTTGTTTAATTCTCAGAACAAATCTAGAATTAAAGTGTGGTTATGCCCACTTTTAAATTGGAAAATAAGCTTAGACATGTTGTTACTTGTCCATTATCCTGCCAGTAGAAATTAGATGATTAATCAATTAACTAACTAGATGTGTACCTAAAAGCAGATGAAAAGTACCAATAAGCAAGAAAATTATTTGAACAACTATCTCTAACTCAAAAAATTTGGAACTAAAAAGTTCCTAGACTGAAGTTCACATTATTTAGCTTTTACTGTAATTAGAGTAAAGCTCCACCTAGAAAGAGTAGTTAGAACAGAGATGATTAAGAGGAAAAATACTTCCCAAAAATATATCCCCCATGTCAAGCACACATCAGGTCCTTCTGCTACTTCTATCAAAGCTACCAAGGGAAAAAGGCTAAAGCAGGGCCAAGGTTAGGGTAGGAATTTCTGATAGTACTAGCGGGGAAACAGGTAAGAACTCTGCACTCACAGGCTGGGGCTCCAGGGGAAAGAGGTTAAGACTGTGGCACTGTAAAGTAGATTTGTTTCAAATAAGCCTCACCTGCATCCAAATATCCTGTAGAAGTCGGCTTCTGGTCTATTCACAGAAATCTGCAGAAAAAAGGAAAATTATATTACTCTTTCACTGACCTCCTGCCTGAACCTTAAGCTACCACTATTCCTTAAATTGCAAATATTGTAGTTATACAAAATAGACACCTCATGTTGAATTAGAACACTATTTTCTCTATTTAATGCATTCAAAAAGGTTATGTCATTTGCATAATATCTGCTATATATAAGAAAATTATTTAGCACTTTCACTTAAAGAACATGATTCAGAACTGACTCCAATATATACTTTATTTCCACAATAACTTTAAAGAAAACAGATTTAAGGAAAAGAATGGAATTTCCTCTTTCATTGGCCAATATACAAGCCAGTATGGAAAATATAGCAGATATCAAAGTAGTCATATATTAAAAGAAACACGAGCTCAATTATAAGGGCTCTGTTTATACAGATGTGGAAAAGAGTGGGAAAAAATACTTGACCCATATGTCAACAACAAATATAATTAAAAATATATTCATATTATACCAAGAACATATAAGATTGTGTGTTCCACTATCAATTATCAGGCAGCACCCAACCTAACCATTTCTTCTATGTTTAGAATATATGACCTCTCTCAATAATTCATTCTAACTTTTAACAATTGCCCTATTAAAGTAAATCTTTTTTATATAATTAAAATCACTCATATAATAGGATAGAAACACCTAGAATGATGCTAAGCACATACAAGTAACTCCACAAACATTTGTTGATGAGATGGTGATTCCAGCCTATTTCTCTTTTCTCTGACCTTAGTGGAGACAGGAGAAATGCTTAGGTAGGAACACTGGCAAAATGGTTAGAAATAAGAGGAAGTTGATTAGAGACAACTGCAGGGTAGGACTGAAGAAGAAAACAGCACAGAATGACTCACTGTGCCCTAGTACACTGTGATCTTAAAAGACATAGCCAGCCACCAACCAGAACTTGCTAAAGCATATACACAGAAAATCTATTGCCCTCTTGCTTTCCCACTTACTCCCATGCAAATAACTCCCAAATCAATCAATCTCTCTCTCTCTCTAACCCTGTCTTCTCCCAGAGTTCCAATTCCATTTATGTAACTGTATAATTGTATTGGGTGGTAGCATGGAAGGCATCTTTGGTAAGATCTAGTGAAAAGAACCATTATGAGTTGCGAACATTCTAGTGTGAGAAGTACTAACGTTAACAAGGAAAAATTTATTTGTCTTGCAGATTCTTCAGTCTCCTGAATCTTACTGGAGAAATTTAGGTAGGTGACTGGTTTAGAGCAGGACTCTCTGGTAATAGAATGGACTTTTTATCCTCAGCAATAAAAGATCCAACAAAGGGACTAAATTTAGATACTCTGACAGCACCTCAAACTCAAAATTTCTAAAATTAAACTTCCTAAAGAACTAGTTTCTGCGGACTTCCTTGTTTGTTAAGAATACACTTGTTCTCTCGGGCTCTAAACATGAGTCATCTTGCCTCACTCCTCACCCACCTCCATCATATCTAATTAAACATCAAGTCAAATCTGTTTTTTCTTCAGCACTTTTTTACAACCCTCTGCTGCTTTCTTTTCCCACTGCTTCATCTCTAATTTGGTTTTGACCTCATACTTGGCTCCTTGACTATAGCCCCTTGACTCTTCTGAACAGTTCATCTGGCAAGTAGCTTCTGCTTTGAGTTTGAGCTCTGCTTTGATTAGGTCACTATTCTTATCAGAAATAGTCTATGGGTCCCTCTTGTCTGCTGTACAAAAATATCCCAAGCTTCTTTCAAATACACCCCAAACTGCCTTCGGTCTTACCTTCTCCTATCTTTTTGGGCACCAGCCATGCTGGCTATAATCCCACTCCCCACCTCACTCTACTGCCCTAACTCTGTCATTTCTTTTCCCTATAATGCAATCTCCCCACCCCCAGCACATTCCAACCCACGCAACTCCCCCCTCAACACACACACGTACACCCATGTTTTGCCACCAGCTCAGATATCTGCCACTCCTTTAAGTTTCACTTCACCTTCACACAGATTCCCCACCAGAAATTTTCCTGCTCTCTGGTAAAGCTTTCAATTGACTTCATTTTACATCAAAACATATTTGCTTCATCTTGTAGTTGTTATTTTTATTCAAAGATCCAACTTTCCCTACTACGCTCTCTGTCCCTGCAAAGAAGGACCTTGTCTTATTTGTCTTCTTATGACCCTAAGTGCCTGGCATGGTGCCCCTCACATACTGAGTGTTCAAGAATTATTTTATGTGAATAAATGCAAAAACAAAATGACTGTTGCAGATATATTGTTTTCAGAACAGTGCTTTGCAAGCTTTAGAATGTCACAGAATCACCTGTGATGCTTGTTCAGATATTCTGATTCAAAATATCAGGTCAAAGAGTCAAAAAGATGTATTTTAAACACTTTTTAAACTCTATTAGTTTCCATGGGAAAAGATGTTGCCTAAGCAATTCATAATCTGATATACTGAGATTCCACACCAAGCTATCATTTTTTAAAAAAATTTTAAAAAACTGCACATCTCAGCCTAGCAAAACAAATGATACTTAATAACAGTAATAACAAGTTGATGTTCAATAACAATAATAAACTTGGAGTTAAATTTTATATTTTAAGAATCAGTTATTAGGTCAAATAAATCAAGCAGGATAATATTTCAGTTGGTGGTGTCTACTGACAATAGCTTGCATTCCAAACAAAAACTAGTTCTCAAATACATATGATAATGCACTATCAAAAAATGCATGCTGGGAAAACTGGAAAGTCACCTGCAAAGAATGAAACTAGATTGTTGTCTATCACCACACACCAAAATTAACTCAAAATAGGATTAAGGATCTGAATATAAAACCTTAAACAATAAATTGCATAGAAGAAAACATAGGAACTAAACTCATGGACCTTGGACTTAAAGAAGATTTTATGAATTTGACTTGAAAACCCAAGTGTGGTCTCCAGACCAGCAGCATCACCCAGAGCTTGTTAGAGATGGGACCTCAGGCCCCAGTTTGAGAAATGTCCCTTTTAAGTGCTGATCTGTTGGAGGTAAGGCCCATTTCTTTTTCTGGGGCTCTGTAGGCTGGGCCTGGAGGTCCAAGGGGGCCATATTAGGCTGGAAGGGACTTGAGGCTCCTGTAGGTACAGTTTTCCCAACCTGGGCAATGAACACGGGCCAGATCACTGCCATGCAAAATCCTGTGCACTGGGGGATGTTGGCCAGCACCCCAGCCTCTACCGACTAGATGCCAGTAGCTCCCACAGTTGTGACAACCAAAAATGTCCAGACGTGGCAAAATGTCCCTGGGTGCAAAATAACCCCCTACTCCCAGGAAGAGCCCCTGGTCAAGACCATGGTCCCATAGCTGGCTGCACAGCATAGCTTCCTGGAGGATCCACAAAAAGACAAGCACCCCTAGACTCCTGGGCCCACAGTGTCAGAATCTCTGGGAGAAGGCCTTGACAGTATAAACACACCCAGGTGATGGACTTGTGAACAAACTAAAACCATTCAATTCCGTACTTTAAAAGGATGGACTTTGTAACTGTAGAGGGCAGGGCTAGAGATCGGCCTGGGGTCTCAAGTACTTTCCAGCAATGCAGAGGCCCTGTCAGGTATGCTGGGGGCCCCATGTCTGAACCTCGCACAGCAAGGGAATGGCTGCAGAAGTGGGTTGGGACCATACCAAACTAAAAAGCTGCTGCACAGCAAAAGAAACCATCAGGTAGGAGGTGACCAAGCCCAGAAGAGGCTAGACTTCGAGGTAACAAGGCCAATTTTCCCAGAAGGTGCCCAAGGATGAAGGCTAGCTGAGCCTGGCTTTAAATTGAGTCTGTTCCATTTGTACACAAGCACCTTATTTTAGCCAGTTTACACTTGACTGACTGTTAGTAAGTGGTTATTGACGCCTTCAGTTTTACTCCTAAGCTTCCAGGCTTGGGGAAGTTAAAGTTCCAGGTTCTGTGTCATACTCAATTTGAGGGCACGTGGTGTCTGTGTGGGCACACCTCTCGTTCCCCTCCCAAGTTTGTCCAGCTACATTACATATTGGTGGTTTCAATAAATAGCCATAATGGCTAACAGGGGAAAGAAAAGAATTATCTTCCAAATCCATACTCTTTGCGAATTCTACAAAGGAAATATATAATTATTAGAATTTGGCTGACATATTGAATCTGGTACACTGAGAAAAGTCATAGGACTTCTAATGATAGAAAATGGTCCAGACCTTTACATGTCATCAAATGAAAATAAATCCTTTAAGCAAAGTACTCTAATGAAGCCATGAATTCGGAGGGGGAGGGACACAATTCATCCCATAACATCCATAACAGGATGTTAGGAGGCAGAGTTGCCACATATGGTTGTACCAGTTATGCATTGCACAGCTCCAAAATGTGTCACCCACATCAGTTATCATAAATTTGTGTGTTATTTAATTCAAAATTTTATTGCAGAAAGCTTTTCAATTAAAATCTTCCTGGAGAAAATGATTACCTTTTTTGGCTTTCACAAAGGACCTTTTAGGCTAGCAATATTCTTTTGTGGTAGGAAACATTTCCACAAGGAGCACACCAGGGTAACACTCCTGGCCTCTGTTTGCCCCTCCCTCCACTCACTCCTCTCTTGAAGAGTGTTTATTTTGAATGACTAATTTGGAAGGAGTTCCATGAAGGTCCTATGTCCACACATAATAGAGGCAGTATGGGATAGGGTATAACATGCAACTTCTAGAATAAGATGACCTGGCCTTAAACCCCAGTCCTACACTCACTATGTGACCATTTGTGTGCTTAAGATTCCTCATCTATAAAATAAAAATGATAAATTTACCTACTTTTTAGGGTTGTTGTAAGAATTCAATAAGATTATACCAATTTATAAAGTGTATTGTATAAATAATCAGTAAAAGGCTGCTCTTAATATTTCTGTATAGATTTTAGGATTGCCTTTCCAACTCTCTTCTCATAAGCTGAAGAGGAACAGATGAGGGCCATATTGATAATGATCTGAATGTAGTTCCAAAAGAGCTGCAGCTATATTCAACTACATACCAAATATCTGGTTCATGGCTTGCAGAAGATACTCTAGACTTGTTAAATGAATGTGTTTCCTAAAGGAATCAAGGCCAGAATGCGAAATTCCAGTCTATATGGAGAGTGGGATTTTTGTCTCTGTCTGCCTAGTATATCTTTTTTCTAGTAGGTACCAAAATATTTATTGAGTGGCTATCAGGTTAAAAAAAATAAAATCTATTAATATAACTTTTTATCATTGTTCCTTTCCTGGGTGATTTTTCCTTAACAGATGAATGGGTCCTTGATTTATGAAAACTGTTGCATGATTTAAAATGCCTGCTGTGGAGTTCTGTAGATGGATAGTAGTGATGGTCACACAAAGTGAATGAACTAACTGAACTGTACCCTTTAAAAATGGTTAAAATGGTAAATTTTGTGCTATGTAGATTTTGACACAATTTAAAAAAGAAATGTCCACTATAGATCTATAGTGAGAAGGGAAAGTTGTGCTACTGAAACACAAGGTTAAGAATCAAATAAGTTACCAGAATGTTGGCACATGGCAGAAGCTTAACAAAAGTTAGTTCCCTTTCCCAGTAGTTCTAGATCAAAAATGCCCCTGATGGTGACAAGTCACCCAGAATGCCCCGTGCAGCTCCTATTGCCAGATAAAAAGGTTCTTCTGAGGGGAAAAACTCTCCAAGCCTTGTAATGCTTCATATCCTGAAACTGCGGATGGCGGTGATAACCTTCTGGAAGAAATTTTACAGCTTAGTCTCTATTACAATCAGTTCTAATATCATAAATTATAAAGTATCAAAGGAAATGCTTGAGACTATTAAAAGAAGACATGCCATTTACTACCCATTTTGGATAGGCATCTGTAACATTTGTTTCAAAAGAACATAGATTTTTTTCAATTACAGCTCTAGTGAATTTATGTGCCTCATTATAAAGTAATTCTGTAGGAGTTGAGGGATAGAATGTAGTCATTAACTCTTCAGAGGAAAACCACAACAACCTACAAAGAAAAATGAAAGATGAAAATAATAACTTTAAATTTAATATACAGCCAATGGTTTATTTAAAAAGATATATTTCTATTCACCTACTACTCAGTCTTGAACTTGACGATTTTAGAAAAATCACGTATTCTTGATTGTCTGAGTTTAAATAAATCATGACATGATCCTGAGAACTTGGCAAGAACATCAATGGTTTTACATCTGGCATCACACAACAGCTGCCTGTTGAGGGAATGAAAAGCTTTTCTATTTCTTTACCTTGCTTCATTAGTGAATATGTGGTGATGCATGCATTACCACGCCTGTGCAGACTCAGCTCCCCATATGGAGAGCAATGTCATAAAATCCATGCATCATTTGCTATGATGCTGAACTTTCAAAAATAATAAAATGATACATTTACTGAAATATTTTTATTTATAAATTGACATATCTTTTTATCAATAGAGCTTACATATTTAATATATGTTGGTAGAGCCTGTTGCAAAGTCTCTAATGGAAAAATAACTTTAGCTGTCACAGTTGAACATATGTACAGTATGGTACCCATCTTCAAGTCATCATATAGTAAAAAACAATAATTTCCTTGCCAAATCAATGTCCAACACATTTTCTACTTACTTCTTGACAACTATACTACTTACTGGAAAAATATCTGCACTATGAGCTTTGAGTTTAATGGTTATCTAATTTAAGAAATCTTTACAGTACCCTCATTCTCATCTCAGTTATTTGCTTTATATTTGCATATTGTATATAAGTTCAAAAAACATCTCTTTCTACTAGTTATCTATTGCTGTGTAACAAATTACCCCCAAATCTTAATGGCTTAAAATGACAATAATAATTTATTATCTTTAAGTTTCTGTGGGTCAGAAAATTAGGAGAGGCTTGGCTGGGCAGTTATGGCTCAGGATGTCTCATGAGGTCCCAATTTAGGTGCCAGAGCTATAATCATCTTAAGATTTGACTATCTACTTCCAAGATGGTTTACTCATATGATGGACAAGTTGTCACTGACTCTTTTGGCAAGAGCTATAAGTTCTTTTAATGTGGAACTCTCTAGAAACCTCCCTAAATGTTCTCATGATATGACACCTGAATTCCTCCAGAGTGACTGATCCAAGAGAGCAAGGAAGTAGAGGCACTGTTTCTTATGACCTAGCCTTGGAAGTCACTTATATCATATTCTATTGTCACACAAACCAAACCTGGCACAATATGGGAGGAGGCTATACAAGGTCTTAAATATCAGAAGTAAGGATCTTTGAGGTTCCATTGTACATATACCTTTATTTGATTGAAATCTAATTTTGTTCATAATCATTTCTCGGTCTTGGCTGAGCATTAAGAGAGCAGCATAAAAGTAAAAATAGTAATTTAATTAATCTAAAAATTACAAACACATCCACATTTAACAAAAGAAAAAAATGTACTTGATCTAACAGCAAAGCTATTTGTAAACCACTGAAAACTCTTACCTGATAATGAAAACAAAAGTCACTTTAAGTCATCAGTTAAAATTATAGATCAAGAAAACGAACTATTTGGGGAGATTCTGCTGTTTAATCTTACTCAACATTCTGAGGTAATATCAATCATAAATAACAAACTAAAGTATTTTTTAAATTTATAAAAACCTTCTACATATGTCTAATTTCCTGGAAGCTCTTAATTAATGACACATTAAGGCAAGAGAATGACCTATATGGGTTTTTCAAGCAATGAAAATGAAATATTCATGTAGAACTTATCACTAAGTTATTTGTAGAGTTTCTAACTTGGCACCCAACCTTATTCATTCAACAAATATGTCTAAGTACCTGTTGCTTTGAGATACTTTAGTAATATAAAGAAAACTAAGCCAAGGCCTTTGCCCTCAAAGACCTTATACCTGGTTAGGTTAATAAGGAGGGTTAGCACATACTTTAATGTTAAACACTGTACAGTAAGTTTCATAAGAGAATAGAAGAGAGGAGAGAGAAATTGATTCTAATTGGCAAACATAGCAAAGCATTATGGAATATCAGCACTTGAGCTGACTCTTAAAGGATAAGAAGGTTTTAACAGTAGGGGTAATAGGGTGGTTATTACAATGAAAAGAACAGCAAGATCAAAGTGTAAATGCAGGAAATCATGAAGTTACTAATACACATCAAGTTCTCCCCAAGGCAGGCACATGCCCCTATCACCTCCATTTTTCAAGGTTAAGAGTCAAGGTAGATTCTACTCCTCTGATGATTATGTCCTTCTCCTCTTTCATCTTTTATCTAGTGCAATCTTGTTACTACCTTCTACTGACTTTTGATACTCATTCTGAGTCTGGTTTTCTCGACATTATGTACTATAATTTATACAATATATTTTCAGTAATTTCTTTTTTTCTTCTGTAATTAGCCATTGGGAGTTTCTGTATAGGACTTAAAATTTAAACTATTCTGACAGATTGTTATTTAAGCTATTGTGTCAGATTGTTTTTCCCAGCATAGCCACAAAAACAGCCTAAGCCGAGGTCCTAGCCCCAATCACCATCTGACTGCCACCACGAGACTGATCTCAAGTGAGAACTAACTGAGCCCAGTCTATCCTAGATCTGTAAGAGATAATAACGAACATATTGTTGTTCTAAGCTATTGTGACTTGGGCTGTTTTTTTTTCACAAATTAGATAATTAAGAAAGATTCTGGCACCTGTAACAAAATCCTGACATATAGCATTGTCCTTGGGACAATGTTAGTGAAAACCTAAAGAACCTGCATGAAAGCATTAGTGGAAGCCTCGAGGGCCTTCAGGGAGGCTGTCAGCCATGGCTCAAGGAAAGTAAGAGAAATGTTATTGAAAGAAGGAGGAAAGGGTGTACTTGTTATGAAGAGATGCAAAGTTTGGCAACACTGTCACCTGTGATAATGTGAAAAACAGGAAATGTACCTAATGAACTGGAAGATTTAGCTAGGGAGCTTTTCAGGCAAAATACTGAAATTGCCACCTGCTTCTTCTCTGATAAAATGTCTATGATAAAATGCAAAAAGAAAGAGATAAGCTAAAGAATGAACTGTTAAATATAGAAGAGTCAAGACTTGCCCTGTTTGAAAATAAAACTATTTCTTACTCTCAGCCTCTCTAGACAGCAAGTGATTCTAAAATTAAAAGTAGCTTCTGGGCAGAGATGAATACCAGTGCACTATGAGGAAAATAAAGTCTAAAAATGAAACTGAGGGCATGACGGTAAAATTCTTTAAGATTTTAGAAAGATCTAATGTGGTACCTCATAAAATCTTTAGATCAGGTGAAAAGTTTTTTAAGGCTCTTTAGAGCATGCCTTGTGGATCCTCTCACTTAAATAATTAAACCTTTAAGAATTTTAAGAATGTAGTCTCACAACACTGTCACACTGAGCCCAAAGTAGCGTAGGGTTTAGCTTGAAGAAATAGGATTATAAAATGATACATTTAAACACACACAAACACATAATGTTTTTAAGAGAATTATTCTGGTGGAACCACTGACAGCTTGAAGTAAAAAGACAGATAAATACTAAATAAGAAGAAGACAGAAACCCTACTATTTTACAGGCAGAAAGCAGAGAAGGCTACTCAACTGCAAGTTAAGCATTTCTTTAAAAAAAAACAAAAAACAAAAACGAAAAAAAAACATGACTGAGGGCAGAACCAAGAACCCAGAGAGTAGAGCCAACAGCAATGGTTAACAACCTGCCAGGTGAGTGGACTGAGCCCTAATTCAGGCTCTGAGAACATGCTATATATAAATTAGTCTCCACTCTGTTCCTCTTATTTTACCCTTAGGGATCTATCCCACGGTTGGATGCTGGGGTGTGGAGGAAGACAGTCTGTCTCTTTAGTTCACAGGCCTTCAAAACAAGAGGAAGGAGACTCAAGGAGATGTACCCAAGGAACCACATTCAAAAAAAGCTTACCTGAAAATGGGCCTGATTTCAATGACAAGATCCTGGCCTTTGAGAAAATGCCATGAAATAATGAAACAGCGGAAAGAGAAGTAAGTAATTTGCACATAGGAGAGATTTTAATCGTTATAGCTAAAGGGTGGACTGTGACTGATAGTACTTTCTGACATGACCACAACCAGCCCTCTCATTCCAGATGCTCTTTTTGCAATGTGACCTTGAGAGGGTCACACTGAAAGGGTACTTGTCCCCTCCTCTTTGAATCTGTGCAAGCCTCTGATTATGATAGTAGTGATGAGACTTCAGAGGACTGATTATAAATGGCAATGCAGTTTCTACTTGGACCCCTTGGGCACTCCATTTGGGAATCAGTCACCACGTCTTGAGAAAGAGAAAAGACCTCATTGAGAACCACTTGAAGTTGTTCTGGTTAATAGCTTCAGCTGATGTCATAGACAAGAGCCAGCATCGATGTCCAGAGAAGTGAGGGAGTAAATCTGCAGATGATCCAGCCCCAGACACTATCTCACTACCACTGAATGGAGACCCCAAGTAAGAAACACCTAGTTGAGCCCATTAAACCCTGGAACCATGAGAGAGAGAAAAAATTATTCCTGTTGTTTTAAGCCACTAATATGTATGCAATTTGTTACATAGCAATAGATAACTAGAACATTTAGCTATTAAAGTCAATATTTTTTAACCCTTAAAATGACAAGAAGATTAAGTTAACATTACAATCCAATTTTTTTCCCATAAGTGTGTTTTTAAGATAATATCTTTCTTTTATATAAAAGTTTGCTTTTAAGATGATGTCTTTCTTCATTTCTAAAAAATTGTGTAAAGTCTGTTGTAGTGAATGTATGTTGACCTTTGTGCAACCTATCCTCCAGTTCAGGTTGGTCCATGAGAGGTTGCCATCATTCAGGAAGTGCTATATGTCTGGCCCACCATGCTGAGATAATTCACCTATAGAATGAACTACTGTGAGTTAGGTATAAGTTAAGTTACTGTAACAAAGAGGCTCCGAAATATAATTAGAGAAACAAGATTATTTCACTCTCCTGTAACAGCCCAGAAGTGAGTATTTCAGGGCTAGCAAAGTGATTCTGCTCTAGGGTTGTCAGGGATGCAGTCTTTTCTTGCTGTTTCCTCTATCACCTCCTAGGGTAATCTTCATCTGCAGGGTCAGCACCACTCACTAGCATCATATCCACACCGTCACTTGCAGGAAGGGAGAAAGACAGCAGAATGAATAGCAAGAAACTGCCATATTAAAAAGATTCCAAAATTTCCACCCATTACTTCTACTGTTTTTCCATTAGCCAAAGCTTACAGCCACCCCTATCTACAAGGAAATCTAGGAAATGTTGACTCTAACTGAGCAGACATATATGGTTTGGGCACACTGACTCTAAGATGGCCCTTTCTTCCTGCTATTCACACCCTTGTATAATCCCCTCCCCTTGAATGTGGGCAGGACTTAATTCTGACCAATAGACTATAGTAATGGTAATGGGATGCTCATGATTACATGTATGTGATTGTACTACTTAAGAATGCAATGTCCATCTTGCTAGGAGAATCTCTCCCTTGCTGGCTTGTAAGAAGAAAGTTGCCATGTTGTGAGCTGCTGTACAGAGAGGGACAAATGAGATAAGTCCCATACCACTGTCCTTTCTTGTGTCTAGTGAACTTTGATGCCTAAAGTCTCAATCTGATTTTAATGCTTATTTTTCTCTGCTTTAGTTTCTGCCTTCCCCAAAAAGGAGAGGGATGGCCTTTGATCCACACGAGCACAGGGAAGAGAATAATACCAAGATACCATATCAATCTTTCTATGAATAATAACTGCAACACATTTCCTGCTTAATTATCTAAAGGCAAACACACCACCCCCAGTGGCAACTGTATTAGTTTCCTAGAGTTTCCATGACAAATTACCACAACCTTGTATGGCTTAAAACAATAGAAATTTATTGTCTCACAGATCTGGAGGCTAAAAGCCTGAAATTAAGGTAGCAGCAGGACCATGCTCTCTCTGAAAGTTCGAGGGAAGGATCCTTCCTTGCCTCTGCCTGGGTTCTGGTTATTATAATACTTGGTGTCCCTTGGCTTATAGATGAATCACTCCAATTTCTGTCTCCATAGTCATATGGAATTCTCCTGTGTCTGTCTATGTCTTACTTTCCCACTTCTTGTAAAAAAACTAGTCATTTGATTAGGGCCCACCCCAATCCAATATGACCTCATCTGAACTAGATCACATCTACAAAGACCCTACTTTTAGACAAGGTCAGATACTGGAGGTAAAGACCTGAACATCTTTTGGGGGGTACAATTCAACCCATAACAACATTGAGTATTAATTTACTTCCATAGACAATATAATCTAGTTTACTTGAGAGTATATTCTTGCTATCAATATGACTTGGATGAAACACTCAGCAAAATAATAGCCCTCATTGATGGTGCTAAAAACTTTATCTTTTATAGGCCTTGAACTGTTTTTAACTGTCTAGTCCTCCAGAGCTTCTGAGTTTGCAACCCCTTGGATAGAGTTTAGCTTTGCAGGCCTGGAACTAGTCACATGTTGAACGTGGCTATGTCCATATCTGAAATGTCTTCTTTGTTCTTAAAATTAATTCTCAAAGAATAAATTTTATTTTAAAGTTCTTAAAGGAAGTTATCTCATAATATCTGTCACATACCAACAATATGAGCTTTGTATTCCCTTTGTAGACTAATATATAATGGTTCGGTGAGTAGAAGTTAATAGAGATGCAGATTTTACTAAATTATGGAACAAAAATCTAAACATTAAAGTAATCTGAAAGTGGAATGGGGATCAGTGTAGAGTAGTGACTAGTCTGCCCCATAGGTGTTTATTCAAAGGATTGAGTGTGCTATATCAAAGACTACAGATTAGAGAGTGCACAGTGACCTTCATATATACTAAGTCTTCAAGAAATAACAAGTGAAGCAATGATAGAGAGAAGGTTCCTCCGAGGTCTCATCCAAATCTGAGATTCTGTAATTTTACCAGGAGTCCATTTAGAAGAAAGTCATTTAGTACTCCTAAAATTTTAGGTGCTTAGTATTTTTATTAATATTACTCTGGTCCATATTCCCAAACTTCCTTTATAATAGCTGGCAACCATTGTAAACTGAGGCTCACCCTGTTTCTTTGACATATGTAAGATGACACAGTTAATAAGATACAAAATCAAGATTCGAATCTGTTTGGCTCTAAAGTCATACTTCCTACCCATTATACCATTTCAAAGAACTAGTTGATTACCTTATGGAGAGAAAATACCAAATGGATAATAATTTTCAAGCAAGGCAGAGACATAAATGTATACTTTTCACTCTTCCTTGATAAGGTCTCATGAATGAAAGAGACCACATAGCTAGATCAGAAAAGAATTTTACCTTTGCTGAGCTCCATCCTTGGGAATAAAAGCCAAGAGAAAGCCCACTGAGGATTCCAGCTACCATGTTAAAGGAAGTTTGGGAATATGGACCAGAGATAACTGCTGGGAGAATTTGCAAACTCTGGAACTTTCTTAACAAGTGTATATACCTTGTTTAAGTCTTTTCTCCAAAATGATTAGTTGAAAACCCACAAAGAGAAAAGGACCTGGATACCTGTCTTTGTGCACAGTAAAGAGGAGTGTTACTCTATTTAACAAAAAGGCCTCATGGGGAGAATAAAGAAAACCTTTAATGACACAGTTTGCAGTAGAAGCATATAAAAGAGAGAAAAGGACTTAGGTGACCAGGAGCTGGTTGGGGCCAAGCTCAGTAAGCAGTAGAACATTTCACTGTCTCCCCTGGGACACACAGATGACTGACCATATAGGACAGGTACTCAGAGTTGCACTGTAGGAGTCATTCTCAAAATGCAGTTCCCAGACCAGTACATCTTCTTCACCTGGGAACTCATTTGGTATGCAAATGCTGCAGCCCCATTCCTGATCTACTAAATCAAAAAATCTGAGAATGAGGTCCAACAATCTGTATTTTAACAAGCCTCCAAATGATTCTGATATATGCTAAAGTTTATACACCACTGCACTAGGGAATAGGATTTGGCTCATTATAGCATTTCACCTCAGGAGGTACTATTCCCCTGATACAAGTGAAAACAAAAACAAGATGATTAGAAAGTAACTGTGCTGGGAAAGCTAGAGATATTTCTTGTCTTCGATATTCACCAACAGGGAGAATTAGGGAGATCTCCCCAGGCAAGGCTGGGCAAGGATGGCTTACATGTCCTCCAGAGTGGGCTCTATGCTGAAGCTGAAGAGGCCAGCAGCATCTGTACCCTCCCCCAACCCCATGTCCCCACACATCTCCCCACCCGCCCCATACATGTCGCCCACCAGGCTGCAGCCCAGACCACACTGGAGAACCCCGCACCTAGCCTAGAGTTCACCTCCAGAGCCCATGACTAATCACAGGTGTTGGAGACAAAATATCACAGAAGCAAAGAGAATAATCCATTGAATGATCATGAGTCATCACTCCCAATAGCATCTTTCTTCCATGTATATTACTATACAATCCACATTTGTTTGCTGACAGTTTTACTTGTTAACCAAAACCAAGAAACACACTATAAATGATACAAAAATAACACTTAAATTAGCGAAACTTACCGTTATCAGTTAGCAATGAATTTGGTGGAAAACAACATATGCCTAAGATAAACACAGATTATTCATTCTAGCCAGGCACTTTAAAGAAAAAATCAAAATTAAAAAAAAAAAGAATCCAGACTCTGATTATCAATGGAATATAAGGCACTGGTTCGTAAAACAAAAAGGTTCTTTATTCAACTTGTTTAAAACATAACAAATCCTACTAGCCTTAATAAACTGATGTTTATACATTCTAATGAGTTAGAAAAAGCACTATACAAGATCATGCCCAAACACATTTGAAACTACGACGTTTCATTTTCCAGATTTCAATACATGAATTTTTAAATTTAAATTTCTCCTAACAAGTAACCAATGCTCTCATGGTATCATACAGAATCTATTTTCAAATATTTTCTTTCCTTCAGAGATTAAGTACATCAAAACAGGAAGAAACATTTTAAACAAACACTTTTGTTGAAGAAAGAAAAATTCAAGGCCTCTCACCTTTAGCAAAAGATAATCAATGAGGTGGCATGAAGGAAGGTAGCTAAGCCATAAATAAAAGCGGACTTTGGTTACAGAACTTTATATAAATGTCAATGTTGCTGGAATGATGCCAAAACTCCTCTTTGAGAGGCTGGGAACATGAGTCACATAGATTTAAACAGTGAAAAGGAAGGGGAAGCAGTCCTGGAACTTTGTCTGCCATAGCTATGATAGGTGACAATAGATGTTTCTCATCCTCAAGTGCTTAAGATTCTTCTTCATTAAAACAATGGTAATACAGAGAAGATATTGATGTTGGGGATGGGAGGGTAGGGGTGAAAGGAGGGGACACTAGAGCAGTAAATGGGTTCTATTTAGTTCATACAGTTCTCTTTCCAACCTTGCTGTATTCATTCAGACACCTAATTATATCACCATATGCTTTCAAAAGAACATTTTTTCACTGCATCTAAAATAAGCATATGGTGAAATATGTTTTCAATGTTACCTTTCAAATAAAGTAAAGAAGAACTGATGTAGTATATAATACTTCAAATATGTAAGAGGTTTGAAGACCTTTGAGATATAACATCAGAATAGATGGATTAATAATTTTCTTGACATTTTTGCATGTTTGATTAATTAATTGGTGTCTTGAGACTATGTCATTTTATATCAAGATCTGAATGTACATGGGTTAATTTACTAAGTGAATTTTAATTGGATTCGAAATTGGGGTATATGTCTCTGAGGATCATAACTGGTCAGGGTAGTCAAAAGAATTAATGCATTTCAGAATATTAACTTATTTTTGAATGCCTTATGGTCTTCCTGAGTTCATACATTCATCAAAGTTTTCCTCTCAGCACAAACTCATGTCCACACATTTGGCTGTTATAAAAGATTAGTCAAACGTAAAATTATAAGAAGTAAAAAGAATTAACAGAAGTGTTACTGATATTTAAATTAATTTACAGAAAATGCACACGCAGTAGAAAAAATTCCACTGTGCACTTCTTGGATAACTACAACTATTTTCTATCAAATAAGAATGCATCCACCAATGTTAGCAAATTAAGCCATTTAAACAATAATTTTTGCCAATTTGTTTTAGAAATTTGTGTGTCAGAATATTCATCAAGTAGATTGGAGGTCAGAAAACATAAGCATTAGTCTTGGCTCATCCACTCACTATTTTTGCAACTCTGTCTCTTTGTGTTGAATTAACCTGTGCTTATCTATAAAATGATGTTGCACACCAAAATTACCAAGGTTCCTCGAATTCTGGGTCCATGAAGCCTGCAGAGAAAAGAGATTGCTAACTTCATTGTGCTCATTGAGCTACCAATCACTCAAGGACACCAAACACAAGGTGTTGCACACTCTGCAGTTTATAGACATGAGGTCTAGAAGAATTCTGTAACAGTTTGGGGCCTAACAATGAGCAGAAGCCAGCCTCACAGTGCTCCAGTGCATATTAGTAGGTCCCAACATATTACCAGAAACTTCTTGAAGTAAGGCAAGTGGTCCAGGAATACCTTCCAGGCAACATGCAGGGACTCCTGGGCCCATTACCTTGCCTTCATGAGTCCTGCTCCACAAGAAGACAAAGCATACTCCTTTATGCACATTGTCCTCTGTTTTATTTTCCTGCTTTGTGTGGGTGAGTAAAGACTCTCCAGTATTATCTAGAACCAGAAGAGGCAAAGCTTCACAAGTACTTGATGTGGCCTACAAGGCCTTGTATGATTTGGCCACTTACCTACCTCTAAGTTCACCTACCTAGAATAGCAGTGAGACTCTCCCTTACTCTCTATGCTCTTTAGAGTAGCCATCTTACCTCCTACCTGAGGGCCTCAGCACCTGCAGCTTCCTCTTGAAGGTTCCACTTGCATGTTCCATAGGCCCACACAGTCTTGATCTAGTAACACATTCAGATCTATTAACGTATCATTCTTAGGAAAACTTTTCATGACCTCCAGTCTAGATCAGGAGTGTGTATGATAAACTCTAAAGGACTATGATCCTTTCCTTCGCTTATCTACATTTGTAATTATGCATTCATTGATGGCATTATTTCAATAATGTCTATTTCCCCAACTCAGTGGTAACATCAATGAGAATGTGTACTTTGAGCCTTTGTTCACCAGTTCTATCATTCAAGTTCACAGTTGCAAGCAACAAAAACCAATTCTGACTGATTTATAAGATAGTATAGATAGGAGTTAAAAGCCTCCGTCACCATGTTGCCTGCATCTGAATGCTGACTCTGCCACTCTATCACCTCCAACAGGTTGTTTAATTTCTGCATGCCTCAGCTTTCTCATATGTAAAAAGAGGATAATAGGAGGATCTACCTATTAGAATTGTAGTGAGGACTGAATAAGTTTAAACACTTAGTAAGAAAAGAACAAAACCATGTTAAGCAACCAAAAGATTTTAGCTATTATTTAAACAGAAAATAAATTCATTAATATTTATTTTAAAGGATATTCATGTAATAATGAAATATTATTAAAAGATCATTGGGTAATATTCTAATTCTAAAAAAGTGAAAATTATAAGGTTAGAAAAGATTAGGGTTTGGGGGTAAATGAGAAGTGACTACAAAGGAGCAGCATGAGAGAATCTGAGGCATGATGGGACTGTTCTATATCATGACTGTAGTGGTGGGTACATGACTTCATTGTATATCATCAAAATCCATAGACCCATCTACCATAAAGACTGAATTTATTGTACATAAATTTTAAAATGAATGGTTATTTGATAACTCATATAATCACTGTAATGTTGAAGAACTAGGCCTAGACACAGAGCAGAAATAAAGAAGGCCAGTCAATATTGAGGACCATAGCCCAAATCAGTTCAGTGGAAACAAAGCACCACCACTGCTGAATGCTGAATGCCAGAAATCACACCAGTGCCATCATCCGGAACACAGAACATGTAAAGCTGCCATTGACATTTAGTGCCCCTGCTGCCCGTACTGCCCCTGGAGACTGGATATTGACACTTCCATGGCAACCAACTGCCAACTGCCCCTACTTCTTGGGCTACTAGCTACCAATTCAAAGTCTAAGGTAGGTGGAAAAGATTGGCCAAGTCTAGTCATGTACACATATCTTAGCTGCAAGGGAGCAAGATAAATGAGTGTCTGTTTCAGCTTTATAATTACAGGAAAATGCTACTAACAACATTAATAAGATGGAAAATTATCCAGAATATATGGATGGGTTCAGATGATGGGAATTAAAAACTAAAAACTAAAGCAAAGTATACATGTCAATGGAAATTTGAATCAGATTTACAGCAGAGTGAGTGCTGAAATTAGGCCATTCAGAAAAGAGGTTCTTATTAACAAATAACTTTAATGGTAGCCAATTATTCCCATCTCATTTAAATAAACTAGCACTTAACAAAGAATAGGATATTACAGTGGAAAGAAAACTGAACCAGGCATCCACAGATCTTGAATTCATGGACAAATACCTTGACCCCCTTATGGTTTTACTCTCATATCTATCAAAGAAGCCCTATGTAGGGTTGTTGTGAGAAATGAGGAGGAAACTGAGTTTTTAAAACTCTAAATCCTATTAAATGTAAGCTACAGAATAATATAAGGCTTTTAAATGATTTAAATTTCTGTTTCCAGAAATTATAAGATCTCTAAGATATGTTTGCTGGAGAAGAAATTGCTATCCTTCTACCTCATATTTCTGTGTAAGGTCATGGGAGATGGAATATTCCCACCTATGCTCTCAGGTTATCTCTCCACCCATTTCCAAGCTACTCTTCTGCCTCCTATGAGAAGGCTAAGGTCATTAGCCTTATTCTCAGATCAAATTTTACTAGTGGCTGGGCTACTGTTCCTTAAAGGTAAAAACAAGTTCCGCTGATTCTCTATCATTTCCTGTCCCTATGCTGCCAGTTCATAGAGCAGAGCCTGCCTTCAGAGGCAGGCCAGCCATGCTCATCCATAGGCTGGCTAGGTAAATGCACCTAGACAGGAAACAGGGAGCAAGAAGGCCTGCTTAGACTTCTAGGACTCTCCCTCACGGACAATTGCCACTTTATAGGGAAACCTTCCTCCTACAGATGTGGGCATATGCCCACCTATTCTGTTTTAGAAGTCATTACATTACTTGTACTTTGCCCAACCCCAATTGGGTTGTTCCTTAGTCAAGAGTTCTGGAGAGGTGGGTAAGTAGTAGGATTTAGTATTAAAATTCTAACCAAAACAGAAAATATTTTTAGTAGAAGAAAGAAAAGCCTAAGAACAACATCTATCTTATAATTCTGTTTCTGTCCAAATATGATGTCCCCAAATCCTGTACATCTTTATATATGATTACAAAAATAATTTTTTAAAAGGACAGAAAAAATGCAAACCAAATTCTTTAACCATACCTGCCATTCAAGAGGAGAATGGGATAGAGGAAGTTAAAGGGGGAAAATGTGAACAGAGATGTTGCCTTTTTCCTTTATATAGTTCCATATATTTTAATTTTTACAGTGAGCATTAGTATATTATGTGCTTTTAAAAATCAGGTTTTATAGTTTTTAACACATAGAATAACTTTGCTAAATGTCAGAAATCTAAAGAACAACCAATCTCATACACAAAAGATTTCCTTAAGCAAATGCAAGGTCTTATCTAAAATAAAATCTCCCCTACCACCAAAAAAAAATGGTAAGAACTGTAAGAATCTGTGGACAAAAGTCATTAAAAGAAGATAATAAAAGACACAATACAAAATAATTCCTATTTTCGGTTTTATTCTTGGCTTGCTTAACTTGCTATCAACTCTGGGCCTTTCATAGAAATTAATTTCTATTAATCAATATTAATATTAAAATCAAATTAATATTAAATTCTATTAATCAATACATATTTTAAAGGATGGATGAAAGGATAAAGGATTATGAATTTCCAAAGAACAAAAAAGAGGGTGCAGCTTGCCAAGCCAGGAAATGATATTTGTCTTCTGAAGTCAGTATTATTACCATTGTATCTACTCATTGTATCTAGACATATGTCACAAATGTATTATATGTATGTGTATTAACACAATTCACTCAAAATATCTATTACTGAGCTTCCTAAAAGCAAGGGCCATGATTTAGCCACCTTTGAATCAGACTACGCAGTGCAATAAACTGACACCTTGTTGTCAGCTCAAAATATTTTAGCTACCATTGTTTAAAGACTATGCTGGCCACTTAAATATACTGTCATTTAACCTAGAACTTCTAGGTAGATATTTCTCCAAAATTCATATGTTAAAATTCTAATCCCCAGTACCTCTGAATATGACTGTATTTGGAGATAAGGTCTTTAAAGTGGTAATTAAGGTAAAACGAGGTCATATTGATAGTCCCTAATCTAATATGACTGGTGTACTTATAAGAAGAGATTAGGACACACACACACAGAAGAAAGACCATGTGAAGACACCAGAGAAAGATGGCCATCTATAAATCAAGAAGAGTAGGAGGAACAAAGTCACGAATGGGGCTGGACCTGCCCCTGCGGGTGGTAGAGGATCCCTGGGAGGGAGAGTGAGGCTGCAGAGGCTCCCCTGAATAAGAGGGGGTTCCTGGCCTCATTTGGCGACTCTCCAGCCCAGGGTCCTGTGCTGGCTGGAAAATTACTGCTTGGCTATCGTCCATGGGAACATAGGCTATCGCCCATGGGAACATAGGCTATCACCCATGGGAACATAACATTCTAACAATAAGCTTTCTGCTTCTGTACCCCCGCTTGCACAACCGACCTGTGGGTTGACAGGTAGTGAATAAAAGAAAAATAGACCTTTGTGTTTAAGACAGAATGAGGAATGGGATTTAGGGCTTAAAAACTCTATACCTCTACATTTTGGGACTGCTTAATTTGGGGTCTGCGTTCCCCTGGCAGACCCAGCTGGCTGAATAAAGAGTATGTTTCCTATAACTCACTGATTTCTGGTGGTCCATGTGTCTTTCGGAGGCTGGCGGCTACAACAGTCCCAGCCCAGGGAAGAGGAGATTCCAATAACTCTGACTGTAAAAACCAGAAGGGATTCTGGCCATCTGGGTGAGACGGAAGGAGACTGAAACCCTAGATGCCCTGATGAAGGGACCACTCATAGGCTTTCTGACCTGAGGACACTTACCCGGGACACCGGCGGTGGGTCATAGGCTTGCATGGGATTCATTTTGAGAAAGTCTGCATCACCTGGTGCCAGAATGAGGGCTGGAAGGGTAGCCACCACTGTGCCTTAGTCCAGCCCCGCTACCAGCCAATCTACAGACCCCCCAGCTTGACTGTGCAGACCCCTCCCACAAGGACATTAGGAAGCTCTGGCCTAAGGAGATCAGCCTGCCTCACTCAACCTGCAGATTGCCTAGGGCTGATTGGCTGCCACACCCTGCACCAATTTCAGGGCCAAACACTCACAGCTGGCAGCCAGCACTGTGAGCACGCATTTTCGGCAGATCACTGCTGCCAACACAAACTTCGGCGGATCTCAGGGATCTGTGTGCCAGTCTCAGACAGCAGCTGGTCTTGCTATGATCTGGGACTTCTGCGAAAATGGGCAAACGGTTTCTGAAGTTGCAGCAAGACTGAAGATGTATTGATCTGACTGCCACTGTCTCCCTGAGATCCCGCCCCACCCTACCCACAAATTGCTCCTGGTGGCCCACTGACCGTGTACCATCACCGCCCTGCCCCCCACCACCACCAGGTCTCCCAATCCACACAAGCAACAAACTTTGGCTAGCACAGTGCAGGCACTGCATGGAAATCAGTTGCAGGCAGACCTCTGCTGCCTGCAACAGTTGCAATATTGTATTCAGGGATCGCTGGGGTCTGTAGGACCACCCCAGGTGGCAATTGGTCTCACTGTGACCTATGACTACAGTGGTAATGCCCGGGCACAGAAGCTGCTGCAAAACTGAGGCTATATTAGCCTGACGGCCGATGTCTCCCCGAGATCCTGCTTCACCCAAGCCACAGAGTGCCTACAGCTCATTGACAGGCAGCCTCCCCTACCCTGCCTGGCTCTGGGGTTGTATATATTCTGCACAACACACCTTGACTAGTGCAGTGAGTGCATTTTGGAGAAAACAGTTGTGGGAAGACCACTGCTGCCTGTACAAGCCGCAATATCTCTTGAGGGGATCACAGGGATCTGTGGGACTGCCCAAGACAGCAGCTTGTCTCCATATGATCTGTGACTACTGCAGGAACATGCAGACACAGAAACTGCAGAAAATTGAGGCCATTGGCCTGAAAGCCTTTGACTCCCTGAGCTCCTGCCCCATCCAATACACAAAGTGCCTGATGCACATTGATAGGCAGCTGCCCCTGCCCTGCGGTGGTGCATTCAAGCCCAAGGTGGGCAGCAGCTGACCTTGCTACTATTGGAAACTTGTACAGGGAACCACAGAGACAGCACTAGCATATAAACTGACACTGCAGTGATAGGGGAAAATTTACTCAATAGACCCAGGAGACTCTCGGAGTCCCTGCATCACCCAATATGCATATCACCCAGAGGCTCTTCCAGTTTCAGAGACTTACACTCAACTGTCAGGCAATATCAGACCTGGAAGAGCACTGGTCACTCTGCTAAACTGCCCTAGGTCAGGGACAGGGGATAAACAGACCACTGGCTACAGCGTTGTCTCTTCCAATTATCTATAGATCCAGCATAGGCAACAACCATCTCTGGATAGCTTTGTAGTTCCCACCGGGTAGCCCTGAGCATTCAAAAGCAGAGGCTGACCTTGGCCTACTGGGGAGCCCCCCGCCAAAGGGCCACAAAACCAATGCATCTGGAGGCTGGCACCAGACCACAACAGAGCAACTCCTGACTAGCCCCATTAGCAGTACACACAAAGGGTGGCTGCAACAAGTACACAAGCCTGCTAGGGCAAATCCCACTCAGTGGGGTCAGTCCCCAGACGGCAACTCTACCCTGTGGGTGCAGCCGATTCCCATAATTAGTCAGTGTGAGTGTTAATCCCATCCACTGATCTACTAACAACAATAAGGCTTGACGACAATAGATCACACACAAACCACACAAAGATCACATCCAGAGCCCCTCCACAAAGGGGATCAGGAAGAGTGTGCCACTGGGCCACATAGGACACCTTCCACATTAGGCCGTCTGGCCAAGGCTGAGAGAAGAAACAAATATTCCTGACATATAGAAACAAACACAGAAAGGCTAATAAAATGAGAAAACAAAGAAACATGCCACAAATGAAACAACAGGAGAAAACTCCAGAAAATAAGCAAAATGAAACAGAGGCAAGCAACCTACCAGAGACAGAGTTCGAAATGATGGTTATAAGGATGCTCGATGAACTTAAGGGGAGAATAGATGAGCACAATGAGAACCTCAACAGAGAGACAGTAAGAATAAAAAAGGACATAGAAACCATAAAAAAGAACCAGACAGAAATGAATAATACAATAACTGAAATGAAGAATACACTAGAAGGATTCAACAGTAGATTGGACAAAGGAGAAGACTGAATCAGCGAACTGGAAGATAAGGTAGCAGAATACACCCAATCAGAAAAACAAAAAGAAAAAAGAATTTCAAAAAATGAGGATCGTTTTAAGACACGTCTGGGACAATATGAAGTATAACAATATCTGGATCATAGGAGTACCTGAAGGAGAGGAGAAAGAGCAAGGGATTGAGAATCTATTTGAAGAAGTAATGACATAAAACTTCCCTTACCTGGCACAGTAATTAGACATACAAACAAGTTCAGGAAGCCCAGAGTCCCAAACAAGAGGAATTCAAACAGACCTACACCAAGACACATCACAATTAAAATGCCAAAGGTCAAGACAAAGAGAGAATCCTAAAAGCAGCAAGAGAAAGGCAGGTAGTTAGGTACCCTCATAAGAATGTCTGCTGATTTTTCAATGGAAACTTTACAGGCCAGAAGAGACTAGCAAGAAAAACAAGAATCTACAATCATGAATACTCTACCCAGCAAGGCTTTCGATTAAAATGGAAGATGAGATAAAGAACTTCCCAGACAGGGAAAAGCTTAAGGAACTCATCACCAACAAGCCAGTATTACAAGAAATGTTAAAGGGACTTCTGTAAAAAGAGAAGGGGTAAAAAAGAAACTAAAAAAAAAAAAACAAATACAAATAATAAAATGGCAATAACTAGGTACCTATCAGTAATCACTTTAAATGTAAATGGATTAAATGCTCCAATCAAAAGACACAGGGTAGCCGAATGGATAAGAAAACAAGACGCATGCATATGCTGTCTACAAGAGATGCACTTCAGATCAAATGACACTCATAGACTGAAAGTAAAGGGATGAAAAAAGGTATTTCACACAAATGAAAATGAAAAAAAAAAGCTGGGGTAGTGAAACTTATATCAGATAAAATAGACTTTAAAACAAAGGCTATAATAAGAGACAAAGAAAGGCATTACATAATGATAAAGGGAGCAATAAATCAAGAGAACATAACCCTAGTAAACATATAAGCACCCAATATAGGAGCACCTATACACATAAAGCAATTACTGGCTGACGTAAAAGGAGAGATCAACAGTAATACACTCACAGTAGGAAACTTTAACACCCCATTGACACCAATGAACAGTTCTTCCAGGCAAAGAATCAACAAAGAAATATGGGTGTAAAAGACACACTAGAACAGATAGATATTTTCAGAGCATTTTACCCCAAAGCGGCGAAATATACATTCTTCTCAAGTGCACATGGTACATTTTCCAGGACAGACCACATGTTAGGACACAAAACAAGTCTCAATAAATTTAAGAAGACTGAAATCAAATCAACTGTCTTCTCTAATCATAATGGTATGAAACTAGAAATCAACTACAAGAAAAAAACTGGAAAATAGACGAACATACGGAAGCTAAATAACATGCTACTAAACAATGAATGCGTTATCAATGAGATCAAGGAAGAAATTAAGATACCTAGAGACAATTGAAAATTAAAATACAATGACTCAAAATTTATGAGACACAGCAAAAGCAGTCTTAAGAGGGAAATTCATAGCAATACACACCTACGGCAAGAAACAAGAAAAAGCTCAAATAAACGATCTAACCTTACACTTAAAAGAACTTGAAAAAGAAAAGCAAACAAAGCCCAAAGTGAATAGAAGGAAGGAAATAATAAAGATCAGAGCGGAAATAAACAAAATAGAGTCCAGAAAAACAATACAAAAGATTAATGAAACCAAGAGCTGGTTCTTCAAAAGGATAAACAAAATGACAGACCCTTAATCAAACACACCAAGGAAAAGAGAGGACTCAAATATATAAAATCTGAAATGAAAGAGAAGAAATAACTACAGACTCCATAGAAATGCAAAGGATCATAAGAAAATATCACAAGCAATTATATGCCAACAAATTGGACAATCTGGAAGAAATGGACACATTCCTAGGAACATACAATTTTCCAAGATTGAGTCAAGAAGAAACAGAAAATTTGAACCGACTGATTACCACCAATGAAACAGAATCAGCAACCAAAAACCTCCCAAAAAAACAGAAGTCCTAGACCAGATGGCTTCGCCAGCAAATTTTACCAAACATTCAAAGAAGAATTAACACCTATTCTTCTCAAACTATTCCAAAAAATTCAAGAAGAGGGAAGGCCCCCTAACTCCTTTTATAAGCCACCATTACCTTGATTCCAAAACCAGAAAAAGACATTACAAAAAAAGAAATAATAGGCCAATATCTCTTATGAACTTTGCTG
>NW_011888792.1:9653463-9673513 GCF_000151845.1 Pteropus vampyrus | reverse complement strand
TAGGCAGTAAACTCTCCGATACTGCTAACAGTAATTTCTTTTCAGATATATCTCCCTGGGCACGGGAAACAAAAGAAAAAATAAACAAATGGGACTACATCAAACTAAAAAGTTTTTGTACAGCAAAGGAAACCATCAACAAAACAAAAAGACAACCAACTGATTGGGAGAAGATATTCACTAATGACACCTCTGATAAGAGGTTAATATCCAAAATATATAAAGAACTCATACAACTCAACAACAACCAAAAAAATAATCCAATTAAAAAATGGGCAGAAGACCTGAACAGATACTTCCCCAAAGAGGAAATACAGATGGCAATAGACATATGAAAAGATGCTCAAGGTCACTAATCATCAGAGAAATGCAAATTAAAACCACAATAAGATATCACCTCACACCTGTCAGAATGGTTATCATCAATAAATTAAAGAACAACAGTGCTGGTGACAATGCGGAGCAAAGGGAACCTTAATACATTGTTGGTGGGATTTCTAATTGGTACAGCTGCTATTGAAAACAGTATGGAGGTTTCTCAAAAACTTAAAAATGGATATACCTTTTGACCCAGCAATTGCACTTCTGAGTATTTATCCAAAGAAAACCAAAACAATAATTAGTAAAGATCTATGTACCCCTATGTTCATGGCAGCACAATTTATAATAGACAAGATATGGAAGCAACCTAAATGCCCATCAGTAGACAACTAGATCAAGAATTTATGGTTCATATAGACAATAGACTATTACTCAATCATTAAAAAAAATGAAATCCGACCATTTGCAATGACATGGATGGACCTACAGGTTATTATGCTGAGTGAAATAAGACAGAAAGATAAATACCATATGATTACACTTATATGCAGAATTTAAGGGACAAAAGAACAAAATAATCAAAAACAGACTCTCAAATATAGAGGACAATTTGGTGATAGATAGGGTGGGTTGGAGGGCTGGGAGAATGAGATGAAGGGTTAAAGAAGTACAAATTAGTAGCTGATGGATGGTGACGGGGATGAGGAGCACGGCACAAGGAATGCAGTTAGCATTAATATATTGGCTAGGTGGAAAACCAGAGGAGAGAAGGAGCAACTAAGGAGATCATTTTATAAAGTATATAAATATCTAACGAATGTACTGTATGCTTGCAACTAAATTTTTAAAAAAGTTAAATAAAGAAAGAAAGATAGAAATTAAATTTCATTAACTTTTTTCTAACACCCAGGAGATTTTTACTTGAGGTTTCTGCTTTTCTTTACCCAAAGAACTACTACAATATTTTTCAAAAGCTTTGTAAGCCACAATCTACACTGATTTGACCATTCATGAAAATGGCATCACTCACACTGCCAGCTTGCTAGCTTAATTAGTATATATTAGGAATGACCTTCTACATTCCAATGAGGTAAATCTCCTCGTGAGGTAGGTTAACTAATGAAATCAGCAGGAAAGCCTATCATCATGTCCTATGCCTAAGTAAGTTTGTAGATGTCCCCATTTCCAGCCTCAGAGTTAATGCCAACTTATTTCGCCTAACTACAAATCTACAAATCAAAATCTATCCTTCCCTCTCTCTCCCTATCTTCCTACTCTCCATTCCCCTCTCCTTTCTCTCCTCCTCCACTGTGTCTCGCCACCACCTACAAAGTTTGAGTGCCAATAACATATTAGCATCCCCTCTCCCCCTCTCTCCCTCTCCCCCTCTCTCCCTCTCCCCCTCTCTCAGTTTCTGAATGTTTCCATTTTAATGTTCCGGATCAGTCAATCCCAGCTCAACAAATTAGGCCCCAAATAGAGACAAACACAGGAAGAGAAAATGGTTATGACTTACAAGGTGCCAAAAGCCTCCACAGTGCTTTTTTCTTTTATGTAACAGTTAACACTGTCCCAAATTCCCACACTAATAATCACAAGAGAAGTTTAAAGCCTGATCTCACCAGATAAACTCTCTTAAAATACATACAGCTGCCATGGTAAGTTAGCATATGAATAGCCATTAACATGTGTTAGGGATGAAAAACCCAAGCAGTAAGTAGCATAGAGCCAGACATTTAGCTCTAACATGATCCAGGCATCACTAGAGTCACAGATTTAAAGACAGGAGTGAAGGAATGAGATGGTCTAAGAAGTAAGTTATGATCTGGAATGAGATAAGGAAAACTGTACAGTAAAGTGAATTGCTTCAATGAGAATGGCAGGGGCAGATTCACATTTGTGTGGCATGCAAACTTATAAATCTTTGAAAGTTGTCACAAAGTGAATATTTATTTAGAATGAGAAAAGAAATAACATTTGTTCATTTTGAAAAACTTACATATCTGATAGGCTTTTTAACAGTTTTCTACATTTTTCACCTCCATATTCTTTGACCACCTCTTTCAAATGACAATAATTAGGTTACATCTTCTAAAGAGAGAATAGAAAAGTAATTCAATCTTTCATCTAACATGGTTGGCAGATTTTTGGCTTTTATTATTGATAGATTCTAAAAGTTTCTTTTAATTTCACAATGCCTGATATATAATGTCAAGTAAATTTTTAGGATTTTTTTTCAAATTTGACAAAGTCTCTCAATGAAGTTTCTTTCATACATGACTAGTTTCTGGTTCTGTACATTTCAAACCTTCTTTCTCTCTGCTGCCTACATTTGAGTGCCAAGAACATGTTCACGTCACAATATGCTTCCTGGTCTTGCACCTTCAAATCCAATGGCCACTGCAAGAAGTAATTTCTACACAGGGACAGTACTTTGATTGTGAGGTCATGTATTAAACGTAGAACACACATCAGTGGACTTTTTATTTTTATAACATTTCTCTGTAACCAATTCTCACTAAGAAAGGCAAATACATCATAAAAGCAGCAGATCAACCAACACTAACACTAGTACAAAGATTAAAAGACAAAAGTGGAAAGATCATGTATAATTACAACAGTAAATTAAGGGATACACACAAATACACACATACAAAAGGAGTAAAATATCAAGACAAAAACATAAACTTGGAGGGGGTGAGTAAAAACGGTTGTGATTTTAGAATGTGTTCAAACTTAAGCAACCATCGACTTAAAATATATTGTTATAAACATAGCTTGTGTACATATGAAGCATATAGTAAACACAAACCAAAAGTCTACGTGAAATACACAAGAAATAAAGAGAATCCAAACAGAACACTACAGAAAGTCATCAACATACATGAGAAGAGAGCAAGAGAATATGAAAGGAACATAGAACACAAAAACAATCAGAAAACAATAAAATGACAATAACTATATACCTATCAGTAATAACTTTCATTGTAAATGGATTAAATGCTGTAGTCAAAAGAAATGGATAAAGAAGATGTGGTAAATATACACAGTAGAATATTAGCCATAAAAAGGGATGAAATCTTACCATTGTGACAACATAGAAGGATCTAGAGGGTATTATGCTAAATGAAATTAGACAAAGACAAATACCATATGATTTCACTCATATATGGAACCTAAAAAACTAAACAAACAAACAAACAAAACAGAAACAAACTCATAGATACAAAGAACAAACTTATGCTTGCCAGATGAGAGGGTGTTTGGGGGGCTGGGTGAAAAAGTTGAAGGGATTGAGAAGTACAAACTGGCAGTTATAAACTAGTAACAGAATGTAAAGTGCAGTTTAGGGAATATTGTAATAACCATATATGGCATCAGGTGGGTGCAGACTTATCAGGGGGATCACTTTGTAAGTTATATACCTAAAATTGAAATAATATTGAATGTCATCTATAATTGAGAAACTTTTTAAAAATTAAAAAGAAAAAAATCACTTAGATTACAAATAGTAGTAAAACGATACTTAAAGACAGTTGTTCTCAATCTTGGATGTATATTAGAATCACCTGGGAGCTTTTAAAACTCCTATTGTCCAGACCATACCCCAGACAAATTAATTAAAATTTCTGCATATAAGACCCAGGCATCAGTATTTTTAAAGGTCCCAAGTGATTCTGATACAATTGTATGTTAACAATTGAGAACAATTGCTTTACAGTGTATTTGTAATCAGCTAGCAGGCAAGAACAGACAAGAACACATTTAAGAATATTTACTATGATTTAATTCAGCGGGAAAAGTTGTACAAAGTCCCAGACATTTGCAGCCTCTCCTGATGGCAAGAAGTCATCAAAGTAAGAAGATTCAAAGTAAAGACTATTTCAAGGATTTGGCTAAAAGACTTTTTGTCAAGACTTCAGAAAAAAATTGACCCTCTCCACTAGGCAAACAGCTTCTATGTCTAATATGGGCTTTGTCTTGCAGCACTGCAACTGTCAGCCAAACCAGAAAGTAACCAGTCTTAATAGATTTGTGTGGCTTTTATCTAATGGAGTAAACCCCAACAAGATTTATAGAAAGCCCACAAAACTTTTAAGAAAATTGTACTAACGAAAGAAACACCATTCTCTTAGATTAAAGGGGACAAGGAAGAAGAGCCCATTGTGCCATGAATGTTCTACAGAGGGTAGAAAGCAGATTTAGTCTGCCCAACTACCACACAGACCATGGAAAAGGAAGGATACATAGGGCAGAACCAAAGATCCCAGAGGGTGGAGCCAAGAGTACAGAGAGCTGGCAATCTATGCCCAACTGGATTTCAGAACTGCTATTGGTCAGGGTAGTCATTTCCTACTGCTGCCATAAAAAACTACCACAAATTTGGTGGATTAAAACAGCACAAATTTATGATCGTAAAGTTCTCTAGATCAGAAATCCTGCACGAGCTTCAACAAAATAAAACGACAGTTTGGCAGGGTTTTCTGGAGGCTCTGAGAGAGAATGTTTCGGATCTCTCTGGTTGTTAATAGAATTCAGGACCATGAGATTACAGGCACAAGTTCCCTAACTTCTTGCCAACTATAAATGGGGGGGGGGGGGGGGAAGGGGTCATCTCCAGCTTCTAGAGGTCATCACATTCTTTGGCTCAGGACCTCTTTCACTATCTTCAAAGCAAGCAGCAGCCTCTCTCTGACTCACTCTTCTTCCTTCTCTCCCACTTTTAAGAACTCAGGTAAGTAGATTGGGCCCACCTGGCAATCTAAAATAATCTTCCCATCTCAACTTTAGGAACTAGGATGTGGACATTTTGGGGGGACCTTTTCTACCTTGCATAATCATTAAGTGTTATAAGTCTTCTGTTCTCCACCTTTTTAATGGGAATATCTACTATGGTGATCCTACCTCTTTCCTATCTGGTTAGGTGTGGGAGAAGGGTGGGGAGGACTGACAGTGAAAAAGAAGGACACACAATCAGTCTCTTTAATGCACAGGTCTTCAGAGCAACTAGATCTGAACTTGAGGAGCTATACCCAAGCAACCACACATGAGAAGCCTCAGTCACATCTGCATGTGATTTAGATGAAGAACTCCTGAATTTTGAGCTGACACTGTATACAGAATGACATTTCGTAGGACCTTGGAAGGGGATGCGTATACTTTGCAAGTGGGAGGGATATAAATAATCTACAACCAGACCAACAGAATATGGCAGAAGTGATGTAATGTGACTTCCGTTAGCAAATGTTGTGCTTGTCCATAACAGAATGCTCAAAAAATATAGATCGAGTGAATGGATAAAGAGCCTACCATCTGTAGAAGACAGGGCAAAAGATTACTTTAGTAATACTGTATATAGTCACATAACCATGTATTAGAGGTTTACTATGTGCTAGGCAGTATGCTAAGTGCTTTTATACATGTATTATAATTACATTTTATTATGATCACATAAAATTGTGATTCACATAAATACTATTATCTGCACTTTATAGATGAGAACAGAAAGATTAAGTAATGTGAATATAATCATATGGTTAGTAAGTGGCTTAACAGTTATTCGAACCTGGATCCATCTAGTGCCAGTAGTCTCCTTCATTTCTTCCTCCTTTCTTTTATTTCTTTTAAACTTCCTTTTAACTAGTCATATAAATGATCAAAAAAAAACACAAACAGTACAAAAGAGTGTTTAGTGAATAGTCTCCCATTTCCCTCCTCAAAGAAAAGTACCACTACTAGTTTCCTGTGTATTGTTCTAAATATATCCTTAACATATACAAATATATGAGTATCCTTTTCTACAGAAATGGTAGTAACACAATAACTCAACCTTTTTTCATTTAATCATTTGTCTCCAAAATCCTTCAGCCATATGCTGCATTCCCATAACACATACACACACACAAGTAAAAACAAGGAAATCTCAAAGTAATCTGAGGCAGTCCATTTGTTTAAACAAGAAAACATTCATGTTGTCAAAACAAATCAAATATTTTATTCCTCCAGTTTTTTCAGTTAAATCTCTTTCCAACAGTTTAAGGGTATTAAGTATTATGTTCATCAAGCAAATGAAAAAAAAAATGTGATATAACTTAAATAGTAATATTAAGGATCTATTCAAGTTAACAGATTGAACAAAAGATAAATAGCAGAGGTTTAGGTCTAACACTATTTACTGATTTTAACTAACTACTAGAGAAAAATTATGAGAGGCATACAATGAAAATATATGGACATTTTCCACAATTATGAAATATTTCTTCTTAAACATTCTGAATCTATAGCTAATGATCACATGGAAAAAATTATCATGACTATCCCTTATACTGAGGTTGCTTCCATCTATTATTGATACAAAATAAAATTTGAGCAGAAATTTTCTGAAGAGGTAGCAGAAAAGTTTTATTAGCACAAAAGAAGAAATGTAAATTTAACAAAAGATAAGAGAAAGATTTTGCAATATGAAAGATTAATTCAGTACTTCAAGAATCACTCTCCTGGAATAGGCATTTATGTTCAAAAATATGAGAAAATTATCAAACTGCATCTTTCAGGATAAATTTGGCCAATAAATGTCATACAGAATAAAACTATCAATTAATAAAACCTGTCTTTCTTTAGTAGTAAGAAAAAAAGTGGCCCAAATGTTTGGTTATAAATTTTTCATCACACCTAGGTAGGTTATACATCAAAATGACACCCTAAATAATATATGTAGATGAATAATTCACATTTGTCTTAGTTTGGGTTTCCCCCAGAAGGATATTCTGTGACAAAGATTCTAGTACAAGTAGTTGATCTAGGAGGGGATCCCAGGAAACACCATGGTGGAGTGGGAAGTCAGTGGAGGGGAATTTATCAAGGCAGGTATCACGTGGGCAACCAAACTTGATACCCAAGGAGGACTAGGACAGCTGGTGTAGGTATGCCCAAACTCGGAACAAAGGAGGTGGGGTATTTTATCTACTGTCATTGGTGGAGGGATGTTCCCTAAAGGTGTTGATTCATGGACGCCTCTGACCTGCTGAGAACACAGGCAAGGGGTGCTCGGACCAGAGAAAGTCCTCAGATAGTAGCAAGACCTTTGCACTCCGGGGGTAAGACCTGAGGAGATATGGATCTCTGCCATAATATTTTAAACCAGGGGTAGGCACACGTTAACTGTAAAAGTCCAAAGAGTAAATATTTTAGGGTTTGTGGGCCTTTACAATCTCTATTGCAGCTGCTCAACTGTACAGTTGTAGCACAAAAGCAGCCATAGACAATACATAAACAAATGAGCATGGCTGGTTCTCAATAAAACTTTATTTATGGACACTGAAATTTCAATTTCATATCATTTTTATGTGTTACAAAATGTCATTCTTCTTTTGTTTTTTTCCAACCACTTAAAAATGCAAAAACTATTCTTATTTTGCAGCCATACAAAAACAAGTGGTATGCTGTATTTGGCCCACTGGCTATAGTTTGCCAACCTCTGTTTTAGACTATGAAGATATTTACCAAACATTTACAAAATCTCATGGGCGACAACATTCAATTTGCAAGAATATCATATGATAATATTTAATAACCAATCTAACACAAAAACACCCTAGTTTTTTAAAAATAGTTTATATTTCAGTCAACTGTTCTATGCTAGAGTTATTAATGAGTTACTAAATCAAGTGAACACGCACATAAAAAGGCAAGTGATTCAAATTATCTCAGATTTGTTTAAAATAGAGTTCATTTTATTAATCCATTCTCTTAAGTCAAAGTAATCATATATCTGATGACTGCCAAAAAAAATAAATGAATTACTGTATCACAGTTTTTTATCAGTCTTAAATGCATTGTGCTAATCTGCATATTTATATTAACTGTACTAAGTCTACATAATGTAATCTAAATCAGCAAGTATAGAATGTCATTTTATAGAAGGGACTTAAGTGAACTGGTTGGAAGGTAGGGCTAGTCTTGGTTTATGTTTGTATAACAAGAACATTACTTTTCTTTATATTATAAATTTATTTAAAACTGATTTATAAGTTGGAGAGAAGAAATGTAGATTATAGAAGGCTAGAAAATCTCCTTCACAAAGTAACCTGTTTTGCCAACGTGACAGCAGGCAAAAGAGTCAGAGAACCTAAGCACAAACCTTCCAAATGTAAAACTTGGGCTACCTTGGGAGACCTACCTGACCTTTCTGATCATCGTTTATTTTGAAAATAGTCACTGAGAGGAGGGAAAAAAATAGCGCAGATAATAGAGGCTCTGTTCATCCCTCTGGCAACCAATCAAAGTTGTGATGGAAACAAGGAGCAAATAGCAAGGAAAAATCATCTGGGATCTAGATGAACTAGCCATACAACCAGGGAGAAATCCAAGAAATCACCCTGCCCTGAAACCCCACCTCCCCCAACTCGCGGCCTCACCCAAGCCATCTCCAGGTATATTCTCAGCGAGTCAGGTGCTCCTTGCTGAGTAGCGCCTAGATTTACATTGAAGGCAGCTGGCCTCAGTTTCTGGTGTGACCTTTTGAGGCAGCAATAAGCAGAGCATTTGTGGATTGCTTGTTGAATCTTAACAGATGGCTTCAGAAGGGCACAGACTTGGGCAAAATTTGGCCTGCAGCTGAACCCCTCTCAGGAACATGCCACTGGACACCTACTTCACAAACCCACTCTAATAAGACTGGAAGACTTAGAAGTTTCGTTTAGTACATAGAAACAGACATGGAAAGGCAGCCAAAATGGGAAGACAAAGAAGAAGAAACCATTTGAGAACAGAACAGAGATCCAGAAATAATGGAATCAAGTAATCTAACAGATGTAGAGTTCAAAACACTGGTTATAAAGATGCTCAATGAACTTTTGGGAAGTGTAGATAAATTCAGTGAGAACTTCAACGAAAAGATAAAAAACATAAAAATGGAAATGGAAATTATAGAAAGGAACGAGTCTGAAATGAAGAACACATTATCTGAGATGAGAAGTATATTAAACAGAATGAACAAAGTGAATAAAGAGGATCAAATGACCTATCTAGAGGACGGGAAAATCAAAGACACTCAATCAGAATGGCAAGAGAAAGATTCCAAGACTATAAAAATAATTTAAGGAGAACATGGGACACTATTAAGGCTCCAAATATTTGTCTGATCAGCATAACAGAAGAAAATCAAGATGTTGAACAGCTGTTTGAAGAAATAATGATGGAAAACTTCCCTAACCTGGTGAAGGAAATGGACATACAACTCCAGAAGCTCAGAGAACCCCAAAAACCAGAGATCCAAAGAGGCCGATACTAAGACACATCATAATTAAAATGCCAAAGGTTAACTACAAAGAAACAAATCTTAAAAACAGCAAGAGAAAAGCAGATAGTTACCTACAAGGGGACATCCATAAGACTGGCAGCTGATTTCTCAAAAGAAACTTTGCAGGACGGAAGGGCTTGGCACAAAATATTCGATGTGATGAAGACTCAGGTCCTACAACCAAGAATACTTTATCCAGCAAAGTTATCATTTAGAGTCGAAGGACAGATAAAGAGCTTCCCAGACAAAAATAAGCTAAAGGAATGTATCACCATCAAGCCAGTATTACAGGAAATGTTGGAGAGATTTCTTTAAGAAGAAAAACCATATATCAAAAACAGGAATAAAGAATGGTAACAACTACATTTCTATCAATAAGTACCTCAAATAGAAAAGAATTAAAACAAGACCTATAAGAGACTCACTTCAGATTAAAAGACACACAGAGACTAAAAGTAAGGGAAAAGATATTGCTTTGATGGACCTAGAAAGTATTTAAGTCAGACTGAGAAATATAAACACTATATGATTTCACTTACATACAGAATCTAAGAAATAAAAAGCACAAACGAATCAAAAACAGACTCACAAATATAGTGAACAATTTGGTGACGGACAGAGGGGAGAGGGGTTGGGGAGCTGGGAGAATGGGAAGAAGGGTTAAAGAAGTACAAATTAGTAGCTGATGGATGGTCACAGAGATGGGGTGCATGGCATAGGGAATGCAGATAGCATTTATATGTTGGCTAGGTGGAAGGTCAAGGGAGGGAGGGAGCAATTGGGGGAATCATTTTATGAACTATATAGATGTCTAACCAATGTACTGGATACTTGAAACTAATTAAAATAAATAAATTTTTAAAAAAAGAAAAAATAGTCACTGAATACCAACTCTAACTATTCAACAAGCACCTTGCTAGATGATGGAGATAGACCTTGTCTTTTAGAAGTCCAAAATTTAGTGAACAGATCACACAATAATTCAATACAAGTGCTCAGTTAAATGTGTGCTCAATGTGGTGTGGGATCCCAGAGGAGAGAGTGACTAACAAGCTTCACACAGATAATATTGGAACTAATTCTTAAAGGATACGCATGGCATGGCATGGCATGGCATGGCATGGCATGCTATGGAAAGGGGTTTAAAATGTATCCTGCATACAATAAAGAGATGAAAGATCTCTGAGACTGAGTGTGACATGAGTTAAAAGTGCAGGCAGCAAGGGTGAGATGAGGAATCAGACTGAGACATATCTTGGCTGGACTTCACTTATTAAATGTGGAATGAACAGAGTGGTAGTCAGTGAGGACTCAAACTGCTAGCTTGCTAGATTATGTGAATTATGTTGATGTTGATCTTGATATATTATATAGGAGGAAAAGAAGTTCATGGAGAAAATAAAGTTTGGCTTTGAAGAAAGTGTGTTTAAGTTACCAGCATTGTATCCAGAATATTCATAGTAAAAGCCTAAGATTAAAACAAAGCTCTGAGCTAAAGGGTTAGATTTAGGAGTCTCTAATCCTTGGAAAGCTGTGAGAGAAAATAGAAGAGGCTGAAGACAAAATTTTGGTAGACATGAAAATGTTCCTGTTTGTAAATGGACATAATTATGCACCCTAGGGCAAGCATTCTAAATGCACAGATAGGCTTCAACAGATTGTGCTAAAAATTATTTATTTGTTGATTCAGCTAATATCTATAAAATACTTTCTAAGTATTAAGCCCGATGCTAGGTCACAGGTTTGCAGAAAAGAACCAGAAAGACAAACTTGATGACTAATAGAATTTACAGTCTATGGAGACAGACATTTAACAAGTAAACAAAGAAATAAAATAATTGTAGGCTGCTGCAAGTACTAAGAAGAAAATGACTAGAGTGCTATGATAAAGAGAATAACAAGGGACCTACTTAGAAATGTTTTATTATTATTTTTTAATTATTCTGTGTCAGGACCAGATTTCTCTGAAGAGGTTTCATTTAAGCTGAGGTTTGAGAGAAAAGACAGAGGAAACAATGCAGGAAGATGATAGCAAGTACAAAATCCTTTTATAAGAAAGAGCTTGATCTGTTCTTCAAATTGCCAGGATGACTGCCTGACTACCAGATGAGAAGCAAGACAGAAATGATGGTAGTGATGAAGGCAGGAGACAAATTTTATAAAGTCTTATAAAACATGGCTAGAAGTTAAAGGTTAAAAAAAAAGAGTTGAGGATGACTCCCAGTTTTCTGATTTTATTATCTATATGGATAGTTGTGTAATTTGCAGAGAAAATAGAAACCCAGGAAAAGACAAATTTGGAGCTAAAATCCAAAAATTTACTTGTATATATTAAGTTGAAGTGTGTACAGACCACCAAGTGGGAATGTCAAACAGGCATCTGGATATATGAGTCTAAAGTTCAGAATAGAGGTTTTGAATGACAAAATACTTCGGGAGAGTATTTATCCTATATGTGATATTATAAGATATGAGAAGAAATCAGTCATCTGAGAAGAATGATACATCACTCGATTAATGTTTTCTAAATGAATGAGTGAACAACCCATTAAAATATGTTTTGTAAGTCTGATAGATAGAGATTTAAATCTTGACTGTGCCACTTGTGAGCTGTGTGATCTTGGGTAAACTACTTAACCATGCTAAGCACAATTTTCTCATCTGTAAAAATGAAAAACAATAATAAATAGCTCACTTGGTTGGTTTTAGGACTAACAAAATTACAGGTATAGTGTGCTTAACAGTGTTTGAAATATAGCAAATTCCAATAAATGTCCACTTTCTACCACCTCACTTCCACAACACCCGAACACCATATGTGAAACTTTGAGACTTCTTACTGTATCTTTTATGTGCCAATCAGCAGATTATCACCTCTCCCATCCTGCCTTCCTCCCTCCTACCCCAACTCTGTCAAAACCTATTATGTGACTACGGTACACTTAATGCTTCCTGTGGTTACCAAGGATTGAGCGATAAACAAAAGTGTAGTAGGAAAGACCACAAACAACCCCGTGTTTTTCATCATCCTAAAAGTGGAATTAAATCAAATACACACCTAATCTAATTAGCAATAAAATAAAGTATTTCAAAAGGAAAAAAAAAGACTGAAAAAATCTGTTCAGTTTTTCTGGCATAGCTTAATAAACTATAATGAGCAATTGTAGTCATTCTATTAAAAGAAACTTGGCTTTCTCCCGAAATACTCATATGTATGTCCTTAACCTATCAGACTTATTTCTTGAGAAGTAAAACAGACAACACTTCCTAATATGAAGAGTGGCTGTGGGGAATAAATGAGACCATCTACTGAAAGCATCCAGCACAATGCTGAATACAATGCAGACAATTAAAATGTTATTTCCAGCTCCCTTCACCTTCTCTTTCTTGCATTTTAAAAATAATTTCTGATATTAAACCCACACATACACACACACACACCACTAACTGAATCTTTTAAAGAAATGGTAAAAATATATACATATTTTATTGAACATTCACAAGTCTAATCACTTTTTGGAAAAGGATCTTCTTTTATAATAAGAAAAAGGTGGCAATTTTATTTGTGTGAGGATCCCAAAAATAAATCAATTACAAATATAAAAACGCACACAAGATTGAAACCGTCATATATGTCATATAACTATCGGTAGCTTATATTGTACAGAAACATGTCTTTGTCTTATGTGCACAAGATCTTGATATTAACATTTGAAATAAGTTTATTTTTTACTTAATGATATGTATTAGAAAGTATAAAGTAATTCGCAGTATTTCTTGAAAGTCACAGAAGGGATTCTGAAAAGTTGGCATTTTACCACCAGATGGCGCCACGCTCACAAAAATTTTTGTGCCAGACAAAACGGTATTCAAAAGTTATGAAGTTAGTCAATTGCTTACTGACTTTTGTGCTTATATGAACACCCATACTGAAAAATCATGAGAAATTATTTACTACAGGTTCCTACCAGACTCTTGCTTTGCTGTTCACGTTTTAATCTATCCAGTAGAAAAGATCTACCAGATCTTTACCACAAAAGCTCAGTGAAGAATTTGTTCATTAAATGTTAGGCCATGAATGAAGAAAAAAAGTTAAATAAAATTACTCCTAGCTCTCAAATTTTAGTTATTTTAAGTCCAAAGTAGCATGGTAGAAATTGATTCAAACCAGCTTTTTCAGGATCATTAAGATTTGTAGTAGGAAGTGGAAATATTTTAGAGGTACTAATGAGACATGGAAATTCCATTCTTCAAGATTGCATATCTGCTTCTTTTCAAAGGAATTTAACCTATATATGTATTTTAGTTTTAAATTTGCCACTTTTTCAGTGATCCATTGTGTATTTTAAAATCTCTTCTACATGTAGCTGGATAATACTATGAGAGCTTGAGTCTTCATTGTTGACCTCACTGAAATTATTCAGGTTTCAACATTCTAATCTTTATTTTTAAATATAAGAAATAGGACACATTAAAATTATAGATATCTGACATTTGAAATGAGTTAAATTAGAAATTAACAATAAAGAAAGTTAGAAATTTCATCTTTTTTTAAACTGAAGTTTTTATCAGAATCAATAGATTAAATTAATGCTGCTTTTATCTACAACCTCCGAAATCTCAGTGAATTAAGAAACAGAGGCTTATTTCTTGCTCACACTACCAGTCCAGTACAGGATATTTGGAGCTCTCTTTCACATCACACTCACTTCAGGATCAATTACCAACTGGAATACTCCTGGTTTCTACCACACAGAGAAAGAGAGGTAACAAACCTATACTTGCTCAAAAGCTCCTATCTGGAAATAACACTTCACTTTCATGCACATCTCACTGCCTAAAACCAGTCTCAAGGACACACTTAACACCAGGAGGCCTGAAAAGTAGAGTCAATGTAATTCATAAATATTAAATCATTATATCCATATACAATGCAGATCCAGGACTACTTTAATATAAAACATTTTATACAAATGTTTATGTCCTTACCAAATCTTGATGTTTTTTAAAAAAATGCAAAAAGTTCTTTCTTTTACAAGCATTAAAACTGGTTGGAGAGAAAAGACATAATTGAAAAAAAATTCATATGGCAACCAATGACAGAAGTTTTGATAAATATTCTCATAAGTACAAAGGCAGAGGACACAAAGTAGTAAATAAAGAAGACTAACTGAAGGACTGGAGATTTGATCTGTGCATTACAGGAAGTGTAGAATTTGTACTGAAGTTACATAACATTCGGGACAATAGGAATGACTATAAGAAAAGAGAGAGAAGTAGAAATAAACAAGATTGTTGAGTATGAATTATGTTAAAACAAATAAGATCATTAATTTTCCCTGACCTGCAAAATTTTTCAAAGAGAATATATGTGTGTATGTGTCTGTCTGTGTGTTTCTGTGGTGGAGAGAAGTAGGAGGGATAGGCAGGCGGGAAGAAGCAACCATCAAAGTCACCAACTTATACTTTTCTCAAAGATCTTTTTTAAAATTCTGTCATCAACTATCACCATCATTTTATAAAGGAAAAACCTTTTATCACAAAAAGAAGAAAAAATAATCTCAAATTGCTTAATTTGAATAATTTTATACCAGCAGTCCCCAAACTTTTATGAGAATCTAATGTCTGACAATCTGAGATGGAGTACTCCTATGAGAATCTAATGTCTGACAATCTGAGATGGAGCTCAGGCAGTGAAGCTAGTGCTGGACTGCGGCTGCAAAAACAGATGAAGCTTCCCTCACCGGCTGCTCACCTCCTGCTGTGCAGCTTGGTTCCTAACAAGCCATGGGCTAGTACCGGTCAGTCCACAGCACAGTGGTTGGAGACTCCTGCTTTATACAACTCTAAACATACTATCCATATTTTTACCACTCTACTGTGGGCCAATGAAAACTCTGTCACAAGCCAGCTTTTATGAGTAACTGGCCTGAAAATGGAGAGTCTAAATTAGAGAGACTAGATTAATGATACGGTCAAATCATCTTCAAAACAAAGCTGAGATATTTCAAACTGGTTGCCAACCAATAACTATTGTACATCTTTAAGCAGAAGGCTAACTAGAATTGGGGAGTGGAGGTGGAAGAAAGAACCTAGAAAACTTCCAAAATGATATGCAGAATCACAGAAAGATATAGAGACCTAGATTAGGATGCAGACAGAGGAAAAGGAAAGAGAAGCATTATATAGGAAAGATGAAAAAGAAACCTTACAAACAAGTCTATCCTCAACCCTGGAAGTTTGGGTTTTTTAATGATTTATATAACATAGTTATTCAATATCTAACATATCAAAATGTTCCAGAGGTCTTGAAAAAATGTTATATAAATAAAGCTATAACTCAGCAATGAGAAAGAAGAGTATTTCAACATTCTCTACTGGTGGGGAGGCTATCACTTAAACCTGCATCTGGTAGACTTGGTCCCAGGGGAACGCAGCAAAGTTTATGTAATACTATTCTCAGTTGTGTTTTTACTTTTATGTGATCCATTCAATCACATAGTCATATGAAAACAATACTACTTAAGCACTAAATGATTAGTTATTTGAGCCTGTGTAACTTTAGAGAAAGCATTACAGTAGTAGTCCCCCCTTATCCACGGGGGATACGTTCCAAGACCCACATTGGGTGCCTGATATCTAGTTTATTACTAACCCTAATCACCTTCAACAATGCCAGAAATGTGGCAGCAGCCTCTCCAGTAATTTTTTTTTTTTTTCAGTACAAACCTATACCTGATTCTATGTAACCAACCATTACTTGCAGTAAATGGCTTGGTGTCACTTGTTTCAGGGATCACTTGGAGAAGTCTTCGTATAGGCTCAAACTTCTGTCAGTCAGAACCCATTTTCTGTTCATATCTTCCAACCATAAATTTAATGCCTTCTCCATCTTAACTTAGCACTTATCATCATACACTATGGCCATAACTTTTGCAGTCTGAGGTGTAACAGCAAAACTAGCATTAATTTCTTTTTCCTTCTTCACGATATCACCAACAGAAGATTTATTCTTCCCATAGAGCTCAGCAACATCAACATATGATTTGTTTCTTTCCTTATCGAGTCAAGAACTTTCACCTTTTCACTTAAAGAAAGCACTGTATGACTTCTCTTTGGCATATCCAAATTGCCAGCATCAATACTCTTGTGCTTTGGGACCATTTTAAATAAAATATAGTTATTTTAACATAAGCACTTCAATACTGTGAGAGTTGATTTGATAACTGAGAAGGCTACTAAGTGACTAACAGGTGTGGAGAACAGGACAAAGGGATGATTTATGATGTCCCAGATGTGACAATGGAGTAGTATCTACTGGCATTTATGATACTTTTTAAATGCCTTAGAAATATTAATTACATTAATTCATTTATTCTTCACAACAACCCTATGAGGTAGGCATCATTTTTATCTACATTTTACCAGTGAGGAAACTGGAGTACAGAGAGGTTAAATCATATGACCAAGGTCTCACAGATAGAAAAGTGACAGAGCCAGGACTCAACAAAAGTGGTCTGGCTCCAGAGGCACCACACTTTCTCATCACACCAGTCGGGTCTCAAATGTGGTGCCATATTTGAGGAAGACACATGGGAATATGAGTTTAGGCAAAAAACAGATGAACCAGAAGAGAGAACAAGGTGAGCAGTGACCATGTGGTAGATGGGTAGGTGTGCACTCACTCGCTCACGCGCGCTCGCTCTCACTCTCGCTCTCTCACTCTCTCTCGCTCTCTCTCTCTCTCTCTCTCTCTCTCCCCACTCCCTTACCTTCCCTCTCCCCCTCCTTCTTTCTCTCTCTGTCCCTCTTTTTCTCTCTCCTTTTTTCTCTGTCCCTTTCCCTCTTTCTCTCTCCCTCTGCCCTCTCTATTGGGAGTATAAACGGGTACACTCCTTAGGAGGGAAATGTAGCAGTGTTCATCAAACTTACAACTGCATGCCTTGTCTAACAAGACCACTACTGCAAATTTATTCTGTGGGTATGCATGCACTAATGCAAAACAAGCTCTGTAGAAGTTTCCTCATTACAAAACTGTTGTAAATGCAAACAATCAGAAACAACCCAACACCCATAATAGATTAAATTAATCATGCTACATTGATAAACTACAATGGGACAATGAAAAGTAAGTAGAAACCTCTCTACATAGTGATAGGAAATAGGTCCAAAATATATAGTATAGTGAAAAAAAAAATTAAGTATAAAACAATGTACATACTATGTTAAATCTGGTGTAAAAAAATCAGATGAGTAAAATAAAAATCAATACTCATATATTTGCTTATATGTGCATAAAGAAATTCAAAAAGATACATTAGAAAACAATAACAGTGGTTACTTGTTTGGGAGAGAGGAAGTACTGAGGGACCTGGATATTAAGGAGACTTGACAGTCCATGTTTCTATATTTCTATTGAAATATGTGTCTCTATCACCTATTCAAAAAAATAATTTTAAAAATCCTTCATTAGACATTTTTTTCAAAGTCTTTCCTTAACCAAGTGGCAACTTGCCTTTCCTCTCTCCAAAGGTTCCAGAAAGCTGGCTCTTCACTTTTCCCAGTATTCCCCAGAATCTCACATTCCATTCTGCTCATAAATACCTCAAAATTTGGCTTTCTCCTAAATTCTACCTCCAAACCTACTTACCAACTTTTTAGGGAAGTGACCAAAACAAGGGCACCCTTTGTGAAAGGCAATTCTCCCTTATTGGTGCAAGAGACGGGGATATGGGGGGTGGGGTCTGACAACTACTCTTAAGTAGTTTATTGAAGTATTTTTTTTAAATACCTACCTACTTTGCTCAAGAGAAACTCTGATAAATGGGATTTCCTCCACTTCATTAAGTACCTATTATTCACTCACTAGTGGTGCTCCTCTGTCCATGTGACACAGCAGTATGCATCCCGTGACCTTCTCCTGCTCTTCATTTTGCTGGGTCTTAATATGCATGGGCCACCATCCCTCTTATCTAACACTGAACTAAGCTACATCTATCTCTAAATAGGCCAAAGGCTCTGCCCAAATTTGGAGAAACACTGAAGAACGAGTCAAAACTGAAAATGTTTGGCTCAAACTCAAGATGAGAAGGATAAACAAACGCTGACCAAAAGGAACTTAGTTCTCATGTATTTTCTTGCCTTTCTAATTAAAGCCAAATGTTTGACTGTTTCCCAAATTACCTCTGATGACATTTACTGCGTTATTTTGCCTTTCAAAAGCAGATGAATTTATATTTACATTGTTAATAGATTCATCTCAATGCATGCTAGTTTTTCAGTTTGTCATGTAGTGTCTTGAATCTCCAACATGGCTGGCCCAATGAGTTCTATTCTTTGATGGGCTGACTGACACATCTGCTACCTTGGGCCCCACACATGTACCAAAGAGGTATGGAAGCCTTGAATGGTCGCAATACCATCTCACACTTTTTGTCATTTTTTTTTTATCCCTGCCAAGGATACATAGAAACCAGGAGCTCAGTGATATTAGGAATTATTTAATATCAACAGTGGTAAACGTGAAGTCTTCTGACTTGAACATACCTCAAAATAATACTAACAATCCTGAAAACTTCAGCAGTGAATTTCAGAATCCACTGTAGATGTTATCCCATTTAATTTCCATAATTTGAGATGGACAGAGTTATTCCTATTCTATAAATCAGAGAAATGAAGACTCAGAAATAATAAGTGAACTTCTCCAGATCACACACCACGAAGAAACAAGCTGTAAGGTGCCTGAATTAGGCTTATCTTCAATGATCTCAGAGTAAATCTGTGATAATTAAGTTTAATAACTCTATTAATAATGGGTACTTCCAAATTCAAATGAGTTTAAAATTTTATGAGGGTATCTAATGCCTCAAGAACAGGGTCTACAAAGGTTGGGAATTCCAGAAAATAGGAGCTAAAAAAAGGTTAATTTATTCTGACAGAGGATGATTAATACAAGGTAAGATTACCTATCTCTAATTAACCTATTCCATTATTGAGTTCTTAATGAGAAAGATCTGTATAGCAGAAATGTCACTCAGAAAGAATTCAGCTGAGCAAGTCTGAAGATAGTACCACCGTAGGAATAATAATCATATTTGTTAGCCGTTGGGAATGCTTAAAATCATCTTTATATTTAAGCCAGAACCTAAAATACTTCTTTATTCAAACCTCTGTTAAGGGGACTATGAGGCATAAGATTAACAAGTACATTTTAATATCTGTTTAACTTGAAAAAATGTCTTTCAAAAGTCTTAAAGGAAAATCTGTTCATTTTTTTAAATCAATGCCAATCCTGCTTATTACATTCAAAGCCTTTCTAATAAAAAGTTAAACACTGTTATTGAGCTATATTCTTGACTGAGCAATGATTTAATAATAGGCCTAATTCCTCTTTCTCACTCTGACAGTCACCTTATACCTACCATATTC
>NW_011888792.1:9590097-9653413 GCF_000151845.1 Pteropus vampyrus | reverse complement strand
TAATATGCATGGGCCACCATCCCTCTTATCTAACACTGAACTAAGCTACATCTATCTCTAAATAGGCCAAAGGCTCTGCCCAAATTTGGAGAAACACTGAAGAACGAGTCAAAACTGAAAATGTTTGGCTCAAACTCAAGATGAGAAGGATAAACAAACGCTGACCAAAAGGAACTTAGTTCTCATGTATTTTCTTGCCTTTCTAATTAAAGCCAAATGTTTGACTGTTTCCCAAATTACCTCTGATGACATTTACTGCGTTATTTTGCCTTTCAAAAGCAGATGAATTTATATTTACATTGTTAATAGATTCATCTCAATGCATGCTAGTTTTTCAGTTTGTCATGTAGTGTCTTGAATCTCCAACATGGCTGGCCCAATGAGTTCTATTCTTTGATGGGCTGACTGACACATCTGCTACCTTGGGCCCCACACATGTACCAAAGAGGTATGGAAGCCTTGAATGGTCGCAATACCATCTCACACTTTTTGTCATTTTTTTTTTATCCCTGCCAAGGATACATAGAAACCAGGAGCTCAGTGATATTAGGAATTATTTAATATCAACAGTGGTAAACGTGAAGTCTTCTGACTTGAACATACCTCAAAATAATACTAACAATCCTGAAAACTTCAGCAGTGAATTTCAGAATCCACTGTAGATGTTATCCCATTTAATTTCCATAATTTGAGATGGACAGAGTTATTCCTATTCTATAAATCAGAGAAATGAAGACTCAGAAATAATAAGTGAACTTCTCCAGATCACACACCACGAAGAAACAAGCTGTAAGGTGCCTGAATTAGGCTTATCTTCAATGATCTCAGAGTAAATCTGTGATAATTAAGTTTAATAACTCTATTAATAATGGGTACTTCCAAATTCAAATGAGTTTAAAATTTTATGAGGGTATCTAATGCCTCAAGAACAGGGTCTACAAAGGTTGGGAATTCCAGAAAATAGGAGCTAAAAAAAGGTTAATTTATTCTGACAGAGGATGATTAATACAAGGTAAGATTACCTATCTCTAATTAACCTATTCCATTATTGAGTTCTTAATGAGAAAGATCTGTATAGCAGAAATGTCACTCAGAAAGAATTCAGCTGAGCAAGTCTGAAGATAGTACCACCGTAGGAATAATAATCATATTTGTTAGCCGTTGGGAATGCTTAAAATCATCTTTATATTTAAGCCAGAACCTAAAATACTTCTTTATTCAAACCTCTGTTAAGGGGACTATGAGGCATAAGATTAACAAGTACATTTTAACATCTGTTTAACTTGAAAAAATGTCTTTCAAAAGTCTTAAAGGAAAATCTGTTCATTTTTTTAAATCAATGCCAATCCTGCTTATTACATTCAAAGCCTTTCTAATAAAAAGTTAAACACTGTTATTGAGCTATATTCTTGACTGAGCAATGATTTAATAATAGGCCTAATTCCTCTTTCTCACTCTGACAGTCACCTTATACCTACCATATTCCAACAGGAAGTCAGACAAAACAACTATAATATTATTCATTAATAGTATGTCCAATGATCTTTTAAAATCAATGCTGCTTTAAACATCCCTAACTTAAAATTTTAGACACTGAAAAGATCAGTTTGCCAAATCCTGTGGGTAATAATAGTTTGTGTTTTCTCTTTTCATTGTATTGTCATTTCATTCTCTTTTACAGTATCAAATAAGAATGAAGGATATCATTTAGTTTAGTTTTATACTATGATAATAGAATGTTAATAGGATTTTTCCTGTTGTCTTAGAATTGATTATTCTGAGTGAAAAATGATGACAGAAAGGCATAAGGATTCTATGTTTTTAAAGACCTTTCCAAGTGTTTCAGCCAAAAGCCCCCTGAGTACTTATTCAGAGGCAGGGGAACCACTTCTGCTATTCCTGATCAAAATCTCAGCCCTGGGTGGGCAGAAAAATATCACCCCTTAACCCACCAGAAGCCAAGTGACGGCAGAGTTTCAATGGAATACAGAATGTGAGTGCCGGAAAGAAGGAAAGGGTGACAGCCTACTACCTAGCTTAATACATGCAGAGTCAGGAACATAGAGACCAACCAGAAGACTGCCTTCAAAGTTCAGTCAGAGAGAGTCTGGAGAAGAACCTGTGAGAGAGTCTGGAGAAGAACCTACTTGTATTTTTTGAAATTTGGGAGCCTATCGGAACACCAAGAATTGTGCCTGCTTCTTTTCTGGAGATTTTAAAGGAGAAGCACTAATTAGCCAAGCCCAGAAATGTGGGACAAAGAGAGACCATGTTATAGGGAATTTAAAAAGAAAGTGAAGGCAGCCTCCAACCCATTCCAGGCTTCCAATTCTATCAGAGGGTGCAGAGGCGGACTCCTATGCTTGAATTGATATAAGAATACGCAGGAGAGGAGAAAGCCCAAGCCCTGGCCAAACCCTGGGGATACTTAACGGCTGCTTCTTAAGTGGTTGGGATGTAGACCAAAGGCAGGACTAAAAGAACACATGGGTACCCTCACAGTGACGTAGTGGACTGTGGTAAAACTAGACAACCCTAAAAACTGCACAAAGTTATGAGGAGACCACCATATTGTTAGTAGCCACCAGCGGCAACAGAATCATGCAAATCTTATGGGGAAGGGTACTTTCTCATCTCTAATAAGCAACCCCTGCCATGTCTCATATTCCTCCTCCCCAACAAAAAAACTTAGATGTTAGTAGAGGAAATTGAGAGGATTATATTTGAATCAGATTTGAGATTGGATTTTTACACTGGAGTGAAATTAGTTCGGTTTTGCTTTTTTTTTTAATAACTGAAAGTGATGAGAAAGTTGTGGAATGTGCCCAAGAAATTATCTTGGGAGAGTCTACAAAGCACTACTGGGAATTGTGAGTGGAAAAAAATAAAAACATTATTGTGTTAATATCCACCAAATAGAATCTACTCAACAAAACTGTTTACACTAAAATGTTGACTTTCTAAAGCAAGGTGGAGAAGCATTTGAGATCTTGCTCTCCAGCACAAATTATCAGTTTGAGACAAATAAACTCATTGAAATTCTCATGGAAAAATAAAAAGCAGGCTGGGAGAGGGTCAATTTTTTGTTTTTGTTTTTGTTTTTGTTTTTTCAGGAGAGATTACACATTATCTCAAAAAGAGTGCACAACGAAAAAAACAATAAAAAAAAAGTCAATTCTTAAATGTGTGAATTATGGAAGTTTTTAAAAGAATTAAAAATTATTTGATTTGATTTTATTATATAAGTTGAAGATACATACCTACCTATTCCAAAAGCTGACATTTTTGTAAAATCAACTTTGGATTTGTACAAGACCTTAAAGTTTTCAACGCACTGTTTTGTACTTATGAGCAAGAGACCAAACACTCATTATTCACTGTCATATCCACAGTGTACTTGACAGATCTGAACCATAGGAAACATTTAAACCATACTTTTCAAATCAATCTATCTCCTTCTCCCCACTTTACTGTCCTATCTTGGTCATTGCTCCACATTTATTAAAGATTTGGCGGAGGGGATAGTTTTAATTATTTTTACAATGTACATACATTATTTTTGTAATTAAGAAGAATAAAAGTTAAAAAAAGGATTAGCATTTCATTCACCTTCCTCACCATATCAAATCTGCTTTATCAGATCTACATAAATTCAATACCCACAAATGCAATCTATCAGCACTGAACATCTCGTTTTTGCTAGAGTCGCATCCATTCTCTTCCTCTCAACAGCACACTTGTTTTCCTTTGTGGAACTACCCCTACCCTTTTTCATACAGTCTTGGTAATAATCTCAATCTCTTGGCCAAGAGTTTGGGCACAAGACCCAAGCAAGGCCATTTAAAGTTTAACTTTTCTCCTCAGTATTTGAATCCTGAGCAGTAACACAAGAATAGATCATGGTAGAGCTGATTCATCCCAATCATGGTCATCTGAAGAGGCTTCCTAACACCTATGCCACCAAAGCTAAAGGCTTCCTGTATTTCTGAGGCATGATTATCCAGCCTGACTTTCAGTTCTGTGGGCTACCCAATATACTTATAATAATGCTTTCCCTTCCTGCCCCTACGCACATACCCTTAGGTTAGACAGAGATGGTTTCTGGTCATTGGGAACCAAATCACACAAGGACCTTGAGGTAGGCCAAGATCCATCTACTGTCTCTCATTCAGATTCCTCCTCTCTTCCTTTACTTTCCCAATAGTTTAAAGAACTGTTCATTTCAACATTCAACATTCATTTCTTCATTTCAACCTCTAGCCAATATCATCAACTTACTTGTGCCATTTCTATTTAACCATCTGCCTGATAAAAAAATGCCTTCTATACTCCCAGCACTGGGGACTGCTGAAAAAACACTAACTTTTCAGGCCTGGGTCTCAACTCATTTTCAGTTTCTATTCTCAGTTAGATCTTCCATATCACTCAGAAATCTTTCTGGTTTTCTTGCTCATTTCACTTTCTTATGCTCTACACTGATTTCTGAACTCTCTCTACTTTCTTCAAATCTCCAACTAAATCACTCCTTCTCAGATATGTCTTCACAGAGAAAGCAAAACCCATAGATGAAAATCCATTCCACTTTCGCCAGGAAACTCTTTAACCGATCTGTATCGAAACCATTCTTCCCTCCCACTTTCTCTTAAAATGGGAACATGGTCTTTTTCATACTCAAAACTAATCCTCAGAATTGTGTTCTACATCCCATCCCTTTCTACCTTCTCAGAGAAGTGGTTTTACCAGTTACCTGTCTCTTTCATATCTTTAACCTCACCTTCTAAATTGACAATACCGAAAACAATTCTTTCCTGAATTAGTGTCCTTTTAGCCTCTGCCCTACCTTTCTCTTTTCATAAACAATTAAATTGAAATAGTTGTATACCTGCCCTGCTTGTGGAAGAAGAGGCATGGGAGGTTGGGAGGCAGAGGGGAAGTGAGAGCTACATGAGAGTCAGAGCCTACCTGATACAGCATCACACAAAGGTCAGTGCAGTGTGGAGAGGCCAAGCCTGAGTAAGGTGAGAGTACATTCATGTAAAAGAATAGTCTGATATGGGTGGCACGGTCCACTCTGGGGAAGAGTACATCTAGATAGGAGAGGGAATGGCAATGGAAAAAAGAGACTGATTACGTGCACTGAGATTGATCCAAAAAGTAAATATAGTAAGGCCAATGGGAGCCTGGTTTCTCATTGTCAAGGAAGGGAAGTTATACACGTATGGAAAGAGAGAAAATTAGAACAAGCCCTGAGGTACTAGATTAGAACTGATGGTATCAATATAAACTCATGGTTTGAATGATTGACAGACAGATAATAGATATGCAAATGTGTGTATGTACATACTTACATACATACATACATACATACATACATACATGCAGATCCTAGCACTCTCTACTAAAAAAGGCTTGAAGCGTTACACTTCAAAAGCAAAGAGCAAACCTAATACCCAGTTCTTGTCTTCTAAATGTTATTCTCCACTAAAAAGACTCAGGACAAAAAATTGCTGATTCCAAGGCATTGCTATACATCTTGATTTGCCCAGGACAGTTTCTGTTTATTTCTGTTGTGCCAACATGATTATTAATTAGCCTCCCATTCACTCCCAAGTGTCCCAATTAGGACAATCAATTATATGTTCTGATTAGCTATAAGATTCTAATAAACTGGCCTGTTTACTTCTCTAAATTGATCATTGAGCAGGGAACGTACAAAAATGAACTTGTTAATATTTTGGGCCAGAAAGAAAGAACATAGTCAAAAAGTGATAGAGACATGGCAAGAGAATACATAAGCACCATGGAAGGTGCTTCCAGTAGCTAGTCTGGGGACAATGTGAACATCAAGGTAAATAATGATAGTAATAAATTAAGGCCCACAACAATCAATAGTATTACAAATAAATAAATAAGTTGAAAGTTTGATGAGGAAGTTTGATGGGGAAGTCTCAAAGAACTTCCCCACAAAATATTTATTAATTACCAAGGGAGGAAAACAAAACTATCTTAATATTTGAGAATCCTGACAGACACATCTTTAATCAAGTGGCCATCAGTAATAGGACAAATCAAAATCATGTGTCATCTGATAATATTCAATGAGAAGAAAATAGCATCGCTTTCAGGTGTTCCTGTCAAAATTTAATAATTCAGCCTTTTTCAACTAAACCACAGAACACAGTGATCATTTCTCAACTCTCTGAAGAATTGTACATAATTAATACTATTCTAGGTGTATTGAAAGAAGTAAATTTTTCATATAATAAATGCTTTAGGATGTTAGGACTTAATTCTCTTCAAAAATCCTGGTTGGAAAAGGCCCAAAGGTACATTCCATAAAATAACTGGTCTATAATTTTCAAAATGTCAAGGTCATTAAAGACCAGAATAGACTGTATTGCTGCTCCCAACTGAAGGATACTAAAGACATATGATGTTTGTATGCAACAGATGATTCTGAATTATATTCCTTTGCTCTAAAGGACAGTATTAAGACAAAAAGGTCTGCATACTGTGTCAGTAAATTCTCTGTAAATTTCAAATATTTAAAAACATTTAATTAAATATTTAAAAAACAAAAATAATTTTAATGGATATAAAACTGAACCAATATAAATTCATCATCATCCTTACTCCTTCCTCATGTGTTTCATCTCAGTGAATGGTGGAGCCATTCACTCATCAAGTTGCCTAAGCCAGAAATCCAATGTCATCCTTGACTCCCCTTCCCTCCACTACAACATACATCCAGTTAATATGTCTCCCTCTGTACCAATTTCTATTGATTCTACAACCTAAATATCCCTTGAACTTATCCATTTCTAACTTCTCTGATAGTACACAATTCTGGCCACCATCATCACTCTGCTGTATTACTGCAACAGCCTATTTTAGTCTTCAAATTTCTCCTAACCTATTTTCCACACATCAGTCTAAGTTATTCTAAAATACAAATAACATCATGTTATAGCCCTTAAAAACCCTTCAGTGTTTTTTTTTTCCTTAAGAATCTTATATTTGAAAATGATAAACTTTTCCAAATATTAATCACAATAATCCCAAATAACATCCACAGGGCATTTCAATTATGGCACAATAAATGAATGACAGAGCATTTCATTTCAAAATCCCTAAGATTTAGGATCTAAACACCTAAGAACATCCCCTTTCCATTTCAGACTCTAAAGAATTTAAGGCATTAAATGCTACAACATACCTGTCTTTCAATTGTAGGTACTGCTTCAATGAAAAAAAAAGCTTAAAAACCATGAAATAAAATCAGTTCCACATATAGCTATTGTATGATTCTGATCTCTGACTTGTAAATTAGATGTAACCTCCTCTCTTCAGCAACCTGCAGATCTCTTTCCTATCAGGATGGCTATGTTAGCTGTACCTTACTATGACCAAAAACGTGCAGTAGTGGCAGTGGCACACTGACAAATTGAATGGTATAGGCCTTGAATAAAGATATCAAGGTAGGTCATGAGGAAATCTTTTTCTGTTTGTACATGAGCTGTGCGAACTACATAAAATGTAATCTATGTTTTATATTCCAGTCTGCCAGAGTTTTTGTCGACTGCTAAGATGAAAAAAAAAAAAAAAAGTTAAAGATTCACTGAGGAAAGAAATGGGATTTAACTTTGAGAGAATCTACCCACTGAATTTCCCAGCACAGCTTTCAAATTCTCTATACCTGATATTAATAGATGTATGCCAAAAGCAGGAACTGTAACCAAATAAAATGATTTGGTTCAGAAAAATATTTTGATGTTTGTTTTCTTGTGATTCAATAGTTTTAGAAAATATATAGGTTTATTTCCAGTTAACACCTGCTCATTAAATCACTTTAAGTAAACTTAGTTAATAGGTCTGAAGATATTAATTTATTAGTATTTTAATTAAGTCATTATTAATTTATTAACTGTTCTATGCACATGAATACTATACAGTATGATTTCCTACTTACTATTGAGTTCAAGAGCAAAAAGATGTTTTCCTAGAAAATTCTGGGTACAGTAGCTTTTTGTAAATAAAAACATTTTAGATGCTGTAGGGAAAGGGAAATTTCAAGAATCTCCTAAGTAAAAATTTCCATGTGAAAATCACAGTCCTTAAATTAACCTCGCCAGGTTAACTTTTTTAGGTTAAGCAGATATTTTTATTGACAATATTTCCCTTAGAGTAATAAATCCAATAATAATAGGTGATAATTACATAAGTTCCATAAATGAGCAGGAACTTAAAGAATGATTACCAAAGCAATTATCATATATCATTATGGAATAATACATTACATATTCCCCAATTAAAGATCAAATTTATTTCAACCTCCCTCACCATATCAAAAAAAAAAAAATCATTTCTATTTAGTGATAAAGTCCTTGGAATCATAGTAAGGCTTGATGCCATACTGGTGTCACACTCTTCCAGTCATCCAAAGAATATGTGAGTCTTCCCTTTTTCAACTTCTTTGTCTACTAGTGTTTCATTGGACCCAGCAGGTAGCTCATCCAGACAATTTCTGTAATGGATTTTGGCTCTCTGTGCATAATAGACAAAAACCTTCATGAAGTTTCCAGTTTGTCTTATAGCTGAGAGATTTGAACCTGCTGCAGATGTCACATCTAAATTCTTGAATAGATTTTTGTCATCTCTTTCCCCTCCTCCTCCTCATCTCAATCCTTCAGTGTTCTTGATTGCTCCTAGAATAAAGTCCAAACTCCTTACATTGCTATACTTCTTGGTTTGCCCAAGATGGTTTCTGTTTATTTCTGTTGTACTAACATGGTTATTATTAGCCTCTCATTCATTCTCAAGTGTCCCAATTAGGACAATCAATTATATGTTTTGAGTAGCTTTAAAGATCTGATAAACTGGCCTCTGTTTACTTCTCTAGATTGATCATTAAGCACTCCCCCGATTTCTCTCTCTTCTCTAGTCAATCTTAACTCTTCTGTGAAGGCTCAGCCTGAGCACTGCACCAGAATTTACTACCTTTGCAAGATGCTGCCTAGTATATACTAATCCTATTGGTAACATATCAATGGCATATATATCCCTATTGTAACTGTTTATATTCCCTCTTAACCTGTAAATTCTGTAAAGGAAACTCTGCCATTTAGGGTGTGACCCTGAGCAGGTTACTCGACCTTTCAAAGCCTCAGTTTCCCTATCTGTAAAATGAGGATAATTGCATTATTGTTAAGATCAAATGATGTAAAGCATGCAACATTGCCTACGGCCATGCCACCCTAAACAAGCCCACTGTCTGATCTCAGAAGCTAAGCAGAGTCAAACCTGGTTAGTACTTAGATGGGAGACCACCTAGGAAGACCAGATGCTATAGGCATAAATAACAATAATATTTTTTAAAAGCATGTAAAAAGTTTAGTCCATCATCTTCATCATTTTATGGTTTAAGAATTATATAAATAGTCAAATGTATTTTTCCCTCTAGAGCTCCTTAAAATTGTCTTCTTTTCACATCTAATCTTTTCATTTTGTTTTATGTACCGTATTTATCAAACAGGTAGAGATAAAGATTGCTTCTTCTTAACACAAATACAGCAAGTCTCTCCACAATAGAGTTCTTTTTAACTTTATGTATTTCCTTTAAAACACATACACATACACACACACACACACACACACACACACACACACACACACACACACACACACACACACGTTCATACAGAAAGTTATCTTCTGGAAAATGAGATAATACCAGAAACTATTAGCACTACTCAGGCAATATTTCTTTCCCCCCTGTCCTTGTGTGTAAACACATATAAGCCTCCACGGCAAATTCTACATATACCAAATATAGTATATTTGTAAGAAAATATACTTAAACATATTATAAAACAATAAAAACCAAATATATTAATTTGTAGAAAACAATGGTTTCTATCATTTAAATGTTGTTTATTAATAACTAAACATTGTTTTGGAGAAAAAAAGCCCTATTTTAAAAAATAATAATTCAACTAATTAATGGGTCTTACAGACTGGACACTGCATATAATATATTTAAAGCTCTTTTGAGTTTCACAATTGTGAAGGAAAACATGTGGGTATTTTCTTTTATAAATTTTAAGCCAAAAATTCTGGCTTCCGGAAGTGAAAATTTTTAATTACATGACTGTACATTTTATTCACTGATCACACTCTTTCTCTATTTCACTATCAAGTTTTAACTTTGTTACTTGTACAATTTCATAATAGATTGCCTTTGTTTAGTAACGTAAGATAATACACTAAAAATGTCTAGATCTTTTCTGTTAATTATTAAGGGAAAATTAATTCATTTCTTCAGGAGTTAAATTTATAAAAATAAATTCAATCCATAGCATGCACCATTGCTCATGCTTTCTAATATCTTGCAAGTATCTAGAACGTTATGTTTCATTTTCACCCATAAATCCATAAAAATTTGCTTCTCCACAGCAAATATTGAATTATTTCCCACCTATTTTATTGTTTCTAAAATTTTAAAAAATTTTTTTAAAATATCTGTAAAATCGTTTTTAAAAAATATGTATATTTTAGTAACCAGAGTTTCACATATCTGATTGCTGAATTTACCAAACCTACGAAGGAATAAGTATTTGTCTTCAGAAACATTTTTAGTGATTTTAATTTCTAAGAGAGACATCACTTATACATAATCTGTATATATAGCAAATAAAATACTGTATAATCAAGATCTTTGAAATAAACTTTTCTCTCACCTACTTGCGAATCTGTTCAGAATACTTTATTAAATGTCAGCTATGAAACTATATTAAAAATATAGATAAACAATATTGCAATTTTCACTTAACTTGCCCAAATGCTTACAGTCAGGTATTTTGCTCTCTGCTATGGCACACAATTGCATTTTTCCTAAGCACTCAAAAGCAGGCTGGAAGACTCCTTGTTCATCAGCTGTAAATAATGTACCAAATGTAATACAAGTAGAAAAATGCTGAAGAGGGATATGTGAATTTTTAATATGATTATTACTTTACAACCATGAAACTACTTTAGCATAGGCTAGTAACCCTTAATTACTTTGACTGGGATTAAACAATGCACTATGATGGTGACCCTGTGGCAATCAGCATACTTTTATAAAGTGATGATCTGAACTTAAATCTTATTTTTAATTCTTCAGTCTCAAGTGTTTTCATGTGGTTATTTGGAAAAACTTCCCTTAAGATTCCACAATCTTACAATAAAAAATTGTTTAAGGATAACATTCCATTATTAATTTATCATATTGATAAACATTTATTGAATGTGTATTATGTGTCAAGCACTATGCTGAGTGCTGAAAATATAAAAATGATTAACACTTGAGCTGTAGACAAGATCATGTAGATAAAATCATGAGAAGCTTAGAGTATTATGGAAGAGACAATAAATGTACAAACTACACAAAAGATTGTTAGGGAATAAGGTTTTTAAAAGGTGCTGTGAACACAGAAACGTTACACATAATCCAAAGTAGGGGAGGAGAGGATGGTACAGAAGCTTTCTTGAAGGAAGTATTGATAAATAAGCCCACTGACTTGCTTGCAGTGTGGCCTAGTGATTAAGAGCACAAGTTTAGCTAGCACCACCTATTACTAGCTGTATGAGATTGGGCAAGTTACTTTGTCATTCTAAGCTTGTTTCCTTGCTTACAAAATGGATATACTCTAATAGTATTTACCACATAGGGCCAGTAAGAGGACCAACTAAGATAATCAGTAAAAAAAAAAATTATGATTATTACATAATAATCATATTAAAATATGCTAGTATTCTGGATATTGTAATGATAATCTACTTCTCTCATGACACACATCCTACTCAGTGTACAACCTGGTGGTTTCCAGACTTCTTGGCTAAGATATACATGACCTATACACCTAAAAAAGAAAAAAAAAACTGCTTGATCCCACCAACCCTGACCTTCTCCTCCTCCCATTTTCTGTTATTAGCCAGGCTTCCTAATCCCCACCCCAAAAAGTCTTCTTGACTTCCTGTCATTACTAGACAAGCCTGCACCATGTCCACTCTTTCAATATGAGCCTGACCAGCAAGGGGTCTCTGGACTATGTAGCCACCATAACTCTCTTTATCTTCCTCTGACCCCAGATCCACCAGAGGATCTCTTGCCCTTCATCCTCACACAACTCTGGTGGGTGTTTCTTACCTATGTTTGGTGATTTTTAAGCAGTTCACTTAAACAACTTTGTCTTCCAAGTACTGGCCACCACGGTTTCTGAGCCAGAGGCCAACATTTCATTTCATCTGGAGTGAGCATCACTGCAGAAACAGACAGAAAAACACAATGTGATTAGAATACAAAATCATTGAGGTTTGTAAAGATGAGAAAGGCTAGTGCTAGAAACAATAAAACAGTATGGCTTTTCTTCTTTCTCATGTTATCTTCTTTAGGATCATGATTATATTTTACAACCAGTCTTTTCCCTGCAGAAATCTCCCATTAGCCACTTTGCTACCGAGTGACCCTTTCTAAAAGGTCTTGATTTGCAGAAACACTCATGGGACGAAAAAGAGTTCAGCTCAGCTTCTTCCTGTACATTCACCTTTCTGAGGGCTTCCACCAAGTTTTGCCAAAACAGATGCAAGTAGCAGCAAATAATGATAATAATAAATGAAAAGTTGGTTAAAAGACTTCTCCCTATTCAAGTGGCCCACTGGTAGAAATAAAGTGTACCTTATTTCTAAGAATGTAAAAGATGCTTTGGACAACAGAATTATTAGGTAAAATGCTATCAACTCTAGCTTCCAAATTTTGTTTTTACGAAATTATTTTGGCTTTACCAAAGCATTATTCCCACTTTCCAAAGATCAAGATGGACTATATTAATTTGATGTAATTTGTTCCTCACATTGGATATTTTGCTTTGTGCACGTGTACCTCCATGCCCATGAAACTCTTCATATATGTTTCAAAGTCCAAAATATTAAAGCATTAAATTTATTTCTATTTGAGTCCCGACAACAAAATAATTTGAAATTCACACATAACTACAAAAATGTTATATCAATTTAGGGCAGAAATTTTCAGTTGCCTCATGTTTCCACTAAAATGTATTGATTGAAATAATTTATATATGAACTAAAAATGTTTATGTTACACAAACAACTATAAAACCAATTGCTGATTATCCAAATGTGAATTTATAGGTCATAAATTAAAAGTGTGATTTTAAGGTTTAGTTTTCACCAGACTTGTTTCTTAACCCTGAAACAAAAATTCACTTAAAACACTTAAAATTCTTGAGGCAATGAGTCTTCAGCAAACTTTTAAACTTGAATCGTCCCTTATCCTTACAGATTTTCCACAACAAACACTTCCTTCATCATAAATACTACTTCAATCTGGTAGCAAATAAAAATTCCCCAACAGGAGGAAGAACAGTAACAAGAAAACTGAGCTGATCACAGATGAGTAAGAAGCAATAATTCTCTTACAATTTTTAAGTTATGATAACATTAGCATAAAAATTAACAGCAATAAATAAAACTAACCTTAGGGAGGAGATCCTTAAAAATGCTTCCAATTAAAGTGTTGAAAAGGTAGTAGCAGTAAATAATAACTTTAGGGTTTTTTTAATCATTTATAATAACTTTCTCTTCATCAACGGAGAAAATGTACATGATTGGAAGGGTAACATTCTCAAGAAAAAAATCAAATTTCAGTCAGCCAAATATAAATATAATATAAAAAATTGAGAATTGGTTCCTTTTAATTATATTTTGCCACTAAAACTCAATAGCAATCAAGAAAATATTAGTTATTACGATGTTTTTCCCTCGTTACATAAAATTGTTCTTGGTCAAAGGTCATAAAATGGTTCAGAAAAGAAATTTAGCATTTCTGATCCTTCTTGCAGGCCCAATGCCACTTGATACTGGATGAATAAACTTTACCCATTCATCTCTTTTAGCAGGTCCTAAGTATTAGTGGCACTAATCAAATCTGTCGTCAAAGAATTCTACTTGATAAGAAGCACTGTCATAGTTTAACTAGCAAGGCCCTTCATTCTTAGTTGTACATCTAGATGGAAATGTACCAAAAAGTTAACTGTGGTATATCTCTAGGTGGATAGTAGAATTGTGGGTGATTTTATTTTAAATCAAAAAATCAAAAATAAAAGATTAAATGGCATTCACATAACACATAACACACTACTTCATGAGGGAGAATAGAAACCAAATTTAGTACTGAATTTTCTCGCAAAATTTACAACACATTTAAATGTCTAGTCAGTATGAAGAATGCAACAAACATACAATATAATTAACTATTAAATATATCAAATATAAAAATTCTTATTCATTTTGTTACTACTATAGCAAATCTTACCCTCATTGTCCACACCAAAGTCAAATTTGTTGCATTCCCAAGATGTTAAAGAGTTAAGTCAGAGTTACAAATTCTTGAAATACAGAATTAAGATTTAACCAGAAAACCTCCCTTACTTCTACAGCATTCACACCTGTCAGGTGTTAAATAAGAATTAAGCATGGAATTCACATTTAAAAAAAAAAAAAAGGTTCTGACTGCTGGTTTGGTTTTTCTTACAACCGCACACCAAAACTTTCAGTTGAGATGGCTTACTTTTTTTATATAAAAATATTGGACATTTTGTTATAACAGGTGAAAACCTCCAGACTTTTTTGACATATTATTGCCTCAATATAACTTGATAGCAATTACCATTTGTCAGCTTTTAACAAAGTTTTTGAGATTGAGTTTAAACCTTTACATAGTAAGGTGGAACAGCAATTGAATTAAAAATCTAAGAAAAAAAAATACCATAAAAAGAGAGTCTTATTTAAGCTCTTAAGAAGCTATAGAAAGGGGAGGAGGAGTTAGTCATTCTGTCTAGTTGGAATTTTATTCAGTTGTGCCAACTAAATAGGGTAGAGGGGTTAGAAGAAGGGAAAGGAGATAACACAGGAGTGGGATGTTGTTCTGGGCACAAAAAGCAGCATGTAACTGCACATTGGCAACAGTGAGACAAGCTAACAAAGGGGACAGAAGATGTACTTGACAGTAGTATAGAGAGTTAGCAGATGAGTAGGAGGAGGTGGCATATGAGACGTAGGCTGGGGTGCAGTAAGAAAGAGACTTAGTGGTAAAGATGAATAGCTTAAACGGAATGCAAAATACCATAAGGATCCAATGAAGCAAGTCCAGAAGCCCAAGATAATGAATGGCTACAGTACAGTATTTCAAGCTGTCTAATGGGTAGCTATTTAGACAAGAAATCTTTAAAGGGGAAATTACAAAAGTCACAAGAGAAACAAAACTTAGTTACCTGTGTTTGTTTTTTTCTTTTAGAAATAAAAACATAAAATGATTTAGAGGCACCTGAGTTGTTTATTTCTGGTGTTTTCATAATTTGAATAAATAGGAGGAAAACAAAATGAAGTAAACTCAAGTCTAGACACTTAAGAAATTGTTGTGTGAACAAATCCAAAGAGAAGAAAAGTGATAATTAGGGTAGGTGAGTAGGATCTGAAGTAAAAATGATAGAGGATAAGACATTCTTGTCAACTTGTTAGTTAAAAAGAAGTGTTTAGGAAGATACAATAAAAAGAAAATAAGGAGAAATAACAAAATAAATAACAGAATGATTTATTATATCCTAAAAGCTTCAAATAGAAAGAATGTAATATAGTGACAGTAGTAAAACATTGAATGTGCTAGAACAATTTTCCAAACTATAAGTATATCTTTTAGGATTCTTTTTGGTTAAATGCAAGTCTTGTTTATTTAAACAACTGATTCTTATTTTTTCAGAAATGTTATATTTCAACTGGAGAAATTTTAAATATTATGAAAAATTCAGCCATTGTTCACTAACCCTCAATAATTTAAAACAAATTTAGTAATGAAGGTCTTATTGTGTACTACACTTTTTAATTTGTTCCTTGACCAAGGTTATTTGAATGCTAAGTATCATTTGACCTTAATGAGCTGACGTTTTATCAAATTCACCACTTTTACCACTAGGTGGCGAAAAACCCCAAGTAGTATCTGTTATCAAAGCTAGTACAAGAACCGAAGTACTTGAACTAGAATTTCCACCAGGTGTCAAACAAGGGGAAAAAAAGAGACTGTTTTCCCCACCAAAACACACAAATTCAGTTTTAATCATCTAAATTATTTCAGAGATAAATAGCCGGCCCACAAACTGTCCAAATAGTTTGCATATTTATACCCTCATGTAATGTTGAAGATATTGCCTCGTCAACTAAATTCAAACAAAATTTCGTTTCTTCCAAATAAATAAGAAAACAGCAAGCCCAATGAGTTTAGTTTATTGTGACTCATAGTGTCAACCTATCCAAATATACTGCGCAAGAGTCTAAAATATTTTAGACACGGACAGCCAAAAATCTTCCAAAATGTGTTTGGTTATGTATAGAGAGCTCGAGTCATAGTTTTCCTTTCTATATTTCTTTTATAAGCAATTCTGTTGATTACAAAAATCTAGACAAGTTTTATGCTGTTATGGTTTGAATCGCTGTGATTTTATGAAAGCTTTCCCATTTGTTACATAGCAGAGATAAATGTACCTGTCTTTAAGATGTATTATGAGAATTATTGTGTTAACAGTCCAAGGCTGAAAATTAAAATTATAGCTTTACAGAATTAAGCCCTACTTATATACCAAATCATGCCTTTTAAATCCCTCTTAATGTGTTTCACTAATTTCTAACAAAGATTTTCCGATCTTGTAAACATTGTTAGCTCAAACACTATGTCATGCTACCTTTTATAAGGTGGTACTTTTTTAGGCCGAACTCTATTCTTAATTCTCTGGACATAAGAGTTGTAACCAGGTCATACTCTACAAATCCAGCTGTAGGCGGTGTCTTAAAAAAGGACTTTTCTTCCTTCGAGGAAGTGGTCAAGCCTTTCTTCCCCCTGGTGTCATCATGCAAACAACTTAGTTGTTTTTCATCGCTATTTAATTAAGAGACGGAAGAGAATGCAGTTGAGAAAGCAAACCCTACTTAATAAATTATACGTGCTTCTCTTTCATGTTCTTTATAGTATTCTCCTTTAAGATTTTTTTGGCCTCAACTGAGTTCATTTCCATCCTGCCTGCAAAGCACGGGTTTTAAAAAAAAGGAGGAAAAAAGGGAAAAAAGGCCAAAATTGTTTTTTTTTAGGACCTTTTTTTTTTTTTTGTTTTTTTTCTTTTTTTTTTTGAAATTCGTTAGCTTATGCTAAGCAACCACGCTTGCCCAACTGGTTTCTCCCCTTCCCCCACCATCTCTGTTCACATATCACTTTTTCCTCCTTCCAGTCAGGCAGTGGTCAAAACGCTGCAATGCCTGTAACGCACGCTTCAGGCTGGTCACTCAGCAGTTTATCCTTACTTGGCTTTGCAAACAACTCGCCACCGAACCCTTGTCCCCCAGTGCCCTCTTCTGCCATTATCTTTAAATAGAGTGTGCTCGGTAAGGGACTCTAGACAGCACATAGAGGGTTTACGGTAGCCTGCCTACCAATAAGAGCCCACAATGAAGAGAAGTCAGGTTTAGCCTCCCAGCAGCCCGTGTCCTCTTCCCCAAGCTGTACACCTACTGTACCCGCGAGCGAGCGAAGGAGGGAGCGAGCCCAGTGCGGGAGGGGCGCGCAGGGAGGGCGGGCAGCAGCCGCGGCGTGCGCATGCGCACTGGCGTTGTTTTTCCACAAAGCTGCTTTTAAAGTGAGCTGGCAGTCTCCAGCCGCCCGTCTTTGTAAGGAGACCACTGAGAGTAGCTGGAGAGCGGAGCAGCAGCCTCTCTGCTGCCCTGACTTTTTAAGAAATCTCAATGAACTATTTGTAAAGAATCACTGATCTTGCCTGCAAGTTTTTGCACGGCAAAGACATTGATCAGTGTTAAGTGAAGGTCACATTTTATATGTGATCTTGACTTTTTTGTCTTACATTATTTTTTTATAGATTTTGTTATAAACATGGTGCTGGGAAAGGTGAAGAGTTTGACAATAAGCTTTGACTGTCTTAATGACAGCAATGTCCCTGTGTATTCTAGTGGGGATACAGTCTCAGGAAGGGTGAATTTAGAAGTTACTGGGGAAATCAGAGTAAAATCTCTTAAAATTCATGCAAGAGGACATGCGAAAGTACGCTGGACCGAATCTAGAAATGCCGGCTCCAATACTGCCTACACACAGAATTACACTGAAGAAGTAGAATATTTCAACCATAAAGACATCTTAATTGGACACGAAAGAGGTAAGTTTTTATATTACTCAGAAATCATTAAACCTGTTTTCTTTGGGAAAGTACCTTTTCAGTTTTTCTGAATTAATGTAATTCTACTAGCATAACGCATAGCAGTTTGGTAAAGATTAGCAAAGTTGTAAGATTTGGATTCTCCTTGACAGTCATCGTGTGTTAAGTCGTAATGCATGCAGGCATCTGCAAAGTGACTGCAAACTGCACTTATTCAACTACCTCTATAGCCAGCTTGGTCTGTGCCATACGCACTTGGAATCCATATGCACCTTACTTATAAATTCTGCTTAAATCCAACTGTGTTTTCAACTGAATTGCTAATGCAGTCCAATGAAATTTTTTTCCTTATACTCTGCAACCTTAGATCTTAAAAATTAAGCTTCAGTGAAGAAATAAGATAACATTTTTAAGTGGGTTAATAGGTGTATTTCGTTTTTAATATTGACATGCAAAAGACTAAAGAATCGATCATTGTTCTTTGATAAAGGGTTTCTGTGGCTTATTTTGACATATGGTATCATCGCCCCACGTGTTTTCCCTATTCTTTCCAGTTCCTTTAGAAATTTATATCAAGCATTCTCTATTCTAAAGGATAGTATCTATCATTATGATAGGTTTCAAATCAATTTTAGAAGCCATTTAGGGTCAGTAATTTTTTTCCTCCCCAAGCATCATGCCTAACTTTGGAACGTGCATTCAATGAAACCCATGCCAGTCAAATGGAATTGAAAAGTATTCGGCACACTGGATTTGATTTTTGGTTAGAAAAGGGAGATAAAGGGTTGTCAAAGGGAAAACGGTCCTGAGATTTCCAATCGATTGTTTAAAATGTTACATTGTCTTAATATAGGAGACTCTAAGCTTGTTTTTCTAAGTTTCCACCCTTTGTTAGAAGCGGTTCAATCCTGTTTCGGACCAGTTCTGGGGGGTGGTGAGGAGGGGCGCTTATTCAGCTCTCAGCAGATTGGTTACACGCGTCAGGTGGTGGCGATGACTTAATTCCTAGCCCAAGAAGAATATAATGTTAAAACTGGTTATGTAATTTTGTACTTCTCCTTTTAAATGCAATATTTAGTTCAAATGTTTACTACTTTTCAAAGACTAGAGCACATTTTTACCTTTTTAGTATTAAAAAACATGCCTGAGGAAATGCTAATTGAACTAAGGCAAGTGTAGAAATTAAGGATGCTTTCAGTTATACCATTAATGTACTATTTTTTAAATATTAAGATGAAGTCAATTCTTCAGTTAGGTTTAGTTAGGTTTTCAGTTACACGTGGGTAATTTGCATCTTAAAATAATGTCTAGTTAATCTAAAATATCTAATGATAGTCTTGGTATATGTTGAAAAGCAGACATGAGTTTGTGTTTGAACCTTTCTGGAAATTGCAGCTTTTAAATGGGTGAGAAGAAACAAAGGTTTTTAAGGAGTTGAGGCTTGCAGTGGGGTAAAGAATAACGATATACAGGGACAAAAACAATTAGTTTGCTCCAAGATTTCATTGTAAAGAAAACTATGTTCCCCATACCACCAACGAAATGGCCCTCAACCCCTGCAAAGCGTGGACAAGGTCTTAAGCTGGAATAGTTTCAATGACTTAAAACTGGGACCTCTCAAACTAGCCTGGTAACTGAGACCCCGCCCCGGGCGACCGGCGATAGGCGGAGCCGGGTTTGTTAGCCTGTTGCTAAGGCGATGCCAGGCTCTGATTGGATTGGGCGCGGGCGGGTGGGGAGAGTGGGTCGGGCAGGCTGGGGCGAGGCTTGGAACCGGCGTGCGCCGGTAAAGGTCCCTCCAGAGCGGTCGCCCCCGCCCCTACTTGCGTCCCTCCCCGGGCTTCTGGAGGTGGCCAGAGCCCATGTCACGTTTTATCCTCCCTGCACATCTCCCTGTTCTGAGCCCCAGAAAGAAATGACTTTAGGTGTGAGCAGAGTAGATGGTGAGACAGTCTTGCTGGCCTTACAGGTGCCGAAAGACCCTGGGCGCAACTTTAGCTGACAATCCTATTCAAAGGGAACTTGGGTTGGCAGGGTTGGCAGGGTTTGCAGGACCCCATTTTCCTATTTTGGGGGTGGGAGGTTCAGGAGGCTTCTGTGAACGCTTGTTTTCCTCTTAGCTGAAACAAAGATTTTCCGACCAATACATTCACCAGACCGGCTACCTTAGTTTGACTTAAGAGGAGAGATAGGAAAGGCTGGCCAAGAGGGGAAGAAAAAGTGACAGTAACATCGAAAGCTGGGTGGGAACCTCGGCGAGTATTCCCTACCCCTCCACCCCCACCTCGTTTCCCGGGGTTTTTCTCCCCTCCCCCAATCGTCCACCGCCCTAGTTTCCCTCACCGCAACTGTAAAGGTGTCAGGGTGGCCAGAGCCAGATCGAACCGGTCACCAGCTGGGGCGTGTAAAGCGGAAGCGCCGCGGCATGGTCGCCCCGCCCCCGTGCAGCAGGTTAGGCTGCGCGGGCGCGAGCGCCGGCGACGTATGCCGTATGTATAGCGGGGCGCGCAGGCGGCGGCGGCGGCGCGCGGGCGGGCCGGCTAGGATCTGCTCGCACCGGTTTAGGCCGGTCCTCTCCTGCTCCGGTCTAGTTCTTGATTGACAGCCCGGCACTTGTTTACCACGGCGCGGCCGCCACCGCTCGCTTCAATAGGACTGCTGAGCTGGCACAAAAAGGGAGCGAGATGGGAAGAAAGGGAGAGGAAGGCAAACTTTGGGTGCTTTTGAGGGCAGCAAATTTAAATGGCCACCACCTCACCAGCCAGTTTTTGGTGCTGAGATTCGTTCAGAGGATTTGCAAAGGGGACAAGGAAAATAGTGCTGAGATAAAAGCGAATAATTGTGGTATTTGAATAAAAGTATCTTTATCGGGCGTTTTTTTCTCCTTTGATGAAAGGGAAACATCACGTTTTTGAGTCTATTCAGTACTTGGTGAAGGGAAGTTAAATGGTAATATTAGTTTCTTCTGCTCTCCTGGTTAATGATAAAGGTTTCTATATCGAGAAAGCTACATATATAAGACATTTATGTAATCATATAGTCAGACGTTTAAAAAAAAATCATTTAAAAAATCTAGAATCCCTTCCCAAGTTTTTGTTATGTATTTTGGAAATATATAAAAATAATCTATTTGACCAAAAGAAATAGGTTGTAAAATGAAAGGTCATCCCTTTCTTCAAGCAATTAGGAACAACCTGGTTAGGCTACATTTTTCAAGGATGTGGGACATCGTTGCTTGGGAAGCAGGCACCTTTTAAATCTGAGACTTTTATATATATGCAAATTTTTATCTGTTGCTAGGACAGAGTATTGTCATCGTTTTAGATTCAATAAAGAATTGATATTTTTAGCTATGAAACTGACATTAAAATCACTGTTCCTTTTTTTACTCCCAACATCTATTTGAAAGTTTTCTAATCGTTTTTAATTGTAACATTCACATCTTCTGTATGAACACTGACATTTTTAAAGGTTTACATGAATAGTTTTTATATGTAGTCTTAATACAATAAATTTCAGTAAACCCTTGGAGGCAAAAATAACACCTAAGTATAAGATTGGAAATCTGAATCTTTAGTTGAGCATATTACTGTATTAGATACAGATGCCTTACTGTTCTGGGCCATTTTCCATTAAAAACTACCTATGGGAATATAAGTATTAATTATCTCCATTTTACAGATGAGGCAAGTGAAGACTAGGAATTTTTATTTTACCCAGAAGAAATGATGAAGTTGGAATTAGAACTCAGATCTCTCTGACTCCAAAGCTTGTGGCCTTAATTATTATGAGCATCTTTAAAGTTATACTACCATAAAGAGTGTGTAAAGGTTTAAAAACAAGTTTGTTTTCTGTTTGTTTTAGATGATGATAATTCTGAGGAAGGTTTCAACACTATTCATTCAGGAAGGCATGAATATGCATTCAGCTTCGAGCTTCCACAGACGTAAGTATTACAAATAACAGGAGGCATTTTTCATAAACATCCATTCTTTAAAATTACTCTAAGTTTAAATATTTCTAGTTTAAAAAAACCATTTTCATTGCTAGAGAAAAACAATATGCTAAAAAAAAAGCCATTTTTTTAATGTGGCAAAATTATAGAAAGCAAAGCCTAATTCTTAGTACTCTGTCTCAAGATTTATGAGGTTTTAGAAACTTGAATAGTATTTCATTTAATGTGTTAAGCACTGTATGCTAGTTTATCATTAGTTAGCCTTAACAGAAAAGGTACATCATATTAAGTCTTCCTTTTCATAGTTTATAAAAATTCAGTGTTCTTTTTTGCTAATGTTAACCAACACCAGTAAACTAAGCACATAAACATAATTAGGAATATCATAACTTTAAAAGATGTTCTTATGATATGAGTTCAGTAGCTTCTGTGCTAACAACTATGGAGAAGGTCACCACACAAGAGTTACTGTGACCTAGACTTAAAAGGAAACAAACATCAGAGATAGCTTAATATAAGGTTCGGAATTTACATGAAAGGCAGAAGTCGTATATTCTTAATGTAAAAAGATTGTTAGAAGAGATTATAAAAATATTTTTTTTAATAACGCCTTTACCAGATGTTAAGACATGCAAAGGGGCACTTGTACTTATTCTGGAGGATAAAGTTTATAAGATAAGAATTTATCAAGTGCTAAATGTACATAATTCCATATTTTTGTTAATTTTAGTACTTGAGTTGTTATGTGTGGCTAGAGTTTATGTAACTGGCATTTTTCAGAGTATTGTATTTACCATATTATTTAGGAACATCGTTTTGAATATAATGCCCTGATCTACTTTCTGTGAGAAATATTTTAAGTCTGAATACAATAAGGCTAATACTGGGCCTGAATATTTTCAAAGGATGGAAGTAATTTAATATATTTATTTAAAATTCTATCTGTAAACCAAAGTTGTTTAAAATAGACTCTAGAATAGACAAGCATAAATATGAATTTTAGTTCTCTGTGCTATACATGTTAATGTAGAATCTAAAATGCAAAAAAAAAAAAAAAAACTGTAAAAACACCACTGCTTCTCATACTAAGGTAGCATTCCACCTTGTCAATAACTGAACATTGGACATTCTTCTGATGAAATTATGCAAAAGAGACTAAGCTCACTAAAATAAAACCTTTAATAAGTAATAAAATCTGGGAAAGTTGAAAAACAGTTCTTTTGATTCCGGTCAACAGAAATGTTTCCTCTCCTTTTAAGCCTATAGAGTAAAGTGAAAAAACATGGCCAAAAAAAGTTAGAACATGAGTAAACTGGGAAATGTAAAAGCAGTTTTTTAGAGTGTTGGTGGACTTTATGAAAAGTAAAATTTTTGAAATGGTAGTGACTATTCTAGGCCTTTTCTAGGTCTTCTTAATTAGTTGCTATAAAAAGATGATAATTCCTAGCAAATGAATACCGGAGACTGTAGGGAATTTGGCCTGAGTGTTTAACCAGTGTCTAGAATTTTTCAGTAGAAATATTGTTAAATCATTCTTAATTTTTTAAAATTCTTGACCTTTTCAAGAATTATTCATTTCCAATTTTTCATAATTTTGCCACCAACAAAATAGCTTCTTTGTTTAAATGGATTGTATTTTTGGCTTTTTTAAGCAAAATTTTTATAATATTTAACTATTATCTATTATTTGGAAACAGGTTTTTTTCCCCCAGTGACTTATCCCTTTGGAAATTTTTTAAATTACATGTGTGATACCTCGTTGATACATAAACAGTGCAACATATTAATACTTCTATGCTGACCTACTGTATAATTATTAGGAAGAGGTATAAGATTAATATATTGACCTTTATATTCTGCACAGACCACTTGCTACCTCATTCGAAGGCCGACATGGCAGTGTGCGCTATTGGGTGAAAGCCGAATTGCACAGGCCTTGGCTTCTACCAGTAAAATTAAAGAAGGAATTTACAGTCTTTGAGCATATAGATATCAACACTCCTTCATTACTGGTAAGAATTGACTGAATTCTTAAATCTTTGTTTTTGGCATATTAATACTAAAGAATAATCACCTAAACTATAATTTTTAAATAGTGGTTTTATTTTTAAATTCCACAAATTAATTTTTTTTAAAACTGTCAAGGGCACACAAAATAATGAATATGCTAATATTTTCTGAAGTAATAACTTTAATAAATTTTAAAAGTAAGACTAGTATGTGGTATCTTACTCAAAAGCTAACAGCAGTTAACAAAAAATAAATCTGTTCCTTCGATAATTTTAGTGTAAGAGGAACAGTAGTAGTAAATATTATAAGACAACATCACTTAACTTGAAGATATCATAATCTAAAATTTGTACTGTTTTGTATTATTCCAATATAGGGATAGTTGTCAACTGATGGGGAGATTACCATTTTCATGAAAGAACTTAATTGCCTTTTAAAAGAAATCGTTTTTAATTGTAGTTTTCCATGAGATTTAAATGACTTCAAAACCTTTAATTGGTTTAAATAATTGATGACATCTTTAGGCAAATAAGAATTTTTTAAATGAGCAGTTTTCCTTTCTTTACATATCGATTTTTGCAATCTCAAAGGTGTTAACATTTGGGATTATAACCATATTGCTTTCCAACCTGCTTTTTAACTTAAGGCAGTTTAAAGGAGCATGTAAAGGGTTTTTTTGGTTGGTTGGTTGGTTTTTTAATTACTGTATATATAAATATTGTGGACTAAAACTATGTTTATAGAATATGTTATTAAGCTCTGTATCCTTTTCTTTAATTGAATGGAAACTAATATAAAACCAAAAATAATATAATTCGGAGCCCTTGGTTATTAAAAAAAAAAAAAAGTATATTTGGCTACCCCCCCAAAAAAAAACACTGCTTTTAATTTTAAATTTCCCAAGAATTTAGGATTGTATTTTAAAACATTCTGTTTCTTTCTCAATTTATACATTGATCTTTTTCTTTGAATTTATTTCTTACAGTCACCCCAAGCAGGCACAAAAGAAAAGACTCTCTGTTGCTGGTTCTGTACCTCAGGCCCAATATCCTTAAGTGCCAAAATTGAGAGGAAGGGCTATACCCCAGGTATGTATAAGGTGGATCCCCACCAAAAACAATCTTTCTTCACTTAGCTTTTCGGTTTAAATTTACAGTATTTCTCCTAAATGAAAACATAAAACAGCATTCTTTAGTAAAATAAATTGTATTTACCCAGTTTGCTTCCATAAATTAGAATATAGGTAGTCTCCTTTTTTAAATAGCTACTGTAAATGAGTAGTTCGCTTTTATAACTCCTAAGTTGCTTGCCACTCTTAAGGACAGCTTTTCATCCGTGTAGTCTATTGAACTTTCAAACTTTAGCCTAAGAATCTACATCGGTTTGGGGGCTTTTGCTCGTTTTGTTTTGCTTTGTTTTGTTTTGTTTTGTTTTGTTTAACAGTAGACAATTTTTCTTTCTCTAGGTGAATCAATTCAGATATTTGCTGAGATTGAGAACTGCTCTTCCCGAATGGTAGTGCCAAAGGCAGCCATTTACCAAACACAGGCCTTCTATGCCAAAGGGAAAATGAAGGAAGTTAAACAGCTTGTGGCTAACTTGCGAGGGGAATCATTATCATCTGGAAAGACAGAGACATGGAATGGCAAATTGCTGAAAATTCCACCTGTTTCTCCATCAATCCTTGACTGTAGTATAATCCGTGTGGAATATTCACTAATGGTATGTATAAATTTAAGGGTGTTTTCTTTTTAAGTCTTAAAAGTCATCAAGGTATTTTGTTTTACAGGATTTGATTTTTATATTTCATATATGATACATACTTTAGTTTGAATTATAATCACTAATTTTACCTTATGTAAATGTGCTATACTGTAATATACATAATAGAGAAACTTCTTGTATATCATATGTGTGTGTATGTAAAAAATTAAGTAATTGATGACCTCAAATAACGTTAGAATTGGGTCGTTTTTAAAAAGGAAAATAGTACCTGGCATTCTAAACCTAATATCTCCTTTTACTGTTTTTAGGTATATGTGGATATTCCTGGAGCTGTGGATTTATTTCTTAATTTGCCTCTTGTCATCGGTACCATTCCTCTACATCCATTTGGTAGCAGAACCTCAAGTGTAAGCAGTCAGTGTAGCATGAATATGAACTGGCTTGGTTTATCCCTACCTGAAAGACCTGAAGGTAATTTGATAATGTATATCTAAGTTTAGTCTCTTATTATTTTTAAGAACATAATTTTGTTTCTGATATTTTATGATTAAATAAACTTGGCCATACGTGAAAAGAGTAGATGTGCCCCTAATGTTAAATCTAAAATGTATATCCCCCTAGTTTTGAGTACAAAACAAATTATTATTTTGCCTTGATATTTCTTTTTAATACCTATTATTCTGTGTATTTTGACATGCATAAGAACATGTTGTTCGAATTGCGTGTATCTTTTTCCTTCAGCACCACCCAGCTATGCAGAAGTGGTAACTGAAGAACAAAGGCGGAACAATCTTGTACCCGCAAGTGCTTGTGATGACTTTGAGAGAGCACTTCAAGGACCACTGTTTGCATATATCCAGGAATTTCGGTTCTTGCCTCCACCTCTTTATTCAGAGGTAAGCAGCAACTCCTCAAGTATGAAATGAACTGGCTCTCTTGGAAAGCAGCAATTCAGACTTTTTGAAAATACAGTTAGGTTTTGAATATCATGATAATAATAGAAAAACAAGTAATTTAAAACCTCAGATTAAAAGTTAGATTAGAGTTGTAAGTATTTACTAAGTTTGACCCAGAAGTAGGACTGGTAACTTGTATTGTATTATTAAAATTATCTACTGAAAGAAAGATAATCTCACTGCATGCTTTCAAAATGCCAGTTAAAGGAATAATTTATATTTTAAAGCATCAGTAGAACTGGCATTCTGCAAGCATTGATTAAAAAGCTAGAACTTACCTTATTTATCAGCCTTTTCCAATTTAATTTTTTGCATATTTTTACATTCTCAGCCATATGGGTAAATAACATATTTGCAATAACATCTTAAACAACATTCCTACACTGTTAGATTATTTTTTTTTCATTTCATATTGATGATAACTAAGTTCTTACGTGAACAAAACATGGTCTTAGGAAAAGCTTACAGTCTGGTGAGAAAAACAAACAGAAGCAAAATATTACAGAACAATGTGAAAGGAATGCACAGTTCATTTGAGGAGCAGCTTATTGGGCCTTGGGAATCATGAGGGGGTGCTTCCTGAGAGGTAATTGTTCAGCAGAATCTGGAAAAACAAGTACTCCTCAAAAGGTAGGATAGTTCAGGCAGGAAGAACAGCATATGCAAAGGCAATTCATTGGGAAGTGGGGAATCCAGCAATTTCAATTTCAAGATACTTCAAAATATATGTATACATCATGTTTTGAGGAGGGGCTCTAAAGTTGGCCTTGATATCAGTATAACACCAAATAATTTTGTAAATCACAATCTTTTTCCTTTTGGTTGCTGTAGTTTAGACAACTGTTTTACAATGAAATATTACTCCCAAATAAGATATAAAAGGGATTATTTCGCTTTTCAGCAAATTGCTCTTCTTCCCCCGCAGCACCACCAACACCATGACTGGAATAATCAATTTTCTTTTGGATGTAGGTTATGTGAGATCCACTTCTATAGTATATTCAGAATCTGTTCTTACAAATTCTTGATTAGACATAATTTTTCTATCTGTTTCTATTCATTAAATTTTCCATTAAATGCTAAAAATGTTCTCCCACTTGGTACAGATTTTGTTAATAAATTTTTACTTAGACATTTGTCTTCCTTATTATGTCAGTCATTTCTGATTGGATCTGAGGCTGCTTGACTTTCCAATGGGCATTTTAAAAGAATGGCAATCTAGGTATCTACTTTTAAGCAATTTTTCATAAAATTTTACCTCCTTTTAAAATGAACTAAAAATATATACTTAAGAGAGTTAAAAACTTTTAAAACCCTAAATTGGTTCAAGTTGTGATTTAACATTTAGCCACATAGAGGCAGGGAAAAATCTAGATTCTATTAAAGCTATTTTAATTTTTTATTTATTTATTTTTTTAGGAGTAGTCGTTAAAAGGTTAGCTTTTTTCCTTCAAAAATGTGTTTCACCTAAAGTGTCTGAGGCACTTTGGATTGTCCCACATAAATGCAAGTAAATGGGTCTTATCCAAAAGATCCAGTAAAAGAAATGTTTTAAACCCAACAATGTGCCTTCCTGTGCCCATTCCCTTTGTACCTGAGAAACAACTAAAATATATTCACTTTTATTAAATGTATGTATATATGAAAAGTCACTCCAGAAATAGAGAAGGTAGGAAGTTTCTAGAGCATTTTGGGTTCAGCATTGCTATTTCTTGATGCACACTGTTATTCCTGGGCCTTCTCCAGGGTTTTGTACCCATTAGTTATTTACCTCACAAAACCCCAAGAACATTGTTTACACAACTGCATTCTTCCTAAAGTCTACAGAAGAGATTTTTATAAAAGGATGAAAGGGATACTTTACAAAACATTATTGCTATAAGATGTTTTTATTGTATATTTGAGTCTTAAGGTACTACTGAGTACTAAGTAAAATGTCATTCTCTGATAAAATTTAACCATTAGCTTTTGTGAAAGAGAACTAACTATTCCAGCATACCTTTATAAACTTATAAATTTTTTTGTTAACCTAGTATGTCAGGCACTTTATAGATAATACTAATATCCTTTCCTCCCCGTACAAGCTGTGTATGTTCTTTCTGATTAGTTTTCTCAATACGCAGAATCTTAGTCATTAGCTGCATTTTTACTAGACCTTATCAAATAACTTTGTAGGTTTTTTTTTTTTCTCTTTTCTTTCTAGATTGATCCAAATCCTGATCAGTCAGCAGATGATAGACCAACCTGCCCCTCTCGTTGAAGGAACACTTGGTTAAATCAAGATGTGGATTCCGAACTGTATCTCTTCCCAGCTGAGGACAGAGAAGTATCTTGGAGACAGCGTTTTCAGAAGAAGTGGAATTGCTTTTGCCCAGAATAATGGCGAATACATGAAACAACCAGTGATCGTGCTTTAGAAGCCTACAGCAACATGCTAGGACTGCTCCAACATGCTTGAAGATCTAAGCTTTTCTTCTTTAAAACTGGCACATACCAAGAGCAGTCTTCTTACGGTCATACGTGTCAAGACACCACGTTGTAAAGAGGGATGATTTCCTTCTTTTGATTTGAAAATTTGCACATGCTCAATGCTTACATTGTGCGGTTCAATGTCACTACAGCTTTTTTTTTTCCATTTATGCCAGACTCTTGATACTCTTTTCAAATTTGTTTGTGGTCAGCACAAGGAACAAAAGAAAGCTTTGAAAAAAACTTTAACATGAAAAAAAACGCACTGACTTTTTTTTAATTTAATATAGCCTGGACTTTACCTGCGTATGCACATGCTCAGAATTGTCCTACTAGGCTGACCATGTATCACCTCTTCAGCTTGGATCCTATTGTGGATTTATTTACAAACATCAAATGCCTTCAAGCCAATCCTTCTTGCTGTATGTTTTGCAGCCTACTGTAGTAGATACGCAACAGATATGTGGAAAAAAGAGATAAGAGGAGGAAGCTAATAAGAGACTTTGTCAAGATTGTATACCTTCTTGGTTTCTTTTAAGAATTTGTTGCCTTTCTACTATTACAGCAAAGCAGCGTTTTGTTACTGACTGCCTAAAATCACTTAATCTCAGGTGAATGCATCACTTGCCAAACTGTTGGAATGCTATTTGTGTTTCGTTGCACTGTTTATTTTTTTGTTTGGTTGGTTGGCTTTTTGGAGAGGGAAACTTGGAAAAGGGACATACACAAAAGTGATAACCCACCCACATTCCCTTTTTATCATTACATATAAGAAGAAACTAGAAGAGTTAAGAATGGAGTAAAGAAAGGCAGTATGGCAAGCACCAGCAAAGAGTTTAAGGGCTGTTGCTCTTAAAAATTAGTTATTTTTATTATTTTAAAAGTATGGAAGTTTTCCAATCACTAGAGAGGAAGAGAAAGTGCATTTATTTTTATACAGAGTTACTTAATTACCTCCAAAACACATATGTTGGAAATCATTTTTGCTGATGTAGAGTGTTTTAATGAGCAGGAATATATATATACATTTATGTTCAGGTTATGATTAGAGAACTCAATTTATACATTTCCTAACCTTGAGCTTGACAGAGCTTGAAAACCCAAGTTTATTCTAAAAATGTATAACTTGAAAATTATAAATATTAGAATGTGTGCTGGAATAATAAATGTTTTATATTTTTGTGGGTTTTTTTAATGAAAGTATTTTTTCCATTATCTAAACATTTTGCTAAACATGAGAAATCACTTTGAGTATATATAGATAAGATAGAAAGTGATCACATCAGTAAATTATAGTAAGGATAATTTACAGTTGGCTCATAAATATACCAGCATTCATGATGACACTTAAAATGACATTTTCCAAGGTACCAAGAGTACTGGTTGTCCTATTTTAGAAGGAATTCAGCTCTGATATTTTTTACAAAAATCAGCATCTCTGATGTTGTAACATACATGTGAACATCTATCCTGCCATTTAACCCCACAGTTAATAAAGTGATTGAAAATAATAGTAACTCTGGCTTGGTGCTTGACCTGGTTAAATACTGTCTGAAAGCTTCATACAAAACAAATAGGCTTTTCCATAAGTGGCCTTTAAGAAAACATGGAAGATAATTCATGTTTGAAAATTGCTGACAGGGTGAAGAAAGCCCAGTGTAAAAATGAATCGCGTTTTAGGTGATTCAGTTAAAGGGTTTGGGCTCCCGTAGCAAACTAATACTAGATAATAAGGAAATGGGGGTGAAATATTTTTTTATTGTTGTTAAATCATTTTGTGAATGTCCCCCTCAAAAAAAGCTAATGGAATATTTGGCATAAAGGGCATTTGGTGGTTTTGTTTTTGTTTTGTTTAGTTTTTTTGGAAGGGGGGGTTGTCTGAAAATCCCTTTTCTTTTCTCTTACATCCGACTAGGGAACAATTGTTGATACGCATAGCATTGGAATCCTTATCACCATATACTCTTATAAATAACACATGAAGCAAGAACGACCAATATTGTGGTAATTGGCACTGGGTCACAAAATGATAAAATTTTAACTATATAAAACTTTATCAAATAAAGTTTTATTTTCCCCATTAAAGTATTTCTTTATTATTTAGAGGCATTACTTTGCTCTTTTCTAAATATTGGTCAATTCCTGACTTAAGATGTGAGATTCACTATTATATTCCAGTATTCAAGATAGACTCCTGATTTTTCAATTAGGAAAAGTAAAAATCTAAAATGTTAGCAAAACAAAGTGCAATATTAAATGTTTGCTTTACAGTTATACTCTATGGCTGTTTGTAATTTCTCTTTTTTTTCCTTTTTTATTTGGTGCTGAATATGTCCTTGTAGGCTCTGTTTTAAGAAAATGATATTATTGCTCTTGTGGAAAATAAAAGTGTTTTTTTTCTTTTTTATAAGATCGTTTGGAGATTTACTTGAATCTTGATCATACTAGTAACTTATCATACATGCAAACACTATTAAGGCTACAATTTAACTCTTTTTAAACCACTCTAGATAAGAATTTCTAGACTAAAGAAAATTACTGAAGGCTTAAAGGAAATTTTAATAATACTGTTTTACTTAACCAGTAAGTTATGAATGCTTTTATAAAACTTATTATAAGTTAGAGATAAATACTTCAGTCATATATGAACCAAACTTAACCAGGTAGTTTCACTTAAATACCAGTTCCCTCTGAGATATGTCTAAGATTCTAGTATTTCAAGAGCACATAAATTTAAAAGCTATCTCAATTATACTAATACTATTAGAAAACAACTTTTCTGACTATATTAAAGAATCTGAATTTTATAGTGATTTGTAATGGAAGTACTTCTGTAGTCACATTTAGAATTTATCTTATTTCAGTGCTTATACATCTACATGGATGAGCTATCAAGTTGCATATATGTGCCTTACTGTACGATTCTCCCATATTTTCAAATGTACATACACAAAAAATGTGTTATAAAGACATTTGGAAAAGCATGTTTAATCAGTTTCATAGAAGTACACTCATTCTCGTTAACTAAAAGCTGGCCATCTATACAGCGTCCTAATACAATATGGAATGGAAAGAGGAATTACAGCATCAGAAGGGGAGATCTAATTTCTGGTTGTGTGACTTCAGAAATCTTGAACAAGATGTGTGAATTTTGATTTCATCTACAGAATGGAAAAGTAGCTATCCAAAGTCAACACTGAAGATAACAAGGTTATGACATCTTTAGGTAAATAATGCTCTAAGTCAATTACTATACCATTGAAATTAATCACATTGCTTCTAAGACTTAGATTAAGTACATGTCTTAAATTTAGAGTGACAGTTATCTGGCCAAACTTGGCATATTTATTAGGAATTTTGATTGTAACCAAGGAGAAACAGACTAGCTTAAATAAAAACTATTAACTAGTAATTCAGGGATAAATTATATTAAGCACATTTAGATCCAGAAATCTAAATAATGCTCAGGACACACACTTGTCTCTCATCTCTGTTCACTTACCATATTTCATATTTGCCTTATTTCATATTAGATGGGCCAGGAAAGATGACCCCTTCTTTTATGGCTCAGAAGAAATGCCAGCTAGATCTCCAAATCACTTGTCAGGGTCATTCTTATTGGCCAATACTTGGGTCATGTCTCATCCCACACTGAATGGGGTTCCCAACGGAAAGTTCTATATCCAGGAAAAGGGAGGAAAGATGTCACTACATTCTTGCTATTCCGAGTGTTGTCCAAATCAGCAGTAGTAATGTCACCTGGGAACTCATTAGAAAAGCAGAGTATCAAAATCTATCCCAGAGTATCAACCCAAAATACCTGTTTACGTGATTCACAGGTGATTTGTACATAAAATTTGAGAAGCTCTGCAGCACACCAAAGAAAAGTAAGATGAAAACACTGAATAGGCAACTTTGTTTTCATGAATCCCAAGCTATAACTGAGTTGAGGATTTGGGACACTTAATAAATAAAAATAATCATGCCATTTTTAATCCCAAAGCATATTTATGGCTTGATATTTTTGAGCTAGAACTTTATAACTACTGAGATGGTACCAAATATATATCCTTGGAATTTGAGTTTCTATCAACAATCAGCATTTCTCAAAACTTCCATGACCAAATAAGGAAATATTTTGTCCTCTTTATTTCAAAATCAATACAGAGGGGAGATTAATTTTTCAATTCATGAGATAAATTTTACTGATACAGCAGATCCTCAACATCATTTAATAATATCATTTCATTAAAATGTTGATGAGAAAAAAAATATCAATTTCTGGCCTGTGCCACTGTCTATGTGGAGTTTCATGCTCTTTCCATGTCTCTATGGATCTTCTCCAGGTCCTATGGTTTTCTCCCACAACTTAAAGATGTACACGTGAGGTGAACTGGCGTGTGTACAGTGTTCTAGTCTGTGTGTGTGTGTGTGTGTGTGCATGCACATGTGTATCCTGCGATGAAAGGGCTTCCTATCCAGGATTGAGTCCCACCTTTTACCCTGAGCTGCTGAGATAGACTCCAGCCACCCGCCACCCTGAACTGGAATAAATGGGTTGGAATAATTATCTTACTTGTTTTTATTCATCTTAAATGTATGTGTAGCTCACATTTATTTCAATGTGTAATATTATAATTATTTGGAGTCTTTATTTAGAAGTTTGGTGATGTTTTTGTGACTAGAAATATGCCTTGGGAACTTAACTCTTGTTTATATCAATTAGCCTATGGTAAAATTGGCTTTATTATATGTCATTTCACCAAAAGTCAGTTTCTAAGAACTTATCAATGACATTAAGTGAAGACTTACTATATAAGAAAATTTATTTTGACTTTTGAGGAATGTAGTCTGCCATCTTAAAAAAAAAAATTAAAGAAAATAACAACAGATTTGGTAAATACATGAATATGAAAAGGTTGCTTCAAATCCAAGACAACTAGGAGTTTAAAAATCCAAAACATACCCAATTGAAAATTGAACCAGTATCACTGTGTTTGACTATTGAACAGCATGAAGTTAAACATATAAGGAAAAATATTTTCTTCAAACCAGTTTCATAGATACCAACTTAGACAAATGATGTTAAGATGATATTTAGAGCCAGAAAACTATAATGTTGCATTGTAATAGTTTCTAGCATTTATGTATTAAAAGTATATAACCTAATGTGATTCAAGAAAAGGAATGTTTTTAACTTTTATATTAAGAACTTCTGATACATCATAGATAATTCTATTGGAAATGGACTTTCACTACTTCTAAATTCAAGATTTACAAAAGCTCTCAACTTCATTTTTCAATCCAGTACCTGTGGCACTGGTAGGTCTTGAGAAACATTAATGAAGCTAAAATAATGAGTTAGAGCATCACTTGGTATAATTTAGAGTTCTATTTACTAGTTACACAAAACAGTGTTCCCAGTAAACAGAAGGATGTGAAGATTAAAATACACTTGCCTAATTTTTAACTTTCTAAGATGATAATTTACTGACTCATGGATCTAACAAGTGATATGACAACGAATGAAAGTCAAAGTATTATACTGTTATTATTTTTGATGATATGAATTTTTGCAAAAAGGAAAAGCTATCTGATCCTTATTAAATATAGCAATTTGTATTTATCAGGTTATTTTCATCAAATGAATTAATAGCTGAAATAAAGATAGAAATTTTTTTAAAATGTTAGAATAAGCAGCCAGTTTCTGCTTTATTTACTTTTTTTCTTTTAAGGAAATCAACATTTTCACCTTCTGGTGCAAGGCACACTTTTATAATCTAGATATCTTGACAAGTCTGAATCTCAAAGAGCGGTATTCAAGATGTTAAGAAAAATAGGAAAATCACAGAAAACTAAGATACACATACATCATGCAAACAAATAGTATGCTGGCAACCTATAAAAGCATACCCAGAACCAAAACAGCAAAGTCACACATGCATTCCTCTCCAAATTATTAGTTCCAAAATTACAAAAGCAGAGGTGAAAATAGTTTCTCCCCTTCACTACTCTTCCTCCCATTTGGAGACCCAACTCTAGGAAACCTTTCTGAGAAAACAGCCATAGGAGTTCATGCTTTGTGTGAAGCAGTGGACAAATGCCTCCATCTGATGAGCTTTTATGAGTACCTTGAGCAAACTGATGAAGAAAAGCCCAATACATGCCCTCATTCCATTGTCCCCTATATTAGTTTCCTATGGCTGCTTAAACAAAGTACCACAAACCATGAGACTTAAAACAACCAAAATTTATTCTCTCCCAGTTCTGGAGTCTAGAAGTCCAAGATCATGGAGGGCCATGTTCCTTTTAAAGCCTGGAAAGGAAGATCCTTCTTTGCCTCTTGCTTCTGGTGGTGGCTGGCAATCTTTGGCATTCCTTGGCTTGTAAATACATCACTGGAATCTCTGCCTCTTTTATCTAATGGCCACCTTCTCCTGGTATAGCTCTGCCTCTTCATATGGCATTCTCTCTAAACCTCTCCTCTTCTTACACAAACACAAAGAACACAGTTATATTGAATTAAGGGCCCATCTTACTCCAGTATGATCTTATATTAACTAATTACATCTGCAATGACCCTTTTCTAAATAAGGTCACATTCTGAGATATTGGAGATTAGAGCTTCAACATATCTTTTGTGAACCTAGAACATCCTCCTTCCCTCTAAAAAAGAATACATGATAACACTGTAGTGCCTATAAAGAAGAGCTATTTACTTTGAGTAAATACAGTTAGTTATTCCTCACATTTGTAGAGCAGTTTTCAACCTGAACTGTGAAATATAAATCAAAGGAATCCCCCTTTTTTTGCCTGATAAAATATCAAGATCACACTCATCCAGCAGATACGAAACCCAAGTTCTGGTCCACAGACACTAATTGGCTAAATGAACTTGAACAAGTCATTTGAGTTTTCTGGGCCCCTATTTCCTGTTTCTTTATCTAAGAAACAAAAGGCCTGCCAGGCTCTCCAGCAATATCTTTCTATTTAGGGTTCCTGATAAAATAGAGTAAAAATACCATAGTTTTCTGTTCATTCTCTGGTCTTCAAGATTTTATGTTATTGTAAATTTTATAACTTCCCAATATTTAAACTAATACTGTAGCCTAAAACTTACACAATTAAATTTCACTTTAGGGAATAGTTTGTAGTACTATGTAGGCCACTACTTTATTTCAAAACACTAAAAGCTCACCATGTTTTTTTTAAAGCTAGCCACAGCAACATTCAGTAACCACAGTGTTTTAGAAAGTACACTGTCAGGAATCAAGAAGACTAGATTTCAGTCTTCTTCTAGCTAGCTGATCACAATGCACACATCAGTAAACTGTGGACCTCAGTTTCTTCATTCTTCATCATTAAAAGTGTAACTTTCCTATGACTTCTGCAACTCCTTCTAGCCAAATAGTTTACCTCTTATTCAATGGGGATAAAATTCAGGTGAGACCTGAATTTTAGAATGCCACTTAATCAAACTATGCAATTTGGGATTGGTTTGATTTTTTAGTGATAATTTTATTTCTTACTTACAGTAACTAGAATCTTCCTAATTCTAGTATGGAGATATGTATTTTTACCTAGCATTGAGCAATTTTAACATGTACTCATAATGCTAAGATATAGATTTTAAAATTTTTAGGGCATGACTAGTATATAAGGAATATATTTGGTTTTATAAAATTTGACAGCAAATGTTAATGCTCAGAAAGAGCAGTTGAGTCTTTGTTGGTATAAAAGTCAGAAGAAAGTAAAACTTCTGAAGAAGGTTTGGCTAGTACTCAGGAGCAACTGCAAAGTCACCTTTCTGCTTATTTATGGTAAAGACACTGATGACTCTGTTTACATAAACGGAGGGAGGAAGATGATAAAAACAAGTTGAAACGTTCTTTTGAGGGAAAGTTGAATATCTCTCTGTTCACTTTATTATTGTTTATTTCAAAGATAATATTCAATTTAGTGTTAACACTAGATTCAAGGGGAAAAAGTGAACCTGGGATATTTCCATTTGGGACAATGCTACTATGATACCATGTAGAAAAGCCTGGAGAAAAATGTAGTATAAAGTTTCGGCTACAATCCTTTCCTTATTACACAGTGAAATTTCCTTCCAAAATAACCTTGGCTCAGCCTTAATGGAATACAACATAATAGAGTTTTGTTACCTCAGGGTATTATGTACACTATTCTATGCCTCTTTGACAGTTAGCTTTCTTGATTCAATAAAGAAAATTGCTCCAATTTAAGGAAAATCTATTAACTCATTTACTTCTTTAAGGTACTATTTTTCAGTACACTGAAGTACTAGCTTACAAATAACATTATAGAAATCGAAACGCTCTGACAGGTAGAACTTGGAGTATATATTTCTAAATTAGGGGAAAGATTATATGTCTGTCTGTCTGCCTTGATCTTATTTTTCCTAAGCCCACGCAGAATGATTTGTGAAGAGGAGAAATGGCACACATATATTTTTCTTTGGCCTGTTATATAAATACCATCCTATGAAGCTCCTACAACATAAGAGGTATTGTGCAAGGTCTCTTTATGTACATTATCTTATTCATCCTACAGCCTCTTTCAAAGATAATTAATACATCTACTTCTTTTAGTTGGGAAACTGTTTTTAGGAAAGATTGAACAACTGTCTTAAATCACACACCTGTCAAATTAAAGACTGGTAATTCATATTCAAAACTGTGTGGATTTAAAACCCTGGCATTTTAGTATAACTCTACATATAATATTAATTAACTCCTTGTCTAAACCAAGGCTTTGTCTTCAGAAAACCCCCAGTTAGAATAAAATTCATTCATCTACACTAGGCCTCCACAAAAACTAGACACTGGAGTGGTAGATTTTGCTAGTGCGAGAGAAGAGGTTGGAGAGTGTAATATACTAGATGTGATTGGGAACAGCCCTCAGCTCCTAAAGGAGAAGCAGAAAATCTAAAGGCAGACGACTGGATAGTCTTCCCAGAGGCATCTAAGGCCTGACTATCAGCCACAGCTGCTGGGAGAGAAGTCAGTGAGAGCAGAATTACTGAGAGAGGACCTGAATCCAAGGAAAAAACTAGGTTGCAGTGCAGTGTCATGCTCTCCCAGGCTCCTCACCCACTGGGAATGTCTCAATGAATGTACCTGGACTAATCTGACAGTCAGATGACTCCTCTGCAAATTGAGCTTATTAACTCCTTCATGTGGTGGGAGAATCATTTTAACTAATAATCTCTTCTGCATATGAGTAATAAATAATGCTCAAAATACTCAACTAAATGGAAGTGAGAAAGCCACTTGACTTCAAAACATCTCTGTTGTACACTAGACATTTTGGATTTTAAACTTCGAACATTCATTCATTCAATTATCCAGCCAACCAACAAATGTTCATTTTCCATATCACTAAGTGCTGTGTATATAGCCTGAGAAAATCAGAACTAAATCCATTAAATTTCCAGTTGTCTTATACCATTATGCCATTTGCTATTGCTAGATCCTTCAGGGTGATGGTAATGGCTATTAGCTCTTTTCTTGCCATACATTTCTCTATATATTTTCTCAAAGAGATTATTTATTTCCTGAGCTTCAAATATCAATCTAATGATAATCACATATTCATTATCTCCAATTCTACCTTTTCTCGTTGCCCTAATTCTTAGTGATGTTACTGATATTTTACTTAGCAAATTCTCCAGTTTCTAAAAACTGATATTTCTCAAATGAACTCCTCATCCTTCCCCTTGTACCTAACCCTACCCTCATACCCTCCCTTCTTCTGGGATTTCTGATCTCTGTTAAAAGGATCACCCTCCTCCTTCGTTTATTTACTCCATGCCTCAGTTACAAAGTCCTCTTCATGCCAGTCAGTCATGAAGCTTTCTCAGTCTTCTCCATAAGAACTCTGTGGTACCTGGCCTTTTCCCTCAGTTCCCATTGCTACCCTCCTGGTCTAGGTTTTTATCCTGTCACCCACATTTTACTTCCTTCCACCATTCCAAAATCCCAGCTTAAGCATCAACTCCTCCATAAAGTTTTCTGGACCACTCCAACCCTCATTGATACCTGCCACTCTGGAGTTTCTTCAGCAGTTATTCTACTGCTTAGCATTTGTTCTAGTTTATGATCTATGGGGCTTGCTTCCCCCCATCTCACCCTACTCTCAATTGTTAGTGCCTGGTCTGGCTTGAGTACAGGAGAGATGCTCAAAAAATACTTGGGCAATGATTAACATTGGGGCACTGCTGTTTACTGAATGTGCCCCTCCTCCAATTAATATGTTGAAGTCCTAATGGCCAATGTAATTATCTGAAGATGGGGTCTTCAGAAGGGAATTAAGAGTAAACAGATCATAAAAGCGGGGCCCTAATATGATAGGGCTATGTCCTTACAATGCCTTATAAGAAGAGGACGACCACCCCCCCCACCCTGCCCCCGTCTCTTCCACATGAGGAAATAACAAAAAGGCAGCCATCTGTAAGTCAGGAAGAGAGCTCTAACCCGAACCCAATCATACTGACACTCTGATCTTGGACTTCCCAGCCTCCAGAACTGTGAGAAAATAAATTTCTGTTGTTTAAGTCACACAATCATATTTTGATATGGCAGCCTGGGCTGACAGGTACTGAGAAAATTTGGTGTCATCAGTACTGCTTTCTTTATCCTTTTACGATTAAGTTATCTTTGTGAAGAAAAGTTATCTTTGTGAAGAAGGGCTACCATATAAAGTATTTCTTCTATATGTGAAGTAGCAACTGAAAGGATGATCATAATTAATGAAGGTTCTTCCTGGTTGTATAAATTCTAAAAAAGGTGTCTCAGTCCAGTTTCTACACCTCCTTGGTAATCATTTTCCCTACTCCTACCTTTTAGCAATGAGGTATGGATGAGCTAATAAAGAAAGAGCAAACCCTGGTTAGCTTAGTCTTGTTAGCTTGGTCACACTGAAGCATTCAAGAATGGGCTCATGACCCAATACTGACCAGAGGGATATAAGAAGAATTTTGTGAGGATCTCTGGGAAACATCCTTGCTCTCTCCAAAAAGTTGTCAGGACAGATATTCTCTCCTCCACAGGAAGTTGTATGTGAACTACTTCAGCTGTTTATTTACTGTGTAGGAAGCCAAACTAAAAATGAAGCATACACAGAAAGACGGGCAGAGCTGAGAGACTATAAGAAGTAGAGCTGAAGCTTTGAGCTGATTATATTTGAAGACAAACCCCTCCTGCACTTTTTAGCTCTGTGAGCTAGCAAGTTTTCCTTCATTGCCAATTTGAGTCTGGGCTTCAATTACCTGCAACCAGAAATATCTTTCTTATAAAAAGAAGTACTAAGCCCATTATAATGAGGAACTTATTATTCACGGGAGAAAATTCAGACCTCACTTTTTATGTGTCAGTCCAACCCAATTCATACCCCAAATGCTCTGTAAGGACATTTGGACCTACTCTCCAGTACTGTATCTCTGTGAGTGCTGGTCAATACCACAGCCTGAGGCACTTTACTCTGAATACACTAAACTGAAATTACATTAATTTGTCCTCTCAGAACAAAGAAATAAAGTCTCTGACAGAATAACTAGAACAAAGGAATGAACATTTGAAGAGGCAATGTGAGGGTATATGTTTAGGAGGACTAGAACTTCACAAAGAAAAATTGAGGAATAATTGCAAGACCACTTAAGAAAGCCTGGGTCCTACTTTCTTAGAGGTTGAATGGGAGTCAGCAGTGTAAAAGCAAGACTTTAGAGTAAGTCGTTACAATTTTTTTCACCACAATCTAAAATAAGCAATACTTTTTACTTGGCAAACTAGAACACATATACAAAATAAACATATAATTGAAACAAAGGCAAAAGTATCAAGGTACAGTCTATGTATAGACTGTACCTTGATACTTTTTTATTTGATTCCACTGTTTTATCCTATCCTATTATATTATATTTCATTTTTTTAAGTGCTGGTCATGACTCATTAAATAGATTTTATGACCCACTAATCAGTTATGATATAAAGTTTAAAAAACACTTCTATCCAATTTTCATTCAAACCCTTTCTATGATATTTGTTTAAATGCATCTTTTCATCTCTTCAAAGGACAAAACAAGAAGAAAAAAATCTGTAAATGTTGCTTGAGGGACATAGGTCAGAATAGATGATAATAATAGCTAACAGGAGTTGAGCACTTACTTTTTCTAGGAGCTTGTTAAGCACATGTACACCAGGACCAGACTGAAGGATTCTAATCTCAGCATAGCCACCTAGTTGTTGTGGAACCTTGGACAATTTACTTAGCTTCTCTGTGCCCAGTTTCCACATCTGTTAAACTGAGATAATAATAATAATATAAATGCCTCGTGTGGTTTTTGCGAGGATTGCTGTATATCTATAGGACAATGCATGCCACACAGTTAAGTATCAGAACTGTTTGTCATTCTCATCATTGTTACTAAGTAGCTTCATAGGAGTTATGTCATTTAGCTTTCTAATAATCTTATGGGATTGTATAGCAGAACTGTTAGGTGGACCAGTTTATAGCCATTCCCACCTACCTTTTTATTGACAGAATTCCTGTTTACTCAGGGTATCTATCTCTTGAAAGTGACCCAGGAGTGAATCGTAATTGGTAAAGTGATCACAATAAACTCTCTCACCTTGCCAGTGATGGGTTATTGAAGAGCATGTGAATCAATTCTGGCCATCTGGGGAATGTTTCCTCTCCCTTAAAGTAAAATGAAAGAAAGAAATATCCTATCTATCTTCTTGCACTGGATGCTGTTATGTCTAGATGTGATGGCAGAAACTGCAGCATGCATCTGGCGACCACGAGAGAAGCTAGTAGAGAACAAAGTGGAGGGATAAAACAAGTACAGGAAATTTCCAAGTCACACTCAGGAAGTCACCTATTCTTTATCCGCTATGCTAGAGTAGTCCCATTTTTAAAGAACTCATAATTATATGTCAATAATGAATTGATAGAAATGGAAAACATTTCCAGAATTCGTTGTCCATCTCAAGTCCCTTAATGTCAGTTAAGATGGTCACTCGCTGGGGATAGATAGGTTGTGATACTGTTAATATGTGTAGCATTTACATGATTACTTTGTGCCATATTCTGCCACTTTGTACACGTTTATTACTTTGCTGTTATGTTATTACACATCTATAGATTAGTTTCTCTCGAACTAGGCTATCCATTCCATAATTATTCTGATAAACAACCTTAACCCAAGGTATTATTGACTAGTAATAGGTTAACACATCCTGTTTCTGGAAGTTCTGTTTTTAATATGCATCTTCCCTAAAAGAATTTAAATATCCTAGACTTTCAGAGACTCTGGCAGGCATATAAGAGATATTCGGGGGGCAAGGTAACCATTTTGACCCCTAAAAATAACACTCCTTCAGGAGCTGCCTTAAGGATTCTGTGTCTGACATTTTTCTTCTAAAAGCTAGCAGGCATAATATTCTCTATGGTAACCTCTCTTATTATTCCAGTGAACAGAGGAGTTTAAAATTACTGTCACTTTACAAACTCAACCACATTTTGTTGATCAAATCAATATTTGATTCTAAGAAACACACATTTATTTCACATTTTAACATCTTTGAAATTGGATAGTATCGTGTGATCTCTGTTGGTCAGGCAGGAATTATGACGCAGTTGCCATTGACTGAACATATACTAAAGTTATTTCTGGTGGCAAGATTAGAGAACTCTAACCCCGTGTCATTTTAGGACCACCTGAATTGCAGTTGTTATTTAAAATCTTCTGCTGATAACTTTTGGTAGGGCGAAGAAAGCCACAGCATCAAAACTTGTAAATAGGTGTCAGAAGCTTGGGGCAAAAATATATAATGACAATAGTAAAGCAGTCTTTCTGAAAATGCTGCATCAACATCCACAGGCATTAATAAATCTGATTTGAAAGTAAATCTGAAAAGCTGGACTCCAAAGAAATTTTAGGAATACCTTAATTAATTATGTGGCTTCTATTTTTTTCTTTTAACTAGAAATAATAAATAATTCTAAGTGATAAAAAGAATTGTGTCATACTTGGTCACCATTTTTTCCTTTCTTAATAATACCTAAAATAATGGTGCATCTTCAAGTCAAAGATATCTTGAAGTCTATGAATATATTATTCAGAGAAGAGCAAACAGAATCAGAAAGGCTAAATTACACACACAGATAGGCTCCCTCTAATCCAAAGTTTCAATTTGGAGACAGTATTTGCCACCTAAGTAAAGTTATGCATATTTTTTCCCTAAGACATAGTGCATATGAAATGTAAAATGACATGGCCAGGATAGAGTTTTCTCTTAACGTAAATCACTGTGAAGGAAGTACTTGATTGTATAGATAGTAGACAGGGATCGCAGTTGTGTGAGACACAGATTGTATGTGTTAGAGGGAAAGCAGCATTGTGCACACATGCTTTGTCTGTTATGACACGTATGTCCCATCAGAGCCTATCAGCCCCTAGAGAAAGTCACATGCTTTTGCTAGGTCAATGCGCAAAACACAATGCAAAATGGTCTGATGATCTCTAGATTATATTTCAGTGTTTAACTTCAGTGATCAATTATATAAATGAGTGATCAAAATCTCTCAAATTTATAAAATCTGAAAGTGCCTAAAAAGAATTCTAGTCTGATCCCACAGTGTCTGTAAACTCAGATTCTTATAAACCCCTGATGGAAAGTAAGTAAACATTTCTTTGAAAAGGAAAAATGTCCTGGAAGAAAAGTTGGAAACGATATAGGAGCTCCTGGTGTGGGTGATGGTGCTGAAGTGCTCTGGGTTTAAGAAAGAGGTTTATACTTTGTATAAACCACAAAGATTGTACTTTGTAGTCTATTTTCAGAATGCAATGCTTTAAATTAAAAACAATAAATCTTCCTAAACTCTAGTTATCTGCCAATAAAAAGTAGGAAACTGAATCACAGACCATTCAGTTGAACATGTCTGTGGAAGGGAAAGAACAAAATCCAAGAGAATTTTTCCTTCTATAAATCCTTTGAGAGCAGTCTGCCAAAAGGACAGTTCATGGTTGTTGAAACTTGGGGAGTTGGGAGCAGGGACAAAGGAAAGTCTTATGTACTATAAAAATACTAACAGATCCACTCTCAATCAGACTAATGATATTAACATCCTTATACTAATTTAATTTTACCTTCTTTAAAGCATGTTATAAACTATTTAAAACACTACTTTAGGGCTAGATTCCCTCCCACATCGCCCCCCTCCCCACACACACGCACCATGTGATCTCAATAGCTAGTCAGATTTAGAGATTTTTCAATAGTAATTTATTAAACACAATTTTTTTTTGCCAGTCTTAAATTATAAAGTGTTAAGTGGAACCTCTAATGAATTATTTTTCATGCAAATCTAAACTATCCAGGCCCTACGTTCAAGAAGAGGAAAAAATAATCATCTGCCAAAATTATTCTAAGTTACTGTCTCTGTCTGTGTTTGCAATGTGCCTGCTTCCTCTAAAGGAAATGTTATGTAAATAATCAGGAGCATATCTCAGTCATTCTGGGAGATGGTGTCAGAGTTAAAAGAAGAAAAACTTCAGAAATGTCTTCTTGAAAGTTTAGGCAAAAAAGGTTTTCAGTTATACTTTTTTCCTGTAGTGATAGAAGGCTTGTAGAAAATTTAGTTTGAAATAATGAAACATGAAATATGATAGTAGACAAAACCTCTTTCCCATATCTGTTTTCCTTTTTCCTTATTATCTATACAAACTGAAATTTTATCATAGCAAGTTTCCAAAAGCATTTCGTTTTGTCTTGATTTTCATCTCAATTATTTTCAGGAAAGCTAGGCTGGAAATTCTTAACATTTTTCAGATAATTTCAAACAAATGAACATCCATGTCCATATAGACCAGGGTTCTCAACAGGGGCGATTTTGTGTCTCCCTTACCTTTGCCAAACCCCAGGGGACATTTGCCAATGTCTGAAAACATTTTTGGTTGTCATATTTGGTGAGAGGAGGAGGTTGCTACTGGCATCTAGAGAGTAGAGGTGGGAGAAGCTCTAAACATTTTACAATGCACAGTACAGCCCCCATTAACAAAGAATTGTCCCATCCAAAATGGCCATAGTACCAAGTTTGAGAAAACCTTGATATAGACACATCTTTGTTTCTCTTTATTTGAAATATACAATGTGCCGCAAGGCCCTTAGGACATAATTTAGTGCACACAGAGAGAAAACAATTTAACACAGACCCTTTCTGCCAAGTGCACTGTCAGTACCCTAGACTATTCACCATAAATTCTTGTTTCTCCAGAAGCCTCCACACTTGCCTCCTTGTTTCTACTTCTGATCCCTCTATTCCATTCTCCCCTGAAGCAGCCAGAGTGGCTTCAATGATGAGTGGTTTCCCTTGCTGCAGAGTGCATTCAGATCAATATCCTATGAGACTGCAGGATTTACCTCCTCTCTCTCTTCCTCCTCAAGACACACTTGCCTTTCAGTTACTCACATCACCAGGATTTCTTGCACCTCAAGTCCTTCACTTTTGCCCCTTACCACTCTTTATCCCTTCTTATCTTTCAGATCTAATCTCATTTCCAGAGAGCCTTCTTTAATCCATTTTCACTACATGAAGTCAATCTGCTCTAAAGTCTCATAGCCCCCTGTACTTTTCTATTAAAACTCTTTATAATATATATTATACACTTGTTTAAATTTTAAAAAATAATACCTATCTATGCAATTGACCACAAGTTTGTGAGAACAGAGTCACTACCCTAATTTGCTCATTGTTGTCTCTCCAAGGCCCAGCACAGTGCCTGATAAAATAGCTCAATTAATATTATTAAATGAATCAATCCCAGGTTTTGTCTTCTAGGATAAACACAATTGATGGGGACTGAAATAAATGTCTCTGATGTTTATCAAAATACCTTAATGTATCTGCTTGTTAGGGAAGGGGAAACACTGAAAGGCATAGTTTAGATGGGAAGAATTTAGCTCAAGTATTAAACTGCTTTACATAATAAAATAAAAATTAGAAGGTTTGAAGATGGGAGGTAACTTAGGAGAGGGAGAAACCTAGGGTCTTAAAAACGTAACTGAAAGCAATACATTCAGGAGACATAGAAAATCTCTGTGACAGAGGCTAACTGCTAGATTTTAGGAGAGTGATGGTAATGATTTTGAGGTTGTTTCCTGTACAGTGCAGCTCTGTAAATCTTTATCGTTAATATGAATTCCAGTATAACCTTTGCAAACTTGACCTTGTGTTAGTAGTATTTTTTTTTTTTTAAATGGGAATAATCCAGGCTGTGTCCAATGTTAGGAACAGGATGGAAAAAAGATATCAGAGAAGGGTGGAGACTGAGATCTCAACAGATAAAACCAAACTGGGGTAGGACAAAGAGAAATGTAAGCCCCTCAAAGATTACTAAAGCTATTGAGATATATGCCGTTTCCCACAAATGGCTTGAGTCCATCTTATGTCAATATTAGGGGTCTAGTTGTTCTCAAGCAGGTGACACATGGGCACTGACATCTGGGTTACATAACAATGTGAATGGCTAAAGGAAGGGTTAAGCTAGATGATATCTAAGGTCTCTTTTTCAAATATTTCCCCTCTTTATTCTTTCTAACATAATTAAAGACTGAGGCATAAATTTGACAATTGCTTTTAATTTTAATATTTGAATGTGTGGACATTTCCTCTGGCATGCACAAGCATTATTTCTTTTGTTCCTTTAACACTCATCAGACAAATTGGCAAATGGAAATCACACTTACTCTTTATTCTGAAGTTCCCAGAAAGGTTTGCAACTTCCTAACAAAAAGTTACCAAGTGACTCATTGTGGAAAAAAATGGGAAAAACCAACTCTGACAAGTTATGGGAAAAAGAATAGCAACTTTCTCACATTTAGCGTTTAAAGGATTCTCTTAGTTAACATATATGTGCTATGTTCTGTTTTCACTGCTTTCACATGTCAATTCACTAAATCTTATCAACTCCATGAGATAGGTACTATCATTATGTGCATTTCACGGAAGAACTTGAGGCACAGAGAGGTTAAATAACTTGCTCAAGGTCGCACAGCTTGTAAGTGGTGAGTCAAGATTAGAACCTAAACGATCAGCCTCTACAGACTATACATTTAACCAATATGCATTCATACTTCAATTTGAGTAAGTCCACATTGATCAGTAGGCTTTTGAATATGATGCAGTGCTTGGTAAAACATAGGATAATCTCTCATTTAATGCCAGCTCTGTCCTTCATTTTCTCAATCCAGAGATACATCCTTGAAATCTCTCTCTCTCTGATATCCCACATCAAGTTTGTCAGTAAACTTCCACGGGTCTGCCTTCAAAATATATACCAAGACTTCATCCACTTCTCACCAGCTTCGCTACTACCATCCTGATCTAAGTCACTGTCACCTGCCCGCTAGATTACTGCACTAATCTGTCAAACATTTTCTCTGCCTTCACCCTTGCCCTTTAACAAGTTATTCTCTCTCTTTTTTAATTAAATGTATTGGTGTGACGTTGGTTAATAAAATTATATAGGTTTCACAGGCACGATTCACTAACACATCATATGTATATTGTATTCTGTTCACCACCCAAAGTTAAATTCCCTTCCACCACCATATATTTGACTCTCTTTACCCTTATCTAGCCTCCACTTCCCTCTGGTAACCAGTAAACTGTTCTGTTTCCATGACTCTCGTTTGTTTGTCATGTTTGTTTGTTGCTTTCTGTTTTACATCCCACATGTAAGTGAAATCATATGGTTCTTTTTCTGTCTGACTTATCTTGCTTAGCATTATAATCTCAAGATCCATCCATGTTGTTGCAAGTGACAGTATTTCATCTTTTCTTATGGCTAATCGTATATGTACCACATCTTCTTTATCCAATCATCTATCAAAGGACACTATTTCCATGTCTTGGCCACCATGAAAAATGCTGCTACGAACATTGGGAAACTATAAGACATTACTAAAAAAAATTGAAGAAGATACAAAGAAATGGAAAGATATTCTGTTTTCATGGATTAGAAGAATTGACATAGTTAAAATGACCTTATTACCAAAGTAATATACAAATTTAATGCAATCCCCATCAAAATCCCAATGGCATTTTTTAAAAGAACTAGAACAAAAAAAATCATCAGATTTGTATGGAATCACAAAAGACCCCAAACAGCCAGAGCAATTCTGAAAAAAAGAACAAAGCTAGAGGTATCACTCTGACTGCAAATTATACTACAAAGCAATGATAATCAAATCAGCATGGTATTGACAGAAAAAAAGAAACACAGACCAATGGAACAGAAATAAACCCATGTGTATATGGACAAATAATTTTTGACAAAGGAGCCAAAAACACAATGGAGGAAAAAATATAGCTACCATGTATTGACAGCTTATGTTGTGCCAAGCACATTCATTAACTCACTTAATTCTTATTACTACCAAATTTATAGCTGAAGAAATTGAGATTTAGTGAGATAAATTTTCTCAAGATCACAGCACTCTAAATATTAAAGCAGGATTCAAGAATTCAAGATTTATTTTAAGACAACTTAAACATTCTTCCAAGATATGCAAAGGGTTTGTTTGGCTCTTTCTCCTCCCCTCCCCCCACCTACCCCCCGCCCCCTACATTTAAAACCTTAATTCAAACATTATTAGTTTGACGTTAATAGAAGAAATTTTTCTGACATTATGTCATATCGGTGGGAAAACCAAAACACAAAGATATTAAATTACTAACCAGGCTCATAAATGCAATTTGTAAAAACAGGAGTTTCAACATCCAGTGGCACAGCCCAGGTATAATGACAATCCTACTCTGTGGATACAAACAGAATAGCACTTCTACTAAAGTAAGTAGCATGTCGTTTAATTTGAATTTGCTAAACTATTCCTAATATCTTATTAAATCAGACTGGCAATGCTTTTCTGAGGATATTCGAAGGATCGTTGTAATCATAGCAGAATATAAGCTTCACAATTTAGCACTTCTATATCAAAATACTAGATAACATAATAGAATATTATCTCCCAGCAAGTTGTTGGCACATTGAAGGCACAGGGCAAAGGCCAGTGGGTAGCTGAGACATAGTGAATGAAAAACGGAGTGGTAGGACACGAGGAGCTAGAGGATATAGCACAATGTGAGCCAAGCCAAGGGGTATAGCAGAATGAGATGCCTTTATGAGATTTTTAGAGAGGGAGTCAGATTATCTATTTTAAATTTTTATAATATCTCTTTGGCTGCTTTGTGCAGAATAGATTACAGGGAGGCAAGAATAAAGGTGGGAAGACAGTCAGGGGGTTCTACACTAGCCTAGGTAAGAGAGGATGGTAACTAGGACTGGTGGAGATTAACAAAGAGAATAAAAGGAAGATCTTTAATGTAGAATAGGCATGACTTAGTGGTAGTTTGGAAGTAAGCACATGGAAAATAGAAAAATTCTTCACCCATAAGTAATGCTGGCCACTTGTTTTGCTTCCTGTCCTTATTTTCATCCATAAATTTGAGGATGCCAGAATATATGCTATACTATGATCTTTACTGCAACAGTTTTATGACCTGTGTGAAATAAAATAGATGAGAGATAGTGAAGGTAGTAGCAACCAATTTTAAGTTTGAAAATGAAATAGACTTACTAATCCTGGCCAAGACAATTGTTATATTTAAGAAATAGAGACTATTTTTGAGTTTATGCAATATACCTTATAATTCAGAGTGTACAACTGCAGAATGTGAATTTGTATTCAAAGTTTTCTAGAAGTTATTTTATGACCACCTGATGTGTCCAAATACTAGAATAGCAATTGGATTTTGTAAACTTCTGTATTTGTTGTCAATGCCAATTACATGCTACAAATGCAATTTCATAACTCACTGCAATCATTGGTGGCTTTGTAATTACATTGCAAGAACAATGTTCGTAACCCTATTTTTAGAAATGGTAACTATAGCCTCTATTCTTTTACATTCTGTATAGAAACATAGAGGTTAATTTACATAACACTTTTTTTTTAGTGTTCACAGCTTTCAATGAATGAAAATTTTGGTAAAAATGAAATTTAAGCATGGCTCTTTGGATATATTGAGGTTTGCATTTGTGTTAAATTCTAGGCAGGGTTGAGTCACAACAGAATGGGCTATTTGTTGTATCAATTACCAATATACGAGACTAGACTGAAGTAGAGCTATGGAAATAGCTGTTTATTTTGTTGTGTAGCATGACCAACTGTTTAAAATGCAACAGAAGGTGAGTCACATCTTCCATGAAGCTGAGCACCAGTGTGAAGCAGCTTGTGGGGTGTCATCACAAAACAAAGCTCACTATAAAAGGTGGCTTGAAAGATTTTATCTAGTTTTCTATATTTTAAGCAAGGATTCCTCCAGCTTCAGATCTATCTAAAAAACACTTTTGCGAAGCATTTTATACATAACATTCTTATCAGATGTGGAAACCAGTCCAGGAAGATAGAGAGGGTCCCAGACTGATCTAGAGACCTGCTAACGTGTTTTTTCATTTGCTTGTGGCAGCCTGGCTGGTTCTTGGAGTGAGTGGGAATTGTTCTGTTTGTGGGACAAATTACTGTCCTGGTTGCCTAGTTTGTACTGGTGAAACTAGACTGGTTTCAATAACACTGCCTACGGGACAAGATTTTTTTTTTTTTTTTAATTTAATATAGTGAGGATCTAAGGGGATTTTCTAAGATGAAAGACACAGAGGAGAGAGAAATAGAATGCCAACACTGAAGAGGAAAGGAAAATTAGGGAAAGGGGACATTCCAAGTTTTGAGGGACTTTTTATTTTGTTTTGTTTGGGTTTGATTTGATTTGGTTCTTTTGAGAAACGACTATAACTTTTGTCAGGGGGGATTTATATCTTACTCTTTTTGAGATTTGGAATGTGTCTGTCTGTAAGGTAAGAAGGAGTTACTGTAAATGCATACATCTATTTCTCCTCTTTTTGCTAAGAAAATTACCATGAAACATGCCACTGTTGCTCTCTCATTTTGCACCAAGTAAATGTTTAAATATTTTAAGATAAACATGTTTCAGCTGACTGCTGGGTGAGATTCATTACCGCCAGGAGGAACTCAGTGGAACTGTTCAAGGAGATCTGGTTAATATCCCCTTGATTTATGCTTGCGGTAGAAATTACACTAATATTTACACGAAGGGCATGGTTTGGGGGCAATGGCAAGGCCCAATTGAAGTGGGAATTTGCACAGTCAATGCCCACTAATGAAAATAGCTACAGTTCAGTGCCCTTTCCAAAAAGCATAATTAGGCCCTTCAAATGACATGTTATTTTCACATTTTTACTCTTCAGCTGCAAACTTTCTCTTGACATCCAGTGTGAGCACTGAGACAATTATTTTGCAAAAATAATTAAGCAAGATAATTCTAGGCTGCTGGATAACTTCTAAAAAATGTGTTTTGGCTTTTCTTTTATAAGCTTTACCAATCATGATTTTTTTTGACAGTTATATTGTTAAAAACAAAAGCAAAATCAATGATCTATGAGTTATCTTTATAGTGTCTGAGCAACATTGTAGAACTGCACTTCTTGGCACTCTAAGCACTTGAATGAATTTCACAATGGTGGAAAAGGATCTTTGGACCAAAGTTATACGTAAAATACAGTTCTGCTAAAGTCTTTGCAGGTTTCCTCATCAAGTGATTAGGAAATCTCTGAAATTGGTTTGCCAGGTTTTTACTTTTTCTTCATTCTTGCTTTCTAAGTTCAATGGTTCTCTAATTTGTTCAGAAAGCAGAATATTCTGGAAGTCAAGAAGCTCTTTGTGTCAGACAATAAAATATAGATAGATTTATTCTAATTCAAAAAAATATAATTTAATACAAGACTTATCTATGTATCTATTATCTAGATACAGATTTCTATATAGATATATGAATATTTATGCATTAATTTACTTTTCAAGAGTATTCAATGTTGGCATTCTGATCTTATATGTATAAATAAAACAAGGCTGCTTCCTGGGTTCCATAGGGCTTTTCCTGTTAGTATTTGTATACTACTTGTTCACTTGCTCTTGTACCTAGCAGATAAGATGCAATCTGATGTTTTAAGAAAAATTCATGAGTGAAAACTCTACAATTTTAAAGATTGCATCCACTTATTTGAGATTTTTCTGAGTTGGAAAATTCCGTTACTTGATTTTAGCACTGAAGACATTAGTCTCTCTCAGAGTACAGCAATAATAGATTTGAGCATAGCTTGAAAACGGTTTTTCTAAGTTGAGAACCCATTATAGTACCTAATTGCTGCTCAGAAGATAGAGGGTATTATTATAGACCAAGTTTAACTGGAGGGCAGCTATAAACAGCTTCCTTTTTTTATTTATTTTTTTATTTTTTTGAGCTCTAACTATGTGCCAGGCACTGAGTTAAGCCCTTGACATGTATTAAAATGTTTAAACTTCAAAACTCTAAGAAGCCATTCAATCATTTATTAATACATATATACAAAGTGCCAGGCATTATTCTAAGTCCTGGGGGGTAGATCATGAACAAAATAAAGTCCCTGTTCTGCTACCATATATCATTTCATCTGAGGTACAATTAAAGCTCTGTGACCTTGGACAAATTACATAATCTCTCTGTGCCTTAGCTTCTTAATCTGTAAGAGCAGGTGATAACAGTTCCTACCTTAGACAGTTGATATAAAGTGATACAATATGATATTAATAAGTTAATAGTGAAAAGGTGCCTGACAAACAGTTAGCATTATATAAGTGAATGTTCATTGTCATGATCTCTGATCAACATAAAGTGCTTTTTCCATGTCAGCCAGTTTTCTCAATATGCAATGCATACATGTGATAATATATGATGTGAAGAAAATAAAACTGGGTAAGGGAAAGAGAGAAGGACTAGAAACAGATGCGGGGTATTCATTTTATATAGAACGATGGGTAAAGCCTCATGTATGATGACATTTGTGGACAAAAAGGGGTGCTGTAACAAATTATAAATTTCTAACTTGGCAGGTCATGGTGGGGTAGTAATGCCCCAGGAATATAACTTCTTTAGTGAAAGGCTTATCTTTGCCTTAAGCAAGCCCTGTCCATTGTTTCTGTGCATCTAGGTTAACACACCTTTGAAATGCCACTTTTCAAAGCCCTCCTTCTAAAGCTTGACAGCACACAATTTTAACTCTTCTGTAATTCCATCCCTTCCTTGCTTTCTCTCACCTCCATGTAATTTTCCTTACGTTTACTCCTTAATTTCAAATGCATAAAAGAAACTGCAAAACTGTGATTCTCTGGAACATTTGAAATCTTTCTCCCTGAAAATTATCATTTTGGCTCAAATAAACTCTTATAAAAGTTCTCTACAGGTTTGGACGTTTCTTACATTGACTCATTTGAAGAGACACCTGACAGCATTGAGAGAACAGATCATGTGGCCAACTAGGAGACGAGTGGTTCAAGTAAAAAGAACAACAAGTGCCAAGGAAAGAGGAGTATGTGTGATCTGTTCAAAGAACAGCCAGGAAGCCAACACTCCCTGGAAAAGGAGTATGGTCAGAGACGAAAACAGAAGGAGCAGGGATTATATCAGGAAGAGCCTTGTAGGCTATAATGAAGCTTTCTATTTAGTCAGAACTGTACTCTGAATAAAGCTGAAGGCCTCAGAAGAGATCCCCAATAAATTATGCTCCTTTCCCCCACCCAGGTTTTAAATGACTGATGAAACAAAATGAGAAATTTTTATCTGATTTTCTTTTTATCCTCCTCTCAAATGTATCCTAAGCAGCAGAAATATATTTGGCAAATAATAGACTCTCAAAAAATAGTTGATGAGTGAATGAAGGAAGAAATTCTGTTTGAAAGTAAAGATGGAAGCTAACACAAAAGCTTTGTTACTGACAGAGGTGCAGCTGTTAGATACTGCTTTGGATTAGTTAGCCAAGTGGACTTGCTAATAATGAACCCCAATATTAGGCCGAAAGAACCACTGACTGTTAAGTGATGTTAGCATCAATTGACAGGGGCTGAGGCAGCCTGAGGAAGATTTATAGAAGTCTTGAGAAAGTCTTACAGAGCAGAGCAGAGCAAAGAAGAGAAGAGCACCTGCTTTCTGTGGGCTGGCTCACTTTAAGACGGTGAAGGGCCATGCCTAGTTTTCCATCCCACACTTATCAATCAGATAAATCAATCCTTATTCTCAGGAATAGAGTGTTTAGAGTCAGAGAAGCCAGGATGTGCTTAGGAAGATCCCTACTTATGGAAACCAGAAGAGGAGAAAAAGTATATCCTAACAACAGAGCTAGGCACACATTTGAGGATCTGGAATAGGAAAGGAAACTATCTGATTTAAATTTTTTAGAGGATTCCTTCTATTTGCCCCTGCAGGCTTGGTAGCCCCAAAGGAATGGGATTGGACTATAAGGAAGGCATGGGTCGGGTGAGATCTAGGTATTCCCCTTTCTGGATTTTAGGAACCATTTCTTATGATCTGAGATATTATACCATTCCTTTTCTCTCAAAACTGTACTTACGTGTGTAAATTACTCCTTTATTCAACTTTCTCTAAATCACCCAGTTAGTATATTCCATCTGTCATCTGCCCAGATCCTGATATAGAGATAAAGTTACCCTGGCTGTTTTGTGAGGAAAAGATTATTGCGGGGAGGGGGACAGTGCAGGAGAAGGAGGTAAGTATAAAATCCATAAAATCTAATTAGTAAGGAGTCAATTGCAGTGTTCCAGGTGAGAGATGATGGTGTTGTGCATTATGGTGGTAACAAGAGAGGTAGTGGGAAATGGTTGGAGTCAGGATTTAATTTGAAGGTAGAACCAACAAGTCTTGCTGATGTGTTCGGTATGGGTACTAAGAGAAAAAAGCATCAGAGAAGACTCCTCATTTTACGGATTCGTGGAACAGATCTATTTAGTGCTATTTAGAGGCCTTACAGAGAGGTAATTGACTATGGTTTTTTTTAGAGGTGGGAGGAAAGCCTTCAGGAATCTGTAAGGTTGTTTTAGCAAGGTTTTTCTTATTGGTAATGTTCATCTCAAAACTGTAATTCCTAGAACTTGTCCTGTGGCCTTCCATGGTTTCTCCAATCACCTCTAGACTGTTTTAAATATTTCCACCTAAGGGATTGAATTTCACTCCACTTTAATTAAAAAACAAATTTGAATATATGCCATTTCAGGAGAAGGAGGAAAAGGGAATATTTTAAAACAAATTGCCAAGGGCTGTCACAATTACAAAACACTTAGTAAGTAGTAGCCTACAGAATAAAACCCTGTTTCTGAGCACTGAATCCTCTACTAGACCCACTGGCCATACAAATGTCTGACTATTACTGTCTATGTATGCTGAGTAAGTAAGGAGAGTATATTCAATAATATCCTAATGACATATAAGTGTGTACACATTTATATATGTATGTGTGATAAACAAAACAAAACAAAACAAAACACTGTAAAGAATTGCTAGGAGCATAGGTCAACTTTCTCTTTTCTCTTTAAACTTGTCCACACTCGAAGTTTTCTGAAATAATCAAGTAGTAGTTTTAGAAACAATTTCTACTTTGATATTATATCCTTATACTGGGCTTACCTAACCATCTACCTAAAATAGTGATAGCTTCACCCCAACCTACTTTTACACAAATGCATACATATAGTGCTTTACTCTTCTTTGCTACATATATCACAGCCTGAAATTATATTATTCGTTAATTGTTCAATTTCATCAATAAGATTTAAGCTGAGACAGGGTCCTTGCCTAGCTTGTTCACTCTTCTAGTGCCTAGAATAGTGCCTGGCACTTAGCAGGAGGCTCAATGAATGTTTTTTTATTCAATACAATTCAATTCAATTCTCTCTCTCTCTCTCTCTCTCTCTCTCTCTCTCTCTCTCTCTCTCTCTCTGTTTTTGACAGCAGCAATTGTGGTCATTCTAAAAAATCTATACCACTTGTAGGAGTATAAATTGATGCAAATTTTCTATGAAAAATTTCTATCGTATCTTTAAAAAAAGAAAAATTCTGACCTATATTTCAGAAAATCTATTTATAGGAGCAAAATAGGAGATTCAGACATATTTATTTACAAAAGTATCTATGTAATATTTATATAATAGCAAAAAAATAAGGAGGCTTGGTTAAATATATTTAAAAGCCATAAAATAATAAATTATTATAGCAATTAAATTGCTATAATCATGTTATCTTTTATTACATTTTAAAAGTAGGTAACAAAATAGCTTGTTCAGCATGTGGACAAACAAAAAAAGTATTTCTCTAAAAAGTAACCTCGAAGGGTGATCTGATCCTAAATTCTCACCTGGGTTGGTCATGGTGGGGAGTCACGCCACAGGCAATATAACTTCTTAAGTAAAAGGCTTATCTTTGCCTTAAGTTAGTCCTGACCATTGTTTCTGAGCATCTAGGTTAACACATCTTTGAAATGCCTTCTTCAGACCCCTCTTTCTAATACATGACCACCTTCAAAAAAGCACACAATCTTAACTATTCTGTAATCTAATGCCCTTCTTGCTCCCCTCTTCTCACCTAATCTTCCTTACATCCCCTCCTTAATTTCAAATGAATAAAAGAAACAGCAAAACTGTTATACCCTGGAGCATTTGAGATCTTGCTCCCTGGCATATGTCATCAGTTTAACTCAAATAAACTTTTATACAAATTCTCTACAGATTTGGACATTCCTTATGTTGACAAGCATAATTCTTTTTATGTGGAAAAAATTGGGGAACTCCAGAATATTAATCGTGGTTATTTCTGGATTGTGAGATTATAGCTGTTTCACTTTCTGCCATATGCTTATCTAAACATTATAAAAGGTCTATAATAAACTCATGAAACAAGGTGTCTTTTTATTTCATTTCTAAATAATGTTAAAAAATTATAAGCAATCCAAAAATGGATTCTCTGAAGACTTGCAACTATAGTAAGTCTCAAAGCAGAAAAAGTAAAATTTGCAAGTTAATTAGAATCACACAAAGGTCTGAATATCTTCTCTCTTTAATTTGTTACCCAACCTTTATCTCAAGCGGAACAACATTTCTCTCTGGGCTCCAAAAGGGATTTGTAGAATTACCACCATCTGCCAACATAAATTATTACTGCAAATAATAATTCTATTAACATTGAAAACCCTGGAAGGTAAATACAAAAGCTACAATTTATGATAATTCTTGAGTGGACTCTGCAGAGGTTGGAGGTACATAGAGAAATCCTTTTGCAAATTTAATTCAAGTAAATGGTGGTAAGCACCACTACTGAGGTACAGGATCCACTGACCTAAACTCTAAGTAAACGTAAAATGTGTGAACAATGTCCTTGCTCACCAGTGACTATACAGTGGTCCTCCCTTATCCAAGGGGGATATATTCCAAGACCCCCAATGGAAACTGTGGGTAGCACTGGACATTGTTTTTTCCTATACATACATACCTATGATCAAATTTAACGTATAAATTAGTGACAGTAAGAGATTAACAATAATAAAGGAGAACAGTTATAACAACTGTAATAAAAGTTACATGAATGTGGTCTCTCTCCCTCATATTGTCTTACTGTACTATACTTGCCCTTCTTGTGATGTGTGAGATGATACGATGTCTACATAAAGAGATGAAGTGAACTGAATAACTTAGGCGTCGTGACATAGCTATAGACTATTATTGACCTTCTGATGAATGAGGGTTACTTAAACCCAAGCACTGTGATACACAACAGAGATCTGACAACCTAAGTGACTAACTGGAGGCTATTTTATACAGTGTGAAGATGCTAGACAATGGGATGATTCCTGTTCCAGGGTGGACAGAGCTGGAGAGCATGAGATTTCATCATGCTACTCAGATGCCATGCAATTTAAAACTTAGGAATTATTTATTTCTGGAATTTTCCATTTAATATTTTTACACTAAGGTTGACTGCAGGTAACTGAAACCACAGGAAGCAAAACCATAGATAAGGGAATACTACTGTACTGATGCAACTTAGAAAATTCTCATCAGGAAAGCTGTTCGGAGTGAGTAGAAAGGATGGCATTAGAGGTGGTAAGTGGGTTTGTGGGTGGTATGGGTTACTCCCTTAATCTGAAAAACTGTGATCTCAAAGTTAAATCAGACCTGCAGGCATTTAAACAGTTAGAGTGCTTTAAAATAAAAGTTTGAAATTATATTTAGTTATTTTTAGGCATAGCGCCTAAAAATAGTCCAATTCAAAAATTTAATTTACGGGTTCCTGCAGGTATACTTCTTGATCCTTATTTCTAAGTGATTCTTGGATCCCTTCTTGAAAGCTGACTAGCATTTGTCAAACAAAAAATCCAGAGGACACTGCTCTTTGATGACCAATATGAAGTGTTGTGCTGCTAAATTTTAATAATGGTAACTTCTGCAATTCTCAGGAAATAACGGCTAGATAGGATTTCCTCCCAGGCCTCTTTCTTAAAGCTTTGTCTCTCTGCTGTTTATCTCCCAGGGACAAAAACAAAGGAACAAACAGTAGCAAGCCAACCATAAAGGAAAACAACAAACAAAACAAAGTTAGAGTCTATCATGCTGGGAAAATAGATATAGATCAGTTTCTGTAGAACCTCAATTGCAAGGATATGGAATTCTGACTTTATCCTAAAGATGATCAGGAGTCCTTGACAGGAAGATAGAACAGAAATTTAAAAGTAGCCTCTAAATTTCAGAAATGAAACCCATTGATAAGAGTCCATTTTAAAGTAGAACTCCATGCTTTGGGCATGAGATCATGCCTGTCAAGCAATTTCTGTCAGTCCCCAAATTTGTAATAGGTGACTTGGCACCCAGGCTGTTGGGCTGGCAAGGAAGGAGCTATCAATATGTCATATCAGAGACTGCCACAGACACCCAGGGCAATGTGATTTGTCACTTAAAGGAGAAAGCCCAAGAGAATCCCATCCTCCAGCTGCTGAGTCATCTTACTCTTTGCAGATATTTAAACAGAAGCCTCCAGCAGACACACAATCAGCACTGCACTCCGACAACACCCAGACCTCCAGAAATCATATGTCTAGCTTAGATGGCTCACACAAATACAATTCTCAAAACAGTTTACGACTTCTTTTCCCCCATATCATCACACTAGAATTTTGACTTCTGCCAACTTACCTCAAAATGAGCCTATCCAGCCAGTCCTCCTATGAGACATTGGCTGCAGAGACCACCCAGAGACACTGTTTCAGGTTTTCTCATGGTCTGACTTGACTTTTTGTATTTCTTTCATATCAGCAAACATTAGTTGGACACCTGCTATGCATTAGGCACTGAGCTACATGTAAGGGTTGGTTACAAGATTAATAAGATTAAATCTTTGTCTTTAGTAGCTCGCAGTCTAGGGGAAGAGGCAGATAACCAGGCAATGACAGTATATGAAGTGATAACTTTAAGACAGGACAGTACCAGATGATGTTCTGGACATTAATTTTGGGGGGAGGGAGTACTACTATCCTTCTCTAAAAGCCATCACCTTCCATAAATGGCCATCTTGGAGGAATTGAAGGGATGTGGGAGGCATCAAAGGGATATAGAGGGTGGATATTTCAGAAGGGCTTTTCAAATCTAACGGTGTATTAGCATTTCCACCTGTCTGCCAGCTGTCACCCTGTTTGACCTAGGCCCTCATGGCTGCTCTGTCTGGCTATGAGTGCTGTTGATGGCTCTTTTCCCTGCCCATCCTCTAGGCACTCCTTTCAGCATGTCAGATGAGGACTTCCTTCACATTTGGCTGTCATCTATCAGCCGCAACTGTCCTGTCCAGAAGAGCTGGCTTTGGCTTTAAAGCCTGCTCTCTTGGCTGGGCTTCTCTACCACTCCATTAAGAATACCATTTGGTATCACGTGTACTGAAGGTGCTGTTGATGAAAGTGCTAAAAGAGCTGGATGTGACTGACGTATTTGGGAAGGACATGACTTAGTGTGCCCATGGAGTTGTTGTGTCCAATTGCTGTTCTTTTCTCCCAATGGAAAGGTATTACAAATAAAGAGAAAGGGCACTAGCTGATTTTGAACACCAAATATGAGCTAGGAGCTGTCCTAAGCACTATGTAAAAGCTATATTTAGTTCTCATAGTAATATTGTTTTTTTTGTTAGAATCCCATTTTATAGACTGAGGAAATTATGGCTCAGAGAGGTTAGGACACTTAACCAAGGACACACAGCTCTGCAATATTTTTGTTGAGCTAGAATCTAAACACAGGTCTATGTGACTTCGAATCTTGTACTTTTAAACTATAGGAATAAATCACAGAAGGAGCTGTGGAATATTAACTTGGCAATAAGATTTTTTTTTTTCAGAGTTCACCTTTTTAGTAAATATGTTACAAAAGAGGTTTAGTCAAAAAGACCAAAGCTCTTGTCATCATCAAACTTCTAAGATTCTTCTTTCTTTGCTTCCACTTTCTTCTCTTTAGCTGGGGCAACAGTGGTGGAGGAGGTAGGACCTCCTTCTGGTGAAGCACCAGCTTCTGGAGTGGTCCATCAGCCCCTACATTGCAAATGAGGCTCCTGTTGTCCGCAATAAGATTTCTGATTCTGATCTGATTATTAGTCTTCAAGAGTGATATACATAAAGGACATATAGCACGAATTTCTGAATCTTTGTTCTGAAACATGAAACCAATCAGTACAAATTGGAGTAAAAGGAAGCAGCAAGCAGAATCCAATTAATTAGATGAAAATATGGATAAATACATTTATATTCCCAGAACTTTTAATATTGAAGAATAAAAGACACACTAGGAAAAGGCTGAGAGGAAAATATGTCTGTTTTTATGACTTGTTGATATCTATGAGGTTTTTCCTTAAGCCTCAGAACAATTCACAGCATTGCCAGCAGCGTTCAGTACATTCAGAACAGAATCATTTCACCCACAGCTGAACTAAGGCCATGCTTGGGCCAGCACTTAGTACAGCCTTCCAGCAGACATGCCCGGTCAGTGAGTGAAGAGGCAGGGCCATTTAAAGCAACACAATTTATGTAAGTGTGATCTAATTGCTTCCACTGGAAATGGGTCAGATTTGAGTCAAGAGAACCAGGGGCCTTAATGACCCCAGTGAAATCAGACTATTGCTTTTCTTTCAGTCTCTTCAGGGAATCTTGCCCTCTGATGAAACAATGATGCTTGGATTCATATATTTGCTGTTTCCTGTCCCCCTTTCTTTCCTCATTATAGGTGATTTGCTATGTTTCTTTTCTGTTTGGTTCAACATGTTAAACTAGATGGGACATATTATATGATAGACTGTGATAAATTTGCTATTGGGAATAGGGAAAAAGTAGGGATAAAGAAATAGGTTTTTTTTTTTTTTTGCCTCTCACAGCCATGATTCAGTTGTGACTCAAAAGGAAGTATGCCACCTACTGAATCACAGAAACCACTTCCTGTAGCTGTTTGGTTTATTCTAAAGGGGCATTAGGCCAAATACTGCCCTGCCCTGACCCTGACTGGCTCTTCAGAGCCAAGGCATTCACAGCTTGAGGTGGTTTGGCTGTGGACTCTGAGAACATTACATATTAAATTACAAGTGTTTCGTTTCCTAGCAAGGAGTCTTTAGCAACATGAAAACGAACATGTGTTATTTGCAAACCCAGTGTATAATTACTCAACCTGAATATCCTTCCTTTTTCATAAGGTATGTATTCTAGATGATCACTCTCAAGATGTGAATATATACCGGTTTGTTTTTTCCGGAGGCCAACTTGGGCAGTCTGTAGGGTAGCATTAACCAGATGAGGCTTCAAGAGTATCCTTTCATCAGTGAAGTGACACGAGCCTTGTATTCATTAATTCGATATATTTTGGAGCACATGCTTATTTACTATGCACTGTGCTGGGTAGGTGTAGAGGATACAGTTGCAAACAGGACCGTGTGGCTCCTGACCTCATGATACTTATATTCTATAGGAATTACACTTTTCCCTCTAGAGACAGGGGCTGTGTTTTGTACACCACTAAAAGGACCGTCAACTAAAACAACACTGTTATTTCCTTTCTATGAACAAAACATTTTTGACACCAGATGTGTGAGTTTTTCTCAGCAAACACTGACTGAATATTCTACAGTTTAACTCAATCCTGACACTAACTGCCAAGGATTAGCACAGACCCCTCAGGTTAAGCAGTAGTCCCATGAGATTGCCTCCCACATCAGATGCCAATCATAAGACCCATGTTGTCACTTATACTTCTGACCAATTGGCTATAAATTGAGCTTTCCCATGATCCCCTCCAAGGGTTTGATAATTTGCCAGAATAGCTCACAGAACTCAGAAAAACACTTTACCTACATTTACAGTTCATTATAAAGGATACGACTCAAGAACAGCTGGTTGGAAGAGATGCACAGGGTAATGTTTGGAGTGAGGGGGAAGGGAGCTTCCTGCCCTTTCTGGTGCACTCTCCCAGCACCACAGCATGTTCACTGACCCAGAAGCTCTCTCAACTCCACAGTTTAGGGGTTTTATGGAGACTCCATTATGATTAAGTTCATCTCCAGCTCCTCACCTCCCCATAGATCAAGGAGTGGAGCCGAAAGTTCCAACCCTCTAATCACATCGTTGGACTCTCTGGCAACCAGCCTCCATCCTCCAAGGGTCACCTCATTGGCATGTACTCTGGTATGGTTGAAAGGGGTTTATTATGAGTAACAAAAGAAACTACTGTCACTCCTATCACTTGAGAAATTCCAAGGGTTTTAGGAGCTCTGCCAGGAACCAGGTGGGAAGACCAAAATATATATTTTTTATCATATCACAATCATACAGTCACAGCATTTAGCATTTGGCTTTGCACAAAGGAGGGCCTCAATATTTTGTTGAATAGACTGCCCAGTACATACATGAAGGAAGGAAGGAAAGGAAGGAAAGGAAGGAA
>NW_011888792.1:9554943-9589762 GCF_000151845.1 Pteropus vampyrus | reverse complement strand
GAGGAAGGGAGGGAGGGAATGGGGAGAGAGTGAGAGGGAGAGAGTGGGAGGGAGAGGAAGAGAAAGGAAGACAGAAAGGAAGAAAGAAAGGAGGGAGGGAAATAACCTTACAAACATTTTTTGTTGTACTTGCAAGTGAAGATGAAAGCATCAGTTATTTGTTTAACTGTGTAATGAGAATTTCAAACAGACTAGAAGTTTCTGCTCTTAAGCGGATCCAGAGATTTTACAGTACCTCAGGACATATGTGGGCTCTTAACCAGGAAAGTTCTGGAACCAAGTAGGCCCATTTTGAGATCAGGCCAACACTGTTACATCCTGAGAACCCCCTCTGAATGTGAAATGTTCTTTGTTCTCATTCTCATAATGGGTCAGAATCCCTAATGATAGAGAATCTATTATTCCTCAAATGATCCATGCTGAACAGATGTGTCAAAGAATGGCTGCAAATTTGTGTAACATTGAGCAACTAATTTACCCACCTCACAGAAGAGCAGTGAGAATTCAGTGAAATGTCTACAGTAGTGCTTGGCACATAGTTGGCTCCTTGTAAATAGAAGCCATCACTACTGCAACTTTTCTTATTATCATTACGCATACAACTTCTAATACTGTTATTTAGTTCACACCTGATAAGGCTAGCAGTTTTTCCAAGGTATAACCAATAACCTTATGTTTAATGATAGAATTCTATGGCTCAATGTGTCTTAGCCTTTCTAAACCCATGCTCTTCTTTTGACAATCATAAAAATCTTAAATTGACCTTCAGTTGAAAATCCCTACCAAGAAGATATTATCTAGGTTATTTACAGTGTTTAAGTTATGAGGGCAATATTTTTCCCAAACACAAAATTATAATGTTAAATGCTTTTCGTATATAATTATATGTCACCCAAATATAACTAATGATAAAAGATAAACTGAGATATGAAATTTTTTTAAGTGTTTATTTGAGCAAAAATCTATTCTAATCAGGCCACCCCTAATCTAAAGTAGTTAGGAGTGCACCACCTGCAGGAGCTCTGGGCAAGACTTACAGAGAAAAGGTAGAAACAAAGCAAGGAAATTACTTGAGTGGCTATAGCTTAAGTGGTTGCATTTTTTTGGAAAAGCCTAATTAGCTGTTTGTGGTTGGTTGTCCTCAGATTTTGATTTCTTTGAGGCATTTGCAGGCTTAGGTTTTGGTTTGCTTACTAGGCTGCTAAAATATTAAAACCACTTTAGTCTACTGGTCTCCGGGTTTAATGACTTTAACACTAGGTCGTTTTGCCCCGTCCTATCTATAGCTATTCTCTACACATTTGACATAAAAGAAGAAGGAAAAAAAGAAGATAAAGAGGGAAGAGAAGTAGGAAGAGAAACCAAGGGCAAAAAATATCCCCACCCAAAATATTGAATAGATGGAGGTTTTATTGAATTTTTCTTAAGTACTGCTGAGGCATTGATAATGCACCTCACACCACAAAGATAACTATATCTTGTTTAAACCTTGACCAATTTCCATCACAATTGCCGTTTTTATAGAAATCCTCAAATCTCCTTTCACATGGATTCTTCCTTTTCTCCCTGTTTTCTTTACATTATCTGAGTCGGCTTCTCTGTTTTCACTAAGATCAATTTAATACCTCTTAGCTTCCCTGGTTCTCCTCACCTATCATATCACTGGATGTAAGAAAGGATAGGAAGTTAGACCCTAACTGAAGTTTTCAAAATCTAGGTTTTATAACAGCTATTTAGCCAACAATTATGGTAGTAATTACAGAAAACAAATAAATTAGCTCACAAAAGAGTCTCAGAAACCCAACAATATTTTAAACCCTCATCTCCATGTAGTTTTGTAACCATTTTTGTTTTGTTAGCTGATGTGTCCCCAGTGCCTATAGGAGTATCTGGCATAAATATTTATAGAATAAATAAATTAGAATTAGTTTGAGAATTAACATTTCAAGTAAAACAATATATCATATAGTTATAGTTATATTTTCTACTCTTTTTCCTTAAATAGTCTATGTGAGATAAAGAGTCACACATACATTTATAAGAAAGGATACAATTTTCTATCATAATTTTTTATTATGTCACTTTAGGTCAAAAGTCACAGAAAATTATATTGACCTCTTGACCAATCTATCTATTTTTTCCATTGGAATATTGGCCCAACTAATAAAAAACATCAAGGAAAAATTATTTTTTGGCAGAAAATTATTTTTTCTAAATTCTTGTGTTTTGTTTTGATTTTTCCTTAGTGACTGGAGGTCAGTTTCAATCCACTGAAGCAGATTCCAAATTCTCAATCTGGTTTTCTTGAGTACTGACTGAGTTCCAGAAATGAGGCAATGATACAACATCACTACCAAGGCAGGCAGGCAGACAGACAGACAGACAGACAGACAGACAGACAGACACACACACACACACACACACACACACACACCAGATCTAGAGCATATTCTGGTAACTTGCAAGCCTCTGCCTCCCTAAAATTAACTCTTAAAAATCATACTTTTTAGTTTCAAATGGATCGACTTCCTCTTGCTCTAGCTAATTCTTATGAATTTTTTGGTCAGTATATTCCAAACCCTAAGAGATATAACAGAATCATCTATTGACTAAAGATAATAGTGTTGTCTATCTATCCCTTATCTTTTTTTGCTTCCTTTTAAAACTTGAATTTTTAAAATGCTTGGGAGTAGATCAATGACTATAAATGTAATTATTGAAGAAACAATAATTTCATTTTAGCCTAGCAAAAAAGGAACTAAATATTTGTTGGCAGCCCCCAAAGAATCACATGTTTAATGTAGTGAACAGGCAGTGCTCTAAAGGAAAGGGTGACATGCTGGACAGCCAAAAGAACAGATGTCCACTAGAAGTAATCTGAGCCCCAGGTTTGGATGAGACCCATCTTTGCTATGAGACTAGGGACAATTCACTTAATCTCAGCCTTAGTTTCTTTAGTTATCACTAGCAATATTAATACCTGTCTGCTTATTTTACGAATCTCTCTAAAAGGTAACTATATCTGTTGTTCCATGATTCTATAAATCTCAGAATAATCTTTTCTTGTTATAGCCAAGTTCTCTATCATTGACACAGATATGCACCTGGTTATTTTGGCTTCTCTAATCCTGCTGAGGAGAACACCTCCAAGGGAGCTTTTGATCAGGAGCTGACAATAACATTTAAGGTCACTTATGCTCTTGGTAGAGGAGAAGAATAATTTGAAAAGAGACAGAAATCAAACCACCAATAATATATTTTTTATTTGGACCTATTAATTTCCCTGATAATGAAATTTAGCTTATATTTAAGTCCTTATTATATGCCAAGCCCTTTTTATACATTACCTCATCTAACTGTTACAGTAATCCTTTGTAATAGGGTATCAAGGTGTTTACCTATAAATTATAGAGAAAACTAAAGCCTCCAACTAACTAAAACAATAAGGGCATTTGTTGGTTCACATAACTGATAGTCTAGAGAAATGGCGGCTTCAGAGTTGGTTGATGAATTACTGGCTCCACATCATAACCAGGTCCCCAAGTTCTTATCTCTGCCCTGACATCCAATATTGGATTCCTCTTAACACCAGTTTCCCTCTGTGGGATGGCCATCAGCAGGAAACCTACTTCGTTATTTATACCTAGCATAGGTGAGAGAGTGCCCCCACAAACGACCAATGAAAGTGACAAAAATTGCATTCTCCTTATGGTCAGGCTTACTTTATTTAGTTGTCTGCTTATTTCTGAAACAGTAGCTATTGCGGGTAGAAGTGAGGAGAGTAGGAATGCTATTGTATAATGAACTCACCTTCCTGAATCCAAAGGATTAGGACTATTTTGATTGATTTAGATGAACTGGAATTTACCCTTGGAGCTGGACAATTCCTTGAACCATATTGCTTATTGTACAATGAAAGAGAAAAAGATCAAATTGAGGGGAGCCAACTACAATGTGCACTACAGGGAAAAACTGCTAATTACCAATTTACAGATGAAACAATTGAGGCATGGGCGGGGGAAATTAAGTAATTTGCTCAAGATCATAAGCGAACCTGGGTAGTCTACCTGCATTCTAACAATTCAGTTATTTTCTATATGCATTTTTTATCAAGCTTACAGTACATAAGAGGAATTCCAAAATAAGGAGAGGGTGAGTAGGAAAAGACCATAGCACTAGACTTGAGATGAGATTCCAACTTTGCCTCTCTTACTTGTTAGCTATGTGACTTCTTTGAAAATGCGAATAATAAAACCTATATAGTGGAACAATAGCAAATATTCAAATAGAAATGATGAAGAAAAGTGGCACCACTTGGGAATTTGTTTGACATGCAAATTCTCCGTCCCACTCCAAATCCATTTAATCAGAAATTCTGGGGGTTGGGCCAGCAATATGTACTTTAACAAGCCCTCCAGATGATTCTGATCCTTGAGAAGCACTAATCTAACACATTGCCTAAGCTTTATTTGCTGTTATTTTTCTAAAGACAATAAGCACATTGACTTCTATCTCCAAGAGTTCACAATCTAGGGAGAAAGACAAAGTTCTGTATTAAGGTCTTTAATATAGCATCATACTCATTGATAAGTGCTCTAATACAGGTTCAATGCAATTTGAAAGCATGTAAGGGGTTAAATTTATTTATAACAAAATGAATCTCAGAGATTTTATAGATTAGGTAAGAAAGTTCCTATTTTCATAGGAAAATAGCTATGAACTGTAAAGCAGTACAGATCATTAAACCTCCAATGGTTACTGCAAAGTTGTATCTAGGAAGTTAACTTAAAATATATCAATACAAACTAATAGAGACCCCATATGTTATGGGAATGGAATCTCATCGGAAGCTAAGAGATGAAGATTTTAGTATTGGTGTTACACTTACCAGCTGGCACTCAATGTCCTATTTCATTTAAAAAAAAAAAAAAAAAGAGGAAGAAGAAGAAGTTGGTCTGGATCCCTGGTTCTTAAGCAGGGGTAAATAAGGTGAGGCCAGGATATGTTTACATTTAAAGACTGCACAGGAGTGTGGGCACACTCTGGTTAAGAAGCACTGGACTAAGTGGTCTCTAATCTGTGACTGTAAATTACAGGACAATCAAATGTAAAGTCAACACATTAAGGAAGCATGTAAGTAGTATCAAATATCTATAAGCCAATCTCTGTTTTGTTTTTTTTTTTGTTTTTTGTTTTTTTTTTTGCTTAATATCTCTGAAAGTGATCCAATACCTGAACACCCAATTAATCAAAGGGAAACATCTGTAGTATGTAGCAACTAAAATATCACCTTCCCTGTGTAGATCACAAAGTCCTTGGCAATCACTTCCATACCAGACTAGTGAGTATTGTTGTTTTCATTTTCCAGATGGATAATCAGAAGATAAAGCCCTTGTTCAGTGTCACACATTTCAGTCACCGGGTGATACACAATAGATGTCAGTCTTCTCATCCTTTCAACAATAGCTTTCAAGCTCTTGTAATCAACAAGAACTTTTGGAAAGGTTACACTCAATGAAAAGGCATCTATATGGATGACATCTGCAAATAGGGGGAAAATCAACTTGAAGCTACGTGTCTAACCTTGCTCTCAGCAGTAGAGACAGAAGAAATGTAAAATTTTAGCAAAAAGGGTCTGAAAGAACAGAAATTAAATATAGCTAATTATCAAGGGCTGTTTTTACACAGTAAAACAAGGGCAAAATTATTTTCCTCAAGTAGGAATTCTTATCTCTTGATTAATTGAATCATTCATTCATTTAATAAATGCTTATTGATTGCCTTTTACATGCCAAGTACTTATCTCTGTACTGGAAATGTAATAATGACCAAAGCAGATAATGATAATAGCAATAGCTAATATAGCAGGTACTATTAATATATAAATATATTAAAATTATTGAAAAAAGAGTCAAAACTCAGTGTGAACAAGAGAATTCTTTGGGGCTTCATTCATTGACTAACGCAGCTAATCACTTTGAAATTCTTCAGCCTCGGGTCTATCAGAAGGAGTTGTTTTTGGGTCTGCCTCTTGTTGGTGATATATCCACTAATGAGAATCAACTTATGCTCACTGTTCAGAAAGGCAACTGAAACTGAGAGCACTGTGCCTTTTTTACTGTGATTTTTAAATTACTAGAACTAGCTTGTCTAACTTTACTATTGTTTCCTACTCAACTCAAATACTGGAAGAAATATGTAAAATAAAACTAATGCTATCTTAATATCTTTTTAACACAAAACAACAGTGTTCTTTCAACTCTGCTTAAGATAGAATAAAACGCAAGCATATTTGAGATTAAATTTCAATGGTAAATTCATCCTCTGGAGGCTTTAAAAAAAATCTCTTCATCTTTTTAAATGTCAGTTTACTCACACTGGTGATGCTCTCAGATGTTAGGAAATGTTTTGAGACATGAAGTGGGAGAAGAGTGCGTGTGGTAAGGTGGGGGCGGGGGACTAGAGTGATGCAATATTTCGGAGTGTCATGTGATTTCACAATTTGTTTTTCAATCTGTTTGGACTTCTAAAAAGGAAGACTCTCATATGGCAACAAGCTCGTGAACTGAAGCTTAAAATACTAGAAACAAACCCAGAGAGTTTCAAATATATGCCACATACGTATTCATATTCTCTGTGGGATGCTGGCTGGCATTAATGTTCCATCTCTTGAGAAATATGCATTTTTCTCTGACAAATTTACTAGCTTGCTTCATCTGAACACAGGAACCACAAACAATGCCTAATAAGAAAATTTGCTGTCTTCTCCAAAGTCAAAGTGGGAACAAGTAGAGGGTATTCAGTTTTCCTTACGAGATAGTGTTCATCAGTCTTGTAGTCAATGTGCTCGCGAAAGATGCAAACTTATCAGAGTTATTACAAAGATGCAGCACATTTTCGGAGCCAGACTATAAACTGATGAAATTGGAAAGATGTAATTTCTTATTGTCTCAGATTTACATTTTACATTTAGATTTTACATTTCCAACTCTAGGTTCTCATTGTTAAGAAAAAGTCAATGTCCTTGTAAACAAGAAAACAGATTCTTTCTTTCCTGTTCCACTAGTCTGAGCACCTATGAGAATTTCTGCTGGTAGTTACCTGTTAACCTACTCATGCTTTCTGAGGATCTGTGTGTTTTTCCACCCTCTCTTGAGCATTTCTGGTACAGTATAGATGGCTCAGTGAAAATAGGTAAATGAGGAGGAAAAGAAAAATTGAAATTCTGAAATGGCATTAAGAATAGCAGCAATAAAACATAATTGTCTGGAAATGACAGCCTTAGAGGTAGGCTGGTCAAATAAAATGCACAATTGGTTTTGAGTCAGGAGATGGTTAGAATTTGTCTCTACTGAGCATTTATTAGGTAAACTTTAGTCAGTTAACATGTCTTGATTTTTAAATAAAGCTAAAAGAAAACAAAGACATGAATTTATTTTTAAAAGTAAATTTTCCAATTAAATGTAACTGTGATGAATAGCTTATATGGAAATAAAACACAAATTAAGTGTTTTGTTGCCAGATTCGGAAGCAAGGCTTTGAGATGATCTTCATTATAATTGTAGAGTGCTTCATTGTGTATTCTTTCAATAGTCTTAAATTTTTCTCGTCTTTACTATGTCACATTGTAGTACTGGGTACCACAAACATGTTTATTTACTTCAAGTCATAGTCAACTTTTCCATGTTGATAAAAATTTATTCTCCCATGTTGCTGTGGCCCTATCACAGCATTTTAAGTCCTGTGTATTTAACATTTATGTGTAGAAAAAGAACACCACCACACTAGAATTGTGATGATATGAGGAACCACTCCAGTAGCAACTTATTATATGAAATTATAAGTTTGTCAGAGCAGATATGGTACTAAAAATAAAATCCCACCTCCCCTAAAATTCTTCTAGTCTCTTAGGCCACGGTTTTAAAAAAATATTTGCATGTAACTTTTCCACATCTTGATAGTGTCAAAGTATGAATACACTTTGCAAAGTGTACAACTCATTACCAGGTAGTAACTCAAACAGAGGAAGAAATCTGACTGGACCAGTGATTTGTCAATGAGGTCTGGATCACAGAAGGTTGGTTTCTAGTATATCCTCTTAGTCCAGAAAGTAGGAGGTGGTGGTCCAGTGAGCCAGAAATTGCCTGGCAGCATCGACATCTTGGCTGTTGCCAAAGGTAGGTTGCAGTTTTTGGCTTTTGCTCCTGAACCAAAAGTTCAAGTGTGAAAACCAGGACTGAAGCCTCTTCTCAGCTGGAGCCAGGATACCCCCAGTTCAGCCAGAAGTTAGTTTGAGGGTGGAGTGGCCCAGCATTCCAGGAGTGGCACATGTCAGTAAGTGGTGTGCCAGGGCTGTGTCCCAACAGCAGAGCTGGGCTTGCCACACATCCTTCACTTCATTAATACACTGGATTTCTGGGCAACGGGGCAGAGGTGCTATTGAGACAGAATCAAGGTGTTCACATGTGTGCTCAGCTTTTGGGAGGTACTTGTTGGTGAAGAGTCAGGCTGTGGTCTATAGATTTCAGAACTCCTTCTCCACAGTGTACCTGAAACCTCCTCGCATACTCCCTTGTTTCAGCTTTCTCCTTTTGCTACTTTTGTATAACCAAATGCTTCTACAATAGTAATCCCAGAGCTGACTCTGCATCAGAAGGAAGTAAACACTTCCCACCTTACCCTTCTTACATGACTTGTCCCTTGTAAATGCTGGCATTTGATGTTGTCTTCCATAAAAATAATTTTTAAAAATTACAATGTAGACCATACTTATAGGGGAAAAAAAAATCAGAATAGCACAGAGTTGTATAAATTGACGGCAGAAGTTTACCTCCCCATCCGTCTGCATCCCCACTCTCTGGAAGTAATTACTGGTAACATTTTGGTGTGCTTTTATGGACCTTTTTCTAAACACATGCAAATGTATATGTAGGTATTTCTATGAGTTTGCGCTTTTTTGGTTTTGTTATTACAAAAATGCACTTGTGACGATCTCTTTATCTGCCTAAATGTGTATGCAGATGGCAGTGGAGTGGGTGAAGAAGAAATTTGCTTTCCTTCTATCCCTCTCAGGCTTGCCCTGAGAGGCTTGCTCTGGCTCTCTGTAATCTCATAACAGAGGAGAAATTTCTGGTGTGGCCTCCAGGACCTGGTGCATGTAGTGGAGGTGCGGCCACTGACACAAAGAACGTCTGGTTTTCAAATACAAGTCATGCAGCCAAGACTCAGGCACTTGTGTTTCAGAGTTTAGCACAGTCTAGCATCAGATCGATTTTAACCAGTTCGTGGGGAACATGTCAATGATTTGAATGTAATGACATTGGAATGAAACTTTCCAGTGGCTAAAATTTTATGGTTCACCTTCTCACTGCTTTTAGCACAAAAGGCGATTATGATGTATGTGCAAAATTGTATCTTGATTTGTTGTTCACACACACAAAAATATATAGCACTTTTCGCAGACTTTAATTGCTTTTCTGCTAAGGAAAGCATAACTGCAAGTCATAAAAGTATAGTACCCCCTTACATGTTAGTTCCATTTCAGTAACAGGTAATAATATATCCTGAATATTGTTGAAAAGTGATTAAAAGACAAATATTTATAGGGAAAGTTGAGATTAAGATGCTGCTATTGTAGAACACAATTATAAAGAATTACTGTACACAGAATACATGTATCTCTGTACAGAAATATTGTGAGTTACTATTTTTAGATCATGTCTGAGGTTTTTTCTCTTGTTTGCCTACATCAACCAGAAGAGCAGGGAAAAATATTGCCTCAAAGATGGAGGATACAGACTAAGGAAGTAAACTGAAATACTCAGTAGCTTTTTTGAAGGCTAAGGCAGATAGAATCATCTTGAAAGCCAACACTTACAAGAAGAAAAAGGGCATTTTGAGTTCCATGACACTAAGAGCCTGAAGGAGCCAGAGCATTAGAAAGTTTCTATCATAAACCATAGAGTGAGTAAAATTCCACCACTAAGATAGGAGATAAAAATTTCCCCAGCTTGAAGAAGGGACAGATTCAAAGAGAGACCTTGTTAGTGCCTTTCAGAGACATGTTACATCCAGTAAGGCAACAGAGCACAATGAATGAAAGGGGATCTGAGTGTGGGCAGAACTGAAAGGAGCCTCATCCCACCCAGGGCAGAAGAGTACCCACTGATCCCACAGTTTTCAAGAGGAGCACCAGGATGGCTGAGAGTAGCTGGGGGACCCAGAAGAGCTGGAGTAGGATGAGGAGGACACAGAATGCCTGGGCATGACATCTACAGTGTGTAGACTGTGAGCATCAGCCACAGAAGCCAGTGGGGCTGAGCACATTGGGTTCTATTTCAACTAAGGCCAGCAGGGATAAAAGATGATGGAAGACTGAGGGCTCCATGCCCACCTGATTTCAGGATAATATATATGCCTCATTTTCCTTCTGCCTTCACCATCTCATCTCCAAAAGAGGGAATGGGGAAAGACAGAGAAAAAGGTAATCCTGTGTTAAGTGAAAATTATTCAAAATAAAATAACTTTTAAATTAGCAAAATGTAGTTTTCCTTGGGCAGTGGAGATAAGGCTCTTGAGCTAGGCTAAGATCAGTAATAAAGAAACAAAGCTACATGCTAGTATAGGAAGGAACAGATTTTTCTCTATTCTCCTGGCTGGTCCAATAATCAGATTCAGATTGACATGCAATAGATTAACAAGAGAAAATAACCAAATTTAAGTATATACATATGTATGAGAACCTCATATACATGAGAGAGTCAGAGACCCCACATATATGAGAGTTCAGAGACAAAAAGTTAAAATGAGGTGTATATAGCATTCTGAGTAAGGGTTGAGGTAATACGCCTTAGGGCTTCAGAGGGAAGGAGGATCATTTGCAAATCATAAGAAAAGAAGATGCTCAATTAGAAGTTTGCCCTGCCATATACACAGGTCATAAAAAGTTATTTTTTGATAATAACTCTTATTATAGGCAAGGCCCCAAATTTCAGTTCCACAAGGAAGAAGTAAAAGTTTCCTTGGGCCCACAGAGTCTCAATGCCTTCAGCTCAAAATAATTCACACATCAGAGTAGCACATCTTGGGGAGGCCTGTTCTGAACCCCTTCACTAGCATACCTAAGTCTGTTTCTGAAATTTTCATACCCACTACAAATGTACACATATCTACATGCATGACTAAACAAATATTTATATGTGTCTTTTTTCATAATTATCATAGACCTTGTAGGCAGACAGACCTGGATTTGAATCTTGTCTCATCCACTTAATAGCTGAATGACTTTGAGCAAATTTCTTGATCCAAGATCCTGTTTCTGTAGACTGGGAATAGACTTGTAAGCTTGTGAGGATTAAATGAGATACAGAGGTTACCCTGCAACCTGGCATATGGTAAGCCCTTAATAAATGTTATTTATCACGATCATAACAATAATTATCATTCTGTATTTGCTCATTTTGTGCGCCTGAACTTTCGATTGGCAAGATTTAATTACCTGGGGTATACATAGCATGGCACATCCAGCTACCAATATTGTAAATGTTTAGACGCTAAAGGGGGCATTTGTGCATAGGTCTTTAATGACAGTATTTAAGGTGCACACCCTTTAACATGTTTATTTATTAGTTTAATATTGAGAGTTTAGTCTCAGGGAAGGAGATATACACTTAGGGAAATCTGAAATAGAATTCCTTTTGAGCCAAGATAGAATAGCTATGGACCCCACCTGCAGTGTAATCCACTTTATGATAAAGAAACAATATTGTGAGACAGGATCTACACTAGAAGGATGATGGTGAAGGATATGCGAAGTAGGGTGCAGCTGAGGAACAGACTTTGCTCTGTTCCTCAGCTGCACCCTACTTCGCATAGGTAGAACGGTGGTGGGCAGTGGGTGTCTCAAAGGTTCCTCTCCGTCAAGCTCACTGCAGGCACAGAGCGCCTGATCCTCACCATAGGACATGCTGCCGAGCCCTTTGTGCATAATGGCAATCCTGAAGTCTACTTTAGGAGATTTATTTGATCATGTAGTGCTTTTATCAAGGCATTGCCCTTATATGATAACTGGGGATTTATTATATTTCAACATTTTTGCTATGGTAGCAATATCTCCAGGGCTTCCTTCTGATCTGAGAGATTTCATGAGACAAAGCATTTAAGATACCTCGCCACAGCTCCACCCTAAGCTTTCTCTACCTCTTATTCTAGGGTGAGTGGGCAATCCTAGTTCCACCCCCTAAAGCTATCAAAGTGCAAAGCCTGCTGAAAGCCCCTTCTCTGTAATAAAACAACACAGCCACGAGGGCTAATAGTCCCTGTTGTACTTGGCAGAAAAGGTATAATAAAGTCTGCTTGATCTCTTGGTGGCCTCAGATAAAAGCCTCTAATCTCTGGACTCAGTTAATTTATCTTTAAAAGAGGAATAATGATAATGAGTTTGCCTCAAAGGGTATTATGTAATGCTAAAGAGTGTATAGTTGAAGGACAAAGAACTATGCAAATACTATGATTAATCAGTACTGGTTTTATTCATATGATAAATCAGTTTGTTTATTGTTTTCTATAGCCATTCCCTACAGTAATGTAAAGTGTGGATGACAGCATTTTTCCTGTGGGCCTCTAGATTATTCAAGATAGACATATAATTTATTTGGGTCTCTGAGTCTCTCCTAGATCTTGAAAAAAAAACCTTTTCCATTAGTTATGAAGTTCTCATCTTCAAAGTGTGCAATTTAGAGGCAAAGAGTGCCCTAGATGAAAGACAAATGCAAGTGGCCAGATGTCAGCTGAATTAGGCCTCTGCCTTCACACAAAGATCTATTACTTTATCTGATTATACTGTTGAAAAGTTGTATGTAGATCAACATTTGAGAAGTACTTTAGTAAGCAGAACTGTGTTTTCTTACAATTATTGATAAGGTAAATGTTCTTTGGCATATACATGTTATTAGAGAACCCAGAAGTTCCTGTATTCTTCAGAATTCATCTAGAAATGGTGGTGAGTCATTCTCCAGTCACACTTACAAAAACATATGCTGTGTACGCTTGTGGAATAAACACATACAAAGTTGCAAATGATCATTTTTAAGGTTAAGGCAATTCTCTGACATTTGAAGCCATGGGAAAGAGTCCTTTTTCACTATTACTCAAGTTTCCTCAGGGTCTGTGGAACTGCTAAGATTTGAAACAAGCCCTAGTTTACTGGGACAGCTGCCAACTTTGTACTTCAGTCTGGCTGTGGAAAATCCCAGAGTAGATCTAGGAACATCTTGGTTTGGGACAAGAGATTAGATCATCACCATCATCCTTCTAGTGTAGATCCTGTCTCACAATATTGTTTCTTTATCATAGAGGCCTTCATCACCTTAATGTGGCCCTCCCTGGTTTTTCAGGGCACCCAGGAAGGTTATTTCATGGGGCTTATTCAAGGGACAGACCTCAGTCAAGCACAGTCATCTTAGACCCTAGAATTCCTCTCTTGACTTTGTTTTCTAAAGTGGATTACACTGCAGGTGGGGTCCATAGCTATTCCCTTCTGTATTTCATGGACTATACCCTCAGAAATTCTCCTTCCCTGAGGAAAAGTGTGTTTGGGAATGATTCAGATCAAAACTTGAACTCAAGGAAAGAAGCCATGTTTATTCTTCATTGGACATACAGATGACATGAACTGCTGTTACTCCTTGTTGATCTGATTAAGAGGGAATATATTTTCTATTTTCCTCCTTTGCTCAATAAACGCCTACAAAAGCAGGTTCATATATTATAGTGACTGCCACTCCTCACACCCTGATATGTTCCCATAATTATGTTACTGGAATCAATGAGGCACTTGCATTTTCAGTGACTTTTGCTTAGAATTAGAGCATAGAGCTACTCTGGAAAACTTCTAAACTAGAAGATAAATTCATTTATTTATTCACAAATACAATAAACCATAGTCATTGTTAAATTGCATTCAATACCAATATACTCATAGAAATAGGCTAAAACAATCCCATTCTGAATACTTTGATAAAATAAGATACCCGAAGCACATTATAAGGGGAAGAGCTCGTGTTAGAGTTGAGGCCTTTTTCTACCAATTCCAAGATTAGAAGTTCTGGGTAAAATATCTAACATTTCTCTTCTCTGTGAAAATTAAAAGTATAGAAATGAGACAGAATAGCATTATGATTAAGATCTCAGGCTTTGCAGTTGGATAAGCCTGTATTCCAATCCAATTTGTTTTCTGCTGCTCATTAGTTGAGTACTCTTGGGCAAGTTACTTTCTATTTCTTAGTTTCCTTATCTGTGAAGATAGGAATAATACCACCTCACTTCACAAAGTTGTTTTTACAAGAATTAAATTAAAGGATGTCCTAGTTCAGTATCTCACTCCAAACAATATTAAATAAACTAAAAAAAAATCTTGAAAAAACTTTTAGGATTTATGACAAAGTATAAACCCTTTCATTTGTAAAATGAAAAATGGAGACTCAGAAGTTAAGAATCTTGTCCAAGGTCACTGAACACACACGTTTGTACATTCAATATATGTTGATGTCTATTCCCAAAGCTGTTATGAGTTCTATGATTTGGAGAGAGTACTCTCTCTTTGTGACCTAGTCTCCTATTTACCAGATATATGGACTATTAAACTAGGTAATCATTAAAGTTCTGTCCATGTAAAAACGCCAGTGATTACATTGCTATTTATTGAGCCCTTCTATGTTCAGAGCAAGGTGCTAGATATTAGGTGTTACAGTAGGCATATGAGAATCTGTCTCTGGTATCAAGAAGGTTTACAGTTTAGGTGGAGAAACACTTATATAGACATTTATGAGACATGCAAACCATTGGTATAGCCACACAATATAGCCAAACTTCAAATGTCAAATGGATTAGACACAGGCAGTGAATGCATATTACAAGGTCTTGTAGAGAATGAGATCCATTTAGTGTAGGTGTCAGTGATTGCTTCATTAAGAAAATAGGACTTTACCTGTATATTAAGATTGAACTGGATTTGAATACACAGAGAGAGGGGAGGGCCTTGCAACAGCTTGTGTGAAAGTACAGTGGAAGAGATAACACCATTAAGTGTGGGGCATTCGCTTAAGCACTGGCTTAATCATTTCTATATTGAAGTTACTCTTCTCAGCATAAACTTCTATTTTTACAAGTGACGGTGGGTATTTTCTCGTGTGTATGTGTATGTGTGTACATATGTGTATTGGAACTCTTGACTTTAAATATAGGTCAGGGAAACAACACCAAGACCTTGTGACTCCCCAAATGCTCAACACCCAGAAAAGCAGAGGTTGTCTTTTAATATTCGTTTTCCCTACCAGGACATAACTTCTATGATCAGGGCCCTGTCTTGTTTGTTGTTCACTCTCCAGGATCTAATACTGAAGACTGCAGAGATTATTCAATGGATTTATGAAAGAAAATAAACAGAAAATCATTATAGCAAATAATTCTCATAAAATGCAATAGTTTTAGTGATCATGTTCACCTCTTGATTCTGTAAATCTGAGACTATAATCATTTACAAAACATTTGCTTTCTTTGGGGGTAATTCTCAAAGAAATATTTATTTTATTATGTCAAGAGAATGACCTCTTACGAGGGGACTCAGAGCTGCCTAGAGAGGTTGGTCTATATAAGCATCTCATTAGCTTTATACCTGGAAAGAACCAAATTTCTATCTCCACAAAATGAATTACTGTATGTTAGGAGAGTTGATTTATAATTTAAAGAGCAAATGTTATATTCTCTGCCTGGTGACTGCTATACTACTCTGTCAAGTGGCTATCTCTGAAAACAGAAGAAAAGGACTCCTGACTGGCAATTTTGAATCACTTTACCAGTTTTTTGGCCAACTGATGAGTGTAGGCATTCTTTTGATTTAGATTTCCCTTGTCTCTTTCAGTTCTCTGTTCATAAAGAACATTAAACACTCACCCACGTGTTTTACATCTTAACCAAGAAACTTGCCCAAGGTCACTGAACCAACACGTTTGTGATGTCTATTCCCAAACATTTTCTTAGTTCTACGGTCTGGACAAAATACTACTTCTTTGTGACCTAATCAATAGTTTAATTGAGTTCAATAATAATGACAACAAGATACAAACTTTCATTGACTGAGGGATATTTTTAATGTGCTTGGTATTGTGTTAAATATAGGCATCATCACTTTTAATCCTGTGTACGAACCCATGAAATAGTGATTATAATCTCCATTTCACACAGGAAGAAACTGAAGCTTAGTGAAGCTAAGTAGCCCCATTTTACATTGTTATAAAGTGAACTTGTATTTCAAAATGAATTTTGTCTAACTCAATAAGTGCCAAGGCAGTATCGATAAGATAAGTTAGCTAATAATCAGAATATCGATAAGATAAGTTAGCTAATAATCAGAATCAGGCCGTCTTTAAAACATCAAATGATGTATACACCTAATTTTAAAATATTATATATGAAATTCTAAAATATTATATATGAAAATAATTTGACATGTCTTGTTTTTAAGACTACTACATAAGCATATCTCTGGTTACAAATGGTTCTAGTATATTTGATTCCATTTCTGGTCTATACTACTCATGTTGCTTTTCTGGGCTCTCACCACCTCTCACATTTTCATGTTTCCTTGTTTTGTTTCAGTTTGGTGGTTTTCCCTCCTTCGAAAAATTGGGTAGTCATGCTGCTGTGTAACCTTTGTGAGTCAGTTCAACCTCTAATTACTTCAGTTTCCTTCTCTACAAGAAAAGTTGTCAAGATACAAGAACCACTCTAATGTTTTGCATCATCTCACACGCACACATGGATAAAGAGGGATATAATTCTCCCAAAGAAGCAGAACAACTGGCAGCAGCTGGTACAACTTTTAAAGACCCTGTCTGACTCCGTCTTGAAAATCAGCCTCAAACTGCCCCTAAATAATAATTATCCTACATGTACCAGCACTATCTCGCTAGCTACAGTTAATGACATAATACTTGCTATCTACTTTCAGCATAGGTGTAATCATTGTTAATATTTTATAAGACCAACAGATTATCACTTGTACCTCAGAGCAACCAGATATTAATTAAGGTATAGGACACAGAAAGACATGGCTCCCTTGTTCTTCCATAACCCCACATCAAATTATTACCAAATGTGTCTTCAGTCTTTAATTTAATTATTAGAAAAGGTAATTGAACAAAATACCAAAGATTTTTTTTTAAAACTAACAAAAGGCAAGTTAGAACAGTTAATACGTCTTTTTCCCCAGTTACCCAGCATTCAAAGCAGCTGGGAACATTATAATAATTTTAGACCTCAAAGAAAGCAGTGTGATGATTTGATATACAATTTTCAACACATGTTTTATTAATTAATTCTTCCTGTGCTTCATTTAAAATATTGGAAACTATAAAAAGATCAACGTGTTACTCTCCTGCCAGGAAAAAGGGAGGAAAAAAAAGAAATGAAAAAGCTAACAAACACGAAAAAAACCCACAGCCACTGGAATCTCAGTTTTGAGGAAACACATGGGATTGAAGCATCCGCCTAAACTCTGCAACCAACTGTCACATGTGACTCTCCCCCTCCGTGCTGAATCCTGGATGTCACCAGACTGGGGCCAGGCGGCTGTGCGTGCAGGCCAGTGTGTGACTGCAGGGGCCCTGCTGGGAGTGGAAGAGATGCCGCCCTCCCGGCGCGCAGGAGGGTCTTCCAGGAAACCCGGAGCTCGGCGGACTTAGTGGCTGCGGGTCTGGGCCGCAGCCGCTTTGGTCAGCACGTAGAGCCCAGCTTGACTCAGCGCTGACTCACCACACTGCCGCTGGTGGATTTCCCGGTCAGCAGCTCCGCGCCGCCTGTCCTTGCAGACGCCTGCTCCCGAGTCCTTTCCTGCACGGCAGACCGGTCCCGCCTTTTAAACAGCAGGGCAGATTTTACAGCTTTTGAATCCCTACCAAGCAGGGAACTGACTGGCTTTGTTTTCTTTGACTTTAAGAGCTAAACAGTCCACTAATCAAATTCTTTCATCAAAAGCTTGCTGGAACAAATCCCTAACATCTGCTTCCACAATGACTTATAGATGACCTCCATTTAGATCTTGCTTCTGTCGTACCAAGCTCGCATCTTATTTTTCTCCCACATTTTGTAAGGTTATCTTTTCAATACGTTTGGCACAAACTCACTATCGCGGTGACGCAAATCAGGTTGGAACTTGGCATTATGAGTGGGCCTTGAGTGACTTACTGTAAAAACCAGGGAACACTTCATAATGTCCTATCTGCCATCTCAGTTGCTGATAGATCCCATGTTCATTTTCATTCTGTCACTAAACTACAAAAGGTTCTGGAGTAGATTTAGATTGTTAAAAATCTGGATTATTATTATCATTTTTTAACATTTAAAAAATTTTTATTTTATTATTAGTTTCAAGTGTACAGTACATTGGTTAGACATTTATAATTATAAATTATAATGTAATTTATAATTATATAAATATATAATTATAAAACAATCCCCCTGATTACTCTCTCTTCCCTCTGACTCCACACATAGACTTTACATTACTGCTGACTGTATAAATTTGGATTCTTGAGCTGTCATGCTCATTATCTCCAGGATTCAACAAGAGAGCAACAGTAAGGCAGTATTTCTACAACTGTAGCCATGGACTACCTGCTTGGAGAGTGCTGGGGATAGTTGACAAATATATACTCCCAACTACAGACTCAGAACATACTGGTCTGCAGACTGGAAATTGATCTTATTAAGCCTCCCATCAGGGATTCCTGTGCACATCTAGTTTGAAAACTACTAGCCAGAGGATGAGAGTGTGAGACATTCTGTGAAGACTCTAGGAGAATTCTTACAGTTGAGAACACATTGTCCTCCCCTCAACCCCCCGCCTTTTTTCTTTTTTTTGATTGGTCAATAAGTTTATTATTGTCTTTGTGTGAAAAATCTTCATATAAAATTGTGGCTTGGTTTATTAGCTCTCAGCAGCCTGTTCCTGAGCTCTGAGCAAGCTTGCCTTCTTCTGAGCTACCAGATCTTTCTTCTGGACAAGAGACATTTTGGGACATTTCTACCTTTTCTTTTTAACGTCTTTCCTAGGCTTCTTCTCATAGACTGGATTGTCTTATATAGCCGCACGAGCTTTCTTATACATTTCCTCCATGTCTGGAGTTACGTTGTTCTTAATGTATTGAGAGAATTGTTTTATTGAAGTGTCTTCATCTTCTTGCATTAGGTAACGTGTATAATCTGCAACGTTCTGACCCATGATGTGCTTCTGATTTACTTCTACATTGAGTCCGTTGCTTTCTGAATCATAACCAGGGAATCACTTGGTACTGTGAGAGATAGACAAGCTCTGTCCACAGCTCCCTTTAGGGCTCCCAAAACTTTATTTCCAGTAGTTCTGACAACCCCTGCATCCAAATAGCAAGTGAAGGCAACATGTTGATCATCAATGCTTTCCACATTGTATTCATCTCTGTTCACCTCCACTTGGTCTTCCTAGATCTTGTCCATGCCAAATCTATTGAGAAGACTGCAGGCCAGGAGCAGGCCAGGAGCAGGCCATTACAATATACTACAGGAAAATTTGTCAGGCCAATTTTCACACCATACTTTGGGAGTTCACGAGTATAAGCTGCATAAACTATCATATTTCTTTCTATAGGGGCACGAGCAATCTAAAAAATGGTATCTCTATTGGTTACATGAACTGTCATCTGTATTTGGGTATGTTGTACTTAATTTTAACCTTGATTACCAAGAGTTTCTTGGCATAGTAATCAGCTTTACCCTTCTGTCATCTCCTAAATTTCCCTTGGTATCTTGAAGTAGGCCTTATTCTTGAAAACTTTAACAAACCCCATCCTACAGAACAGAGATCCGCATCAGAGGCTCACCACAGACTTGCAGGCTCAGCACAGCTCCAGGGAGGGGGACAGGGGTTAAAATATTGTCTTCTAAAATTGATTTTGAAGTTCTAATACTAGGCAATCATTATTTCTAAAATTGGTTTATATATAATATTGTGTTTGCTTAAACTGGATATTAATACAGATTTTTTCTTTTTAATTTGAAATTTGGGTATAAAATAAAATAAAGTACCTGTAAACTTTTTTACTTCAGGTTAGTATTTCTCAAATCTGATTTTGTATCAGAATTACTCATAGAGCCTTAAAACACTCCTGGGCCAGACCCCAGATAAAGAAACACTATCTCTGATGGTGAAGTTCTAAAATAGGCAGTGAAAAGCTCTGAAAGTAATTTGGACCTTTGCAAACAGCCACTATTCCCAAGTACAATAGAAACTTTATTAACCTCAGAGTGGTTGGTCTGTATTGTTCTCTTATGGTGCTCACATGTCTGTCAGTCTTCACCGTTTCCTTCTGAAATCATTTACAAAATAAAATTAAAAGTGACCACATAAAATATCAACTCATTATTATTTTGATACGTGCATTCACATCTTTTGAAAGCAAGTTTGAAATCATTGTATTCTAAATTTTTTCGGGGGGAGAGGAATGTGGGAGTGGTTGGAGAATAATATGGGACTGTATTTTGAAATTTTCTTTATTCTTTTTCGCTCGGATATTGCACTTGTTTATTCATTTTCTTTTCATGTCAATGAATAATTTTTTCTACTTCATGTTTTGTCAAAAAGCCTAGATCTGACATACACCTGACAGAGAGATTTCCTTGCTGGCTCCCTTACTAGCCTTGCTTCTCCAAGTGTGGTCTTTTGGATCACCTGGGAACTTCTAAAACAATGCAGACTCTTAGGCCCAATCCGGAACTATTGAATCAGAATCAACACTTCAGCAAGATCATCAAGAGATTTGTGTGTATATTACAATTTGGGAAGTACTGCTTTATAATAATGGTAAGAGTTACGATATGGTGCTGGTGGAGGAAAAGAGAAGAAACAAGAGATGTGGGTTCATTAGTTTCCTGTGACTACCATAGCAAAGTACAAACTGGGTGGCTTAAAACAGTAAAAATGTATTCTTCCTTGGTTCTGGAGGCTAAAAGTCCAAAATCAAGGTGTCAGTAGGGCTGTGCTTCCTGACTCTGAGTAAAATCCTTTGTCTCTTTCTAGCATCTAGTGGTGGTCATGGACCTTGGCATTCCTTGGCTTACAGCTGAATCATTGCAATCCTTTGCCTTTGTCATCACATGGCATTCTCCCTGTATGTCTCTGTCCTTATATCTCTCATCAGAAGACCAGTCATATTGGATAATGATTCCATGTTAAGTCAATTACATTGACAAAGAGTATATTTCTAAACAAGGTCACACTCACAGGTACCAGGGGTTAGGACTTCAATATATATATTTTGGTAGACACAATTCAACCCTTAATAGGAAGATTTGGGAATTCTATTTTCAATAAGTGGGCATTCATTATGTGAAAAATAACATTAAAAATAAGCATTATTTAAAAATAATCAGATGACATTTTATAAAATAATTATATATCATTCTCTCCCATTAGCTGTTATTTCATACTTTTATCTTGTATTCTCACAGCTAGATAATGAACTCTTCAAGGGCAACTTTCTCTGCAACACTTATAACACGATGCTCAGTTGACAGTAAGAGCACAGTAGTTATTAATTATGATAACCAAGCAATGAAATACTACTGGACAAATATAGAAAATCTCTTATGTTTTAATCTATCCATGGGACAGGGTAAGACAAAATTCTACCACAAAGATCAGTTTGACTACAAAAATTAATCCCTAAAATAAAGAAATAAAGTTACAACTAAAACTATAAACTGACACTGACAGCCAAACTGAAAATATATCAGGACCAGGGCAAGACAGGGAAGGGAATCCTTATAATCAAAGGGAAGAACAAGAAGAAGTTGGACCAGAAAGGTAGCTCTAAGATATTAAAGTCTTTTTAAAAGCTGTTGACAGTTTGCAGCAGGCACCTGTTCTTATTTGCTCAGCTTTTATTCTCCCTCTTTCCTTTGAGAAAGCTCTTAAACTCTCCACAATTTCTGTATAGGATGTCAATCATTTTCTGTATAGGCAGCGTTTCTCTTCCCTCTAACTCCCAAGGGTAAAACACATGACTCTCTGCCCTGTGCGTTGAAATGCGTGTAAGTTTCAAAATTGCAGGAAGTAGATGAAGCTGAGTCATTTCAGTGGTAGTTTTTGTTTGTTTGTTTTTGTTTTACCACCAAGAATAACAGAGTAAATCTAGTTGCTGTCTTCCCATGTCCCAGTTGTTTAACTATTCTTTTTGTTCTAAGTGCTACCCGGCATCTTTCACAATATTATTATTTTATTTAAAAGTCAAGGTTTACTTTTAACTTGTTTTTGATTGTTATTTTTTATTTTATTATAATTTATTAATTATTATAATTTATTAATTATTTTTTATGGGGCCAAGAGTTAGCCCCAGTTGGTTTCTACTGCTTACAACCGAAGGAACCCAACCAATTACAACTAAAATATTGATGTAGAGAACACACATTTCCTATAGCCACCTCACTAAGACAACCTGAAATAGCAGTCCGCATTCAAGATTCATAAAATTCATACTCTTGAAATATAACAAAGGTCTTTTCAGTTTGTTTCAATTATGTTTGCAATATTAAGAAGATTAAAGAAAAATACTCTAAAGTTTCTAATTTGAGCTATATACCAGGGGGCTAGCTGGCAAAGTAATATCAGAGTTCTGTTATGCCAGGCTAAGTGTGATCTTTTCTCTGTAAGCAAAGAAGAAGAGCACGAAGCTGTCAAATTGGCCAACACTAAATGTTTTGTCTTTTGAGGTCTACTGATATAATTTGATTTGATTAAGGTATACCAGCTTCTCACAATCCTTACTTTTTACATTCACCAATCTCCTTCCCTTCACATGCTTGTGCCAATGGTTGCATGGTGAATGTGATTTCATTTGGCTGGAATAGGGAGCATACAGGGAGAGAAAGCCCCCATCTCACCCTCCCCTCCAAAAAAACAACTGTTTTGCAATTATAGTGAATCATGGATATCATGGTGAACATCTCATACTTAAACATAATTTTATTTTTTTAATCTAAATTAAGAAGCAGCATTTATAGAGTGCATATTATATGCCTGGAAATTTATTACCCATTGTTTCCTATTTATGACAGGTGAGAATTTAGCTCACTTATGCCACCAATGCATTAAGTAAAATATTAATATTTTAATCAATAACAGGCAGTATGACTACAGTAGCCTTCTCTTATCTGCAGTTTTGTTTTCTGCAGAGTCAATTACCCATGGTCAACCGTGGTCCAAAAGTATTAAATGAAATATTCCAGAAATAAACAATTCATAGGTTTTAAATTGCACACTGTTTTGAGTAGCATGATGAAATCTTGCCTGGAATGTAATCATCCCTTTGTCCAGTGTATCTATGTTGTACATGCTACATGCCCCTTTGTCACTTGGTAGCCATCTCAGTTATCGGATGGACTGTGTGGTGTCATAGTGCTTGTGTTCAAGTAACCCTTACAGCAGCCGAACACTATATCACAATGCCTATGTCATTCGCCTCACTTCACCTCATCTCATAGGCATTGTAGCATCTCACATCATCACAAGAAGGCGAGTACAGTATAACAAGATATTTTGAGAGAGAGCAAAACCACATTCATATAACTTTTATTACAGTATATTGTTATAATTGTTTTATTTCATTACTAATTTTTGTTACTCTCTTACTGTGCCTAATTCATAAATTAAAATTTACCGTAGGTATGTATGTATAGGAAACATGAAAGTATATATAGAGCTCAGTATTATCTGCAGTTTCAAGCATCCACCCACAGGGGGTCTTGAAACCTATCCACAGTGGATAAGGGAGAACTTTTGTATCTACTTTGTTAGAAGTGGGTATATACTACTCATCTTTCTCTTCACCTCTCTTTTCTCTTTGTGTCTGTTAAATTTCATCATTTGTATGTTTCTTTTTATCTTCTTAGAATTGATAACATTCACATATCTAACTATTCTGAAGTTTGTCTATGTTTGACATTTTCAGGGTGGATAACTAGTATTTTTATACACAAGCTAAACATTATATCCATTTTTAACAATTTATGAAGGTAACTTAAAAACATTCACGGAGTATTCCAAACTGAATGTAAGTAATCTACTGGTGAAAAATTCCTGCTTTTCTTTCATTTGAGTGTCTTAATTTCTCAAATGTAAAAGAGAAAATTTCAAATATATAATACCTCTTATACTTAACTACAACTAAACATATATTCAAAAAAACACCCACAATAGTATCTACAACGCTTCATAAGGTCTATATCCTTTGTAAAATATTGCTGTTTACACAGTTCAGTTTCTATTAATAGAACAGACAGATGATTCAGTTTATAATTTTAGAATGTAATGAGGAATTTTAGATCTGCAATGCCTGTGACAACCATTAATAGCTTTTTTACATTAAAACGTGTTTTTTCAGGGGGATGGTTGCATGAAAATGTCGATTTTTAAAAATTCAGGTATAATTTATATACAGTGATTTTTAGCCTTCTTACTGCATAGTTCTGTGAGTTTTGAAAAATCCATACAGTCATATAACCAGCACCACAATCAAAATACAGAACAAGTTCATCACTCTTCAAAGTCTCCTTATACTCATTTAAAGTCAAATCCTCCCCTAACCTCCATCCCTGACAATGACTGATCTGCCTTCTCTATATATAGTTTTATCTCTTCCTGAATGCCATATAAATGCTACCAGGGAGTATGTAGATTTGAATTTGGCTTCTTTCATTAGCATAATGCACTTAAGATTCATTCATTTTCTTGCATGTATCATTAGTTTGCTCCTTTACATTGTTGATAATATTTCATCCTATGGATATATCATACATCGTTTATCTAAATATCGATGATAATCAATCATTTATCAATAACACTATCTTGTAGAAAAAGATGGTTTCAGGACTATGAAATTATGTACTTATCAAGAAACAAAGAATTTCCAGTTAAGATGGAATAGTTAAACACTGTGCTTGCATCCAATCATGACCACATCAAAATTACAACTAAACTACAGAACAACTGTCATTGAGACTCTTCTGAAGTCTAGCTGACCATAAGTCCTACAACTAAGGACATATAGAAGAAGCCACTTCAAGACTGGTAGGAAGGTAGAGACATGCAACAGGCTGGTCCCACACTTGCATGTGACAATTAAACATTGGGAGGGATAACTCAGCTATGGAGTTTCCCCCTGAGGAACGAGGGCTCCCAGCTGCACACCATGCTCCCAGCCCAGGGTTCCAGTGCTGGGAAGAGAAGGCCCCACAATTTCTAGTTATGAAAAGCACTGAAGATTGTAGCTGAGGGAGAAGAATGCAGCTGAAGTTCCTCCTAAAGGGCCTGTGCATGAACCACCTGGCTGCCTCCATGAACAACACATCCAAAGGGCAGACTGGGCAGGCACCAAAGTCCCGCTAAAGTAAACGTTGTTTTGTATGTTCTGGTCCTGCACAACAGCTCTTCTACTGTAGTGACAGACAGTCCTCACAACCAATCAGCCTGAGGGTTAATCCCTCCCAGTGAGTGCAAACAGCAACCAAGGCTCAATACAATAGGAAGGCACACCATTCAAGGGACACACCAGGGAGACTGCTCCACTGGACCTCACAGGTCACCTGCTACATAAGGCCACTCTACTAAGACAGGGAGACAGAGCACCTCTACCTAATACATAGAAACAAACTTAGGGAGGCAGCCATAATGGGGAGACAAAGAAACATGAAATGAAAGAACAGAACAAAACTCCAGAAAAATAATTAAACAAAATGGAGACAAGCGATCTACCAGATGCAGAGTTTAAAACCCTGGTTATAAGGATGCTCGATGATCTCAGTGAGAACTTCAACAAAGACATAGAAAAAATAAAAAAGTCATAAATTAAAAAAAAATTAAAAGAAAGAAAAATATAAGGTAAACTCCCTTTATGCTTTGAATTCTTTAGTTACTTTAGATTTATTTGACTATACATTAGTTATAACTATTTCAAATAATTTATTTTTCATGTAACTGATAAAGAGTAGAGCTTTAATTACGGATGTATATTTAAAGTGTGTGTTGTGATTAGAAAAGTTTTCTGTACCTAGAATAAGATCGTTATTGCTGATAACACCAGATAATATAGTGCTTAGACTTCTGAAGGTAAGTGCTGTATAAAGACCTGTTCAGCCTAGACTTCTGAAATGGCTGACTTCCCATTGAAGTTCTGTTAATCTTTTACTCTGTAGAGGCAACAGGTGGGTTAGAAAACAGCCAATAGAAAGACAATTCTTGTCCTTCAGGATTGGTGCCAGTGGAAAAAAGTGACCTGAAACACAGATCTCAGGCCTGACATGTTGAAAATCTAATGTCACAGCTGTTGTCTCTTACTACTGTCACTCATCATGTTTTAATTTCACAGTTTTGATTTAATCTTTCTAAATACAGCACTGGATAAATGCAGAACAAGATAACAAGAGTCCCAGCAAAGGAGCCAGCTTAGTATTAGCACCACCCCCCTTTCATTACCTCCCCAGCCCTTTCGGTTTTATTTTTGTGGTGATTGCATCTCAAGGACAGTACTTTTTATGTTCACAAAGCCAGAGCTTCTATAATAGCTCATAAGCTTAATAGGAATCATAGAGTTTTGATTTCATGATGACTTCTTTACCTTTCTCATCATGCCAACCAGGATGCTTTGCCAGTCATTTTAAGTTGTAACATGCAATGGATCTGGGTTTAAAAAAAAACACATAGGAGGTTTCAATGGTGTACCCAGAGATGTCCTATTTTCTAAAATCTATAATTAAAAATACTGTTTTCAGCCATAGATTACATTCTTTTTCTTAGGAAGCCATCTTAAAAAAAAATAAACCCTATATTGAGTAACAACCCACATACGATAAAGTGCACAGTCTTGAAAAATGTATATACCCAAGTAAACTACCACTACAAAATACAGAGTACCCCTTCCACCTGCCAAAAGCCTCCCTAACACCCTTTTCGGTCAATCTTCCCTCTACCCCCAACCTCAGTCAATTGATCTACTTTCTATCATGATAGTTTAGTCTTGCTTTTTCCAGAATTCCTGTAAATAGTATATATTCTCTTGGGTCTGTTTTTTTTTAAATCTAGCATAAACTTCTTGAGGTTCGTCATTGTTGTTATGTGCATCTGTTATATAACTTTTTCCCCCTGAGTAGTATTCCATTTTATGGATGTACCAAAATTTGTTTATCCATTTGCCTGTTGATGAACATTTGGCATGTATCCATTTTGAACTATCATGAATAAAGCTCCAAAGGATATTTGTGTATAAGTCTTTGTGTAGTATTCATTTCTCCTGGGCAAATATCTAAGAAATGATTGGGTTGTATGATTAAGTAGATGTTTAAGCTTTTAGAAAACTACAAGCTGTTTTCCAGAGTAATTGTGTCATTTAAAATTTCCAGTAGTAATATATGAGGATTCAAGTAGTGCCATTCCTCAACATTTGACATTGTCAGCTTTTAAAAATAATTTTAGCCATTCTAATAGAGTCGTAGAGATATAGCACTGTGATTTTAATTTGCAGTTTTCTGAAGACATCAAACAGTTCTTTATGAGCTTATTTGCCCTTTGGATAGTTTCTTTTGTAAAATGATTGTTCAAATCTCTTGCCAATATTGTTTTGGATTGTTATCTTCTTACTAAGTTGTAAAATTCTTTACATATTTGGAATACCACTCCTTTGTCAGATACATGTATCCCAAATATTTTTTTGCACCTTTTGGCTTGCCATTTCATTTTTTTTTTAAGATGTCTGTCAAAAAATATATATTTTTTAATTTTGAGAAAGTTCAATTTATCAGTTTCATTCTTTTATAATTTGTGTGTTTTATTCCCTAAAAAGTCATTGCCTATCCATAGGTTGCAATAAATGTTTATGCTTTTTCTAGAAATTTTATGATTTAGCTCATATATTTAGGTTTCTGCTCAATATATGTGTGTGTTGCAGGTAGGGGATGATGGGAATGGTTTAGAAATTCACTAAGAACATTTGCAAACACATTTAAACAAAGAAGGTTTGGGAACTGTAGTTTTTACTTCTTTAATGCTGAGCATACAGTATGACAATTATATTTCTCCTAAAACAAAAATAAAAAAGTAGAATTTATCTGTACCAAGGCGATTGGGTTGTATGGATTTTTTATTCCATTGTAAATATTTTGCATTATGCTCAGAGTGAGCACCAATAATTAGGCCATAATGGTAACTTGTCAGTCTTAAACATAATAGTTGTGTATATGGAAAGATTAATGACAACTAGATTGTTCAGTAATTTTGGGTGCCTTGTTTACCAAGCTAAGATGGCTAGCAAGACTCTTATTGTTTATTTGATATTATGTAAGTGTATTTTATTAAATATTAAACATTTAAGACTAGTTTAAATTTTTATAAAGAAAGCTATTAATCTAATTTTGGGGAGAATTAAAGAATCATTTCTAAGCCTGTAATTTTAACCTTCTTTATAGTACCTAACAACATGTACATACAATTCAATACTTAATTTTTTTTTAATCAATTATGACTCATTACATCCATGAGCACACACATTTTAGTATTAAAATTGATCTCACTGGTTATTCCTTGAAACTATTCAGGAGGTGGTGTTTCTGCTTTATAGACAACAGTATAAATATTTAAATGTGGTATAACAGGCTAAAAATCACATGAGTAGTAGAATAAATACCAGAACATAATCCATTCATTTTGTATTTATAGATTTGTAAACCCTAAACATCTCTGTTTCTGGGCTGTCCTTTTGTCAAGATGCTTGCTGTGTTTGCTGATGAAGAGACTCCAGAAGCACATTTTATACTATTAGAAGTTGAGAATGGAATAAATTGGTGATTTATCAAAAAGTGGGAAGGATCGCCTTTTCCAAATAAAATCCAGCCTTCAAAAACAAGCGTACTTGGGATTTATATAATTCTGGAACACCAGAATAGGCAGAATCAATAAAGTGATATAAAGTAAAAAAAAAAGTGAAGTTTCTTAGTGACTTTTATGACTTTTTTGGCCAAGTACACATCATGTTCATTTTGCTAAAAAAAAACTCTGGAAAACTTACTAACCAGCAGAAATGTGAATTATAGATCTTAATGTAGTAATGTAATTAACATTACCTAGGTTATAAATTTCAATAAAAATCCACGTAAAATTGGAAAAGATTAAGACCATTTATAAACTCCTGTCAATTTTCAACCAACAATGGCACTGAACATCTATTTTACATTCATCAGAGCTCTAGGGTGATGAAGATATATGAGAGATAAATAAAATGGTCTTTACTCTCAAAGGATTTGTAATTTAGTTCTTAGTGACAATTTTGTTTGAATTGGTAGATAAAAGCCTTGTGTTTATTGATAACCTTTTTGAGAGATCCAAATTTTGTCAGACTCACAACTCTTTTGGATGATAAGATGGAGTGAATAAATAATCCTGAAAATGTTTACTGCTAACAAGGTCCTTATTTTATCAAGTGAACAAAGATTTGATATACCTATTTGAAACAACTCATTGTGGAAGAAGCCCTGACTAGCTAAGTGATCTCTGTGAACTTCTTTACCCTTAGAAAGGAAAAATATTGGTTCTGTCTTCTGGTGCTGGCAAGGAACACAAGAGATAACACACAAGTACACTCTGAGGACTTAGGTGCCATTTCTAAACAGATTTCTAAAGCATCAAAGAACCAAGCATTGAAACCAAGTAGTTAAATTTTAGGCAACAGCATAAAAATAAAATTTGACTACTTATTCAACCTTCTTTGACATTCTGCCTAATCATCTCTCCTATTTCCTATACAGTCCAAACTGCATAGGTTTTTCTAGAAGAAAAAGAGTTAATCACTATTCTAATGCCAAATTTTTTATAAAAATTATCTAAAGACTATTATAAATCTATTATATTTCTTATATGTAATCCTGACTTATAATCATTATGCTGAATATCAATCACACTTCAATTCAGAAATTATTTATTGTGCAAGTTCAAGGTAAAATTTACTGTGCCTGATACAGAAACACAGAAACATAAATACTAACTTATATTTGATATCTAGATGTTTACCATCTAGCAGAGATAATGCCATAAATTCTATAAAGTTAAATTTATTGTGTTAAGATGTACCTGAAAGTTGCACTTTTGAATAAGTAATTGTCAAAGCAAATACGCTAATATTATTTTAATTTTTATCATTAGAAATAGAATGAGGACTAAAAGAAAAACAGCTTTTAGAGCTTGCTCATTGTTTATATGCCATAAAAACATATGTAATATATAAATAGATTTAAAATCAAATGAGCATACATTAGTAAAACAATCTCCTATTGAATTTAAAATATGAAGGAAATTCTGTATAGAATAATTCAGTTTTGAGAACTAGAAAATAGGAAGAGAGCTTTTTCTGAGACAATTTAAGGAATGTATAAATTGTGATAAAAGTTAATAATAGCTGAGTAAAATTTTGAGAGCCAAATAGGAGTTTCCATGTTTTGCCTGAGTCTGTTCGATTTAAATCATTTAAAAAGATATCTATGTATAGGTATCTCACATAAACACCTATATCTTTATAGATGCTTGCTGTAGTAATTAATGAAAAATGAAGATTAGACTTCTAGGTAAAGACAAAAGGTCAAACATGCGTACTTGTGTTTGCTTCCTTCTGATAATTTTATCAAAATGATAAGGTTATTTCAAAAGAAGAGCAAACCCTTAAAGACAAATAGGACAGAAGAGAAGTCAACACAAGAAAATTTTAGCAAACATAGACATAGCAACTATCTATTAAAACTTTAGAAGGCACGCAGCCATTGCAGTACTTTGAGCTCCATAGACAGCGCTGGGATAGTGCGAGCCAGAGAGGCACTGGGCAATTCTGTGCTTGCTGAGGAAAAATAATGAAAGATGGGCAAAGGAGATTCCTAAAAAGCCACGAGGCGAAATGTCATCATATGCATTCTTTGTGAAAACTCACCGGGAGGAGCAAAAGAAGAAGCAACTGGATGCTTCAGTCAACTCCTCAGAGTTTTCTAAGAAGTGCTCAGAGAAGTAGAAGACCAGGTATGCTAAAGAGAAAGGAAAATTTGAAGACATGGCAAAGGCGGACGAGGCCCACTATGAAAGAGAAATGAAAACTTACATTCCTCCTAAAGGGGAAGCAAAGAGAATCCCAATGCATCCGAGGGGTCTCCTTCGTTCTTTTTCTTGTTTTGTTCTCAGCATCGCCCAAAAATCAAAGGAGAGCATCCTGGCCTATCCATTGGTGATGTTGCAAAGAAGCTGGGAGAGATGTGTAATAACACTGCTGCAGGTGACAAAGCAGCTTTGTGAAAAAGAAGGCTGCTGCTAAGCTGAAAGAAAAATATGAAAAGGATATTGCTGCATAACAAGCTAAAGGAAAGCCTGACATGGCAAAAAAAAAAAAAAAGGTGTTGTGAGGTCAATAAATGCAAGAAAATGAAGGAAGAGGAGGAAGACGAGGAAGATGATAATGGATGTTAGTTCTAGCGCAGTTACTCCCCTATATACAATTCACTCTTTTTAAAAAGAAAAAAATTGAGGCTGTGTAAGATTTGTTTTTAAACTGTACAGCAGGGGTCCCCAATCCCCAGGCCACAGACAAGTACCGGTTGGTGGCCTGTTAGAAACCAGGCCACACAGCAAAAGGTGAGTGGCAGGCACGTGAAGCTTCATTTGTGTTTGCAGCCATTCCCCAGCGCTAGCATCATCACCTCGCTCCACCCCAGATCATCAGGCATAAGATTCTCATAGGAGCATGGGTCTGTGGTGCCAAAAAGGTTGAGGATCACTGCTGCAGAGTGTCTTTTTTTGTATAGTTAACACACTACCTAATGTGTCTTTAGATAGCCTTGTCCTGGTAGTATTTCAATGGCCTCTAATCTTGCCTGGTACAGTATGGGGGTTGTAAATTGGCATAGAAACTTAAAACAGGTTCTTGTTGGTGCACATCACAAATTAGTCATATATAGGGATGATAGTTTTTCATCTTTGGTTGTCTCTGATGCAGTTTATATGAAATAATTGTTGTTCTGTTAACAGAATACCACTCTGTAATTGAAAAAAAAAAAAGTGCTGTTGTTTTGTTGACATTCTGAATGCTTCTATGGAGATACAAATTTTTTTATTAGAAAAAAACTTTAGAAAGCAATTTTGCAGAAAGTCAAGAAACAAATTAATTCATATTTCAGATTTCCTAAAGGCTCAAATCATTGGCTTTTGAATTAGGTGCTTTTGAACTATGGTAGATGTGAGGCTATCAACAGGAGAATAAGTTGAAAGTGTTTGTAAGGTGTTGGAATCCTCCCCACCACAGAACTCTTCCTCTACTCTGTATAACGGGTCAATTGTGCATCTCCAACTAGGGCAGAGGATTGCATGCTTATTCTAGAGAAGATCTTTGAAAAGAACACTAGGCAAAACCAAAGCTAGAGCTACTATGTTAAAAACAATGGAATTAAGTGAATTTTAACAAACAGAATTCTGAGAATAGCCATCTTGTCTTCTCACAATTAGTTCCTAGAATGCTCACTTCTGGCTTCTACTTTCTAGGCCCAGCAATGGAAAAGTCACCTCTGGAGAATCTAATCAGCCAAACAGACCTAAAGATGCTGACATTAGGGTTTCTTCAATCAAATGGTCACCCAAATTACCCACCAAGAGCAAGCCCTTCTCAACATATGGCACCCAGAAGTGCTTAGAGCTTCTCATCAGCTTTCTAGTCCCCTATCTCTTAGAAAACCAAAGGCCGTTCAACATCTGCAGAGAGCCTCTGATGTGAAAGACAGAGATGGACATAATCAGATAAAAAGCTACATTAAAGAGATGGATGTAGGCGAGGGAAGAAAATGGAAATACTATCTTTCATATCCCAGACAGACATGAGAGAATACTGTAGCCATAAAATTAGAACAGGGTGATTATCTATCTATCTATCTATCTATCTATCTATCTATCTATCTATCTATCTATCATCTATCATCTATCAATCATCTATCATTTATCTATCATCACCTGTCCATCCATCTCTAAAGAAAAAAACATGCTCCTAAAAATTCAAATTATGAGAGTAAAATTATTTTTAAAAATTAAAGTATGGAAAGATAGATAAGTTGAGGAAATCTCTCTGAAAGTAAAGCAAAAAGACAATGAGAGAATAGAATAGTAAGAGAGAAAAAAATTAGAAATCAGAGGACTAAAGGACTAATCCAAGAAGTCCAATATCTGAATAACAGGAATTTTAGAAAGTGAAATAAGATAAAATAGAAGAAAATAATCAAATAAGTAAACCAACTGCCTGTAGAACTGAAAGCTATAAATCTCCCCGTTAAAAGGGACTACCAAGTACCCAGTACAAAGATTTCTAAAGATTTCTAAATCTTTCTATGTTTTTTGTTTGTTTGTTTGTTTTGTTTTTGTTTTTGGTGGGGGTGGTAGTTTCTTCTGGATAATATGCTTATATGGCTGCTTCTTGATTTTGCAGCTTTAGGCATTACCTATTAACTTCCTACTGTAGTGGTTGTGGATTTAGTTGTTGTTTCACCATTACCATCTTCATTTCTATCTCTCTTCTCATCTTCACATCCACCTCATACAAGTATATTGTAATATTCAGTAATTACATTATTATGCCTGTGTAAAAGCTATTCATGAGCATGAGCCATGTAGCATTTTATAATTTCTTTCTTTCCTGCATAATCTTTTGTTTCCTTAGAGCAAATCCTTGTCTTGTTTCTTCATTTGTGAAATTGAAAAGTTCATGGTCTGACCTATTTCAGGTAGATTTAAACACTGTCATCAAGAAGGATCTCTCCTCTTTGATCTGCTCTGCTTTCTTCTGAGTTACCTTTATTCCTAGGCAGGCCTTCCCAGCAAGCAGAATCTAGGCAGCTCCAAACTTACACTAGCAGTTTAGAAACCTTAGCAGATAAAGGGAGCCTTTTTCTCAACAGCTCCAGAAAGAGAACTAACCTCTTGCCTAAAAGATGTACTACTCTTTTTTGCTTTCCTGAGTCACCACTTTAGCAGGAAGTGGTGTCAATTTTATCTCAGTCTCGTGGATTGAGAACGAGGGAAGTCTGGGCAAATAAATTAGGCTTAGAAAATTTCAATGTATTTTACATTTGCATCTATAACTATAGAAAACTTCAAACTCAAAAAAATTCTGGAACTGTACAGGCTAGAAAGGACAAGAATTAATTGAGTCCATTCCTCTGACTTAATCTTGATCATAATCACATTACTCTAGATTGAACACGAGAATACACTAATGTTGAGCTACATAAATGATGCCTGCCTTTGGTTAAAGCAGCACGATATAATTCTGGTTTTCAAGTTTAAAATCATCAGGGGATAACAGCATTATTATTTTAAAGCTAATTTGGTGATTTTGTACTGATATTCAAAGGGCAGAAATTAATATATAAATCAAAATTAAGATCATATGGATTTACGGCATCTTTTAATATCACAAACATGTTTTTATACAGTTCAGTTGGTCTTTCAAATGTTGGACTTAATATTATTTTTGATGTGTTTTGTGGCCTACACAACCTGTTAAGTGAGGCAACCATCGACTGTATAAAATTTAATATTTAGGCTCCTCTACCACATGTGAGTCTTTAGTCAAACAATTTCTGTTTGGTAGAAATAACTACAATTTTGATTTCCAAGGGAGCAAGTCCATCTTAATATTTTTCCTTTTTTTGGTAATGTATTTTTTTTTTT
>NW_011888792.1:9533437-9554893 GCF_000151845.1 Pteropus vampyrus | reverse complement strand
AATACACTAATGTTGAGCTACATAAATGATGCCTGCCTTTGGTTAAAGCAGCACGATATAATTCTGGTTTTCAAGTTTAAAATCATCAGGGGATAACAGCATTATTATTTTAAAGCTAATTTGGTGATTTTTTACTGATATTCAAAGGGCAGAAATTAATATATAAATCAAAATTAAGATCATATGGATTTACGGCATCTTTTAATATCACAAACATGTTTTTATACAGTTCAGTTGGTCTTTCAAATGTTGGACTTAATATTATTTTTGATGTGTTTTGTGGCCTACACAACCTGTTAAGTGAGGCAACCATCGACTGTATAAAATTTAATATTTAGGCTCCTCTACCACATGTGAGTCTTTAGTCAAACAATTTCTGTTTGGTAGAAATAACTACAATTTTGATTTCCAAGGGAGCAAGTCCATCTTAATATTTTTCCTTTTTTTGGTAATGTATTTTTTTTTTTCAGCAAATCAAAAGTCCTTAGCTATACTTAAAGTACCTTGTACTATAAGAAGGATCAAACATGTTGATTTAAAAAAAAATACTAACATATCAAGAATAGTTTCAAGAATGGACAGTTCTGCAGAGACCCTCTTAGTACTGCCATATGCTGATTTTTAGTATTATCATGTTTATATTTGTTTCAGAATTCTTTTGTTATCTCCCTGCAGTGTGACTACATTTATATGTAAATTTACAAGCAAAAGTGCTCATTTTGCATTTATTTATCAGTATTAGCGGACTATAGATTATGACATTACAACCCTGTCATTTGCAAATAGCGATAATAATAGGTAACATTAATCCTCACAAAACCCCTATAAGTTAGACGGTATTATTATTCTCAGTATACTAATGAGGAAGATGAAAAAAAGATGGAAACTTACCCAGGGAATTACTAAGCTAGTCTGAACCCAAGGCCTATACAAGGTAATAAATTGTAACAGCATTGGATGGTTTGTGACAGCCTGCCTATTTCTAGTGTACAATACCTGAAGAAGAAAGACACCACCACGCATTTTGAATGGCATATGTAATAAGCCATGAGGTCTATAATTTGACAAAATGTCGTAGTTATGATTGTTTGTAAGTGGAATAGACTACTCACTGAGTCCAACTGCTTAGGACTATATTTATAAAAATGATAAGCTGGTAAGTATCACAGCTTACCATGAAAAAAGTCTTTCTACAATTATGGAGAGAATATTCTTTTAGTGTACTGTCATTCATTTTCTCTCTTTTGCCACACTACCTTCCCTTCCAATCTTTATTCTTTTAAAATTTTTAAAAATATTTTATCATAAAATATATTAAGTATACAAATAGTATGGAGAATAACATAACATACTTGTACTCATCATTTAACTCCATCAAGTTCTAACACATTGCTATACTTGTTCATCTTTTTTTTACGATTCGTTTAAATTATGTGATAGATTAGACAGTTTAAATAGGATATAGAACATATTTGTATGGCTTAAAGAGCAGCAAAATGAATACTCATGTACTCTCTGGCAAACCAACTCCTTATTCTGCATCATAGCCCTGTTCCATAGTCCACATTACTATGAATCAGATCACTTGCTTTATAACAGAAGACGATCTCTAAACTTAGTCTTTATCTCAAAAGAGATATAAAATACATCTAAAAACATACACAGATATACAAAGAAGTTACATTTAAATTTGAATATATGAGTATTTATTAAGCATAAAGGAGAAGAATTAGATCTAACTGGGGGAAAGGGAAACCTATGACGTGAGGTGAACATACCCAGGCAACTGTGGCAGTATACCCAGCCTTGTTGTCCTCATTCACCCCTCAGCTTCATGCTGACAAAACATTCACTCTCTCTGCTTGGCAGCTGGAACATTTTTAGCAGCCTTGGAGTCCAGACATGTACACATTTATCCCCTGAATACTATTCCTGATTGACAGTCCTTAAAATGGAAATTTCTGGAAATTTGGTCAGATATAAATATAATGTCTCATCAGAAAGAATTAAAAAGAAAAGCATATTGGTCCTTTTTCCAGCCAATGTTACTCAACTGCATTCCTCTGCAATACAGCCTTGAAAGTTCATGAGGCTAAGCATGGATTTTTCCACTGAATGAGAAATCTGAACTCTAATGTTAATCTCTTTTTCAATAACATCAAATGGTAGGGAGCAGCATCACCATCTTTGAAGACACAGTGGTGAAGTTAGCTACCACAGGGAAACAACTTTATCTGCAGAGGAACTGAACTTAGAGAAAAAGGGAGCATCTATTTTTTGTTTTTCTTCTTTTTGCTTGATACAATTTAGTAGAGTAGCACAAGTTTGTAGCTGCAGATCTCTCGACCACTGTATTTGACAGTTGCCCTACAAAGTCACCCAATCTTTCTTTCTATTCTCTTTCCCCTGTAGGTTTTTTCTCACACACCCCCATTCCACGTCTTCTGTGTGTATTTTGATAAGCTGAGTCTATGATTTCCATGAAAATGCAAAATGGCAAGTGCAACTAAGACACATAGAGGGCAAAGTAAGAATTCTACTAGGTGTCACACAAGAGAAAATATAATGTAAGAAAGGGGAACCATCGAAACATCAACATTTAAGGAGAAGGTAAAATGAGAAAAGCATTCAAAGGAAATTTCATATTGTACCCTTAAAATCCGGGGAAAAGGCTATAGTAATAGAATCTGAAATATATGTTATTTTCCTCTAAATGGTTATAAAATGCTTTGAATTTTTAGTTTTAAAAAATCTGCATATCATTTCTAACTAGTTGCACATCACAATCTTTCTTTCCACATGTATAAAATGAAGATAATAATTCTAGAATTACGAGAATAAACATTTTCAAAATGAAAAGTATAATTAAGTTCAGTCTTCTTTGAATTAGACTAACAAAAATTTTAAACTAGTGACTGATGGAAAAATTCGGCTAGTCTGTGAGAAAATCATGTTTTAAAAATTTGGGGTGACAGGCTAATCAAATTAATTTTTTTTTCCAATTCTCAGATAATTTTATGAGAGATGTGTAGATGGAAATAATTAAATAAGTTAATGCTTGTCTAAAAACGCAATGGAAAATTTATAAAAAATATGTTTTGGTATATCTCCAATTCATAGTTCAAGTACTTAATAGTTGAAATTAAAATATCTCATATATTTCTAGTAAGTGTGAAAATAATCTTTTCTGAATATTTTCCTCATCTCCCACTCAGCACATGCAATATCCTGTGTGTATGGCTTGTATCTGCATGCCACTATTAGTGGTACTTATTCAGAGGCCACTTTCTACTCTCTTCTATGCACATACAGGGACAGCAGTTGGAAGGTCTTGCATATCTGTGCAATGACAAAAAATTGTTTGTGTGAGTTCATGTGTAATTTACAAGCATGAAATTGAACTTAATGTATTGTGCAATATTTTGGAAGTTTAAAATGTTGCTATTTTCAAACTTAGTTTGCCGGGATTGTCAAAACATGTTACTGGGAATTTTGCATAAAATTTTCAAAATAGCTCATTTTGAGTTATCTTCAAGGAAAACACTTTTCTCCTTCAACAATAAAAATTACCCAACATCATTATAATTAAACATTGTTATGTTTATAATATTTGTAATGTTAATCGTGTGCTGGCTTGCTGATAATGAACTGGCTAGTATTTCTGTATAGGGATGCCAAGAATAAAATTTCCTAAGGCCTTTACCACTCGAAAAATAATAGCTTTTATTAGTTAAGAATGTATTTGGGGGGCACCTGAATATCATGAATTTGTAAAAGTCTTTAGTTCTTTGTTTTGAAGTGTAAATTTATCATTAATAATCTTTATTACTGATACTAAAAAATGATTGAAACTTGGCAGTTGTCTTGTTTATAGTCCAGATTCCAGATGCAAATATTTTATGTTCAACCTCAATTATAACCCAAAAAGCTGCCTGAAACAGTTAAAAAAATTTTTCACAGGTCAAATTCTGTGTGCCTTCCAGTGCGATGTGAAGAAGCATGTCATGTCAATGTTGTGTTAGAGCTCACACAAACTGACTCATGAGAACCAACTAGGAGCACATCTTTCCAGCTCCACTTTCAGTGACGTCATATTGATAGTTTGAAATCAGCCATGGCAGGAGTATTTATACCACAGAAATGTGTAAACACTATAAATTAGATCTTCTTACGCTACAGAACCAGCTGTTAGACATTTTCCAGCAAACCACTACTTAGGTGAAGAAGAAAAAACAGAAACATGGATGTGGTTTTGGTTGTAGGAAGGCAATAGAATTTAGAAATGGAGTTCAGAGTGACTAGTCAGATTTAATATTGGAAAATATTAAAAATATTATATACTTGAAGAATATTTTCATCTTTTGTGAGGTCAATTTGTTTTAGAAAATTCGGAAGCAGCCTGCTATGAATTTTAAGTTACAGGAAGTCCTGAGGAACCTAGTATGTTTATAAAAGGGATAGGCAATGTGATCAAATGAGTATCTAATTAAGTACCTATGTTCTAGTCTACTCCAGGTTATCCTAACTTGAAACAAGAACAGTCTTTCCTAGAATGTTCAGCAAAACCTGACGTGAAGGGCAAAAAGACCTTCAAATGTAGGGTGTATTTTTTTATACTCTGGAAAGTAAAATGCAGGCAAATAGGCAAGGACCAGTGTATTATATACTCCACTTTGTAGAGCCAGCAAAAGCTAGTTTTCACTTCTGAGTAATGAAAATAGACAAAGTTCTAAGATGTTAAAACTTGACTCCAGTTGAGTTCCACTGCAGAACTTTACATAGAACAACTCATTTTTATTGTTATTGTAGCTCATCTTCAATATACAATTTGATCGATTATATACAAAATATAGAACCAGTTATTTTCAATATAACATAAACTCATAGGGAATCCTTATATATAAATATTTACAAGTAATAAACAGATGTATATCAAATATGTGAAGTCACTGTGATATCGAGATAAGTGGGTCTATTCTTGTAATTACAATTTATTATCAACCAATACTCCATCTTCCCTTCCTTGGATTATTTTTTCTCTATGCACTTATCACCATATGTCACACTATATATTTTTCTGATTGTTCTTATATTGCCTATTTTCATCTACTAGAATGTGCAGACTATTGTAGGCAAGGGGCTTTTCTGTTTGTTCATTATTTTATCTCCACTGCTATGTACTCTCACTGGCTGGTACATGATAGATAATGAATATTTGCTGAATAAATGAATTAATTAACACCAAGATTGGTGGAGAAGTTTCAACGATTGAAATTTTCAAAATTCTACTCCACTTGAGACTTCACAGTAACCATTAAAATCAGTAACAGAGAAGATACACAGACAACCTAGCATAAAAAAAGTTACTCATTTGTACCTAGTTTACTAAGCATTGTAGTAAGTAAGCAGTTTTCAGATATGTTTCAGATATATCTCAACTCAGTACAAAGAAGTAAGATAATATCTTGCTAGCATTTTAGATAATAAGAAATGATAACTTTCCAGAGTCAGAGGAGGTTATCATTAACTAACTTGATTTTAAGGAACAAACTCAGTCATTCTTTAAATAGGACATAGGACACTTTTCAACAATTAAATGCAATAGGATGGGTTTCCTTCCTTATTTTAAAGATCCATGTTCTCACTAGGAGCTTCTTTAAAAATATTTAAAGGTCATCTCGGAAAAATTTGTTTCCATATAGATATGATTTCATTTTCAACAACTGTCCATATTTAGTTATGCTTATAGTTCTTATATTATAAAGAAAACATAAGGAATCATTTTAGATCTGTAGAAACAAGTTAAGAGAAAATTGTAACTAATTAGCAGATATGGATCAGATGGTGGGAAGAGAGTCAATTTAGATGAATTTAGATGATCTAGATTTACAATATATGGTATTAAAATCCATTAGAGCTCTACGACCATGCTACCCTGAACAAGCCCAATCTGTCTGATCTTGGAAGATAAGCAGGGTCAGGCCTGGTTAGTACTTGGATGGGAGACCACCTAGGAAGTCCAGGTGTTATAGGCTTAAAAAAATAAAAAATAAGGGATTGTAAGCTGACAAGGTCCTTGCAATCTGTGAGGTCAACCTAGGGTTGCCTCACCTAAAAAATTTAATAAATAAAATAAAATCCACTAGAGAATAGTTTATGTCTTTTATTTGGCTTTGATTATATAAAGCTAGTAGTAAATAAAACTATGGTTCTCTCTTTCTTATATATTTTTAAATTATGTGTGTATGTGTCAGGTTGAAATCACTTAACTATTACCAAAAAGCCTCCATCTGTTAGTCTGATAGTGAGTTCCTTGGAGGGCAATGACTTTGTCATCCATAACATCTAACATAAATCAGAGACCATAATCAGTTCGCAATAAATTTTTATGGAATGAACATTGCCTAACTGGTTTTATAACAAAGTGTCTTTGTAGCTAGGCGTATAGCTTTGATTTGAGAGCTAGACCAGTCTGGTCTCTAAAACCCATTTTCTTCACTTATCTCCCTTTATTCTGTTTGCTCTATGAGAGAAATGTAGAATCTAAAGTCAACAAAGGAAATAGAGATGTACAAAATAGTATTTTTAATACAAAAGTCCATGAGATCTTTAAGAAGAGTCCAAGTATAATTTGATTGAAAAGTTTTCTGTGAGCAAAGCATTTTCCCAAGGTCAGGAGAGTTCAAAGAACACAACAAACTTTGAGGAACATGCCAATGAATTTTGTAAAAGTTGTTTTTGTGTGTGTGTAAAGACACAGGGCTTGGCCAGTCATTCTGGTCTCCAGATGGTCACAGGATGCAGCCAGTAATGACCATGGAATATCCTGAAACAGATGATTAGTTTAATCTAGTAACATAGTCTTATTTGTTTGCTTGTAAGAGAGAATTTGTCAAAAATGTTGACTCTGTTCTCTATCATTTCTACTACCACCCAGGCTAAGTGACCATTGTTTTTCAGATGGATTATTGTAATGACTTCCTAAATAGTTGCCTCTTTAACAATCTTGCTTCTCTGAAATTTATTCAGACTATAGTTGTAGAGATCATTTTAAAACCTAATTTGGGTATTGTCACTTCCAGCCTTAGAAAAATTCTGGGATTCCCATTGTAATTAGAATAGAATGCAAAAATTTTTACTGTAGCCTAAAACGCCTTGTTTGATTAGGACCCCACCTTCTTCTAATGTTTTTTATGCCATTGTCCCTTGGTCCCCAGTATTCCAGCCACACTGAGCTCTTGTGATTCCTCAAAATCCTCAAACTCTTTCTTTTCTTAGGGCCTTCCTATGTGCTCTTTCCTTTCTCTGGAACATTCTTCTTCACAATTCATTGTTATGCATACTATTCTAGATATCTCTTTAAGGGTGTTAGGAGACAGCCATCAATGGTTACTTTTATCTGACCAGGCTGGTAATTGTTCATGACAAAGGCAATTCTGAAACTTGAAAGTGAGTTAACATTCCTAGGCAGACAAAACTGTCATCTCAGCAGAAGAACCAAAAGTGTAATCTAAGTGGAGGGAACAGAATAGATACTAATACAGAAGGCAAAAATCCATTTGGCATAGAAATAGCAGTACCATTTGTTAAAATAACAAGACTAAGGATGAAGTTTTGAGAGAAAGATGCTCTCTGCTTGGACATATTGAGTTTGATTTATTTGGGACAACAAGATAGAGAAGGATAGAGAATAGGCAACTGGGTACATGGGGAGGAAAGAATATGGGATGGATAGATAAAAGGCAGGGAAGGACATATAGATCTAGGAGTTATCAGTACACACAATTTCATAGGAAAATATTGTAGAGTAATAAAAAAGAAACACCTACATTTAAATAGCAGGCACCTGTAAAGATGACAAAGAAGGCGTAGTCAGAGAAATTGTATCTGGAAACAAGGAAGACAAGAGTTTCAAGACGGAAGTAGTCCACAGCAGAAACACAGTGGATGATTTAATTAAGGTGAGAACTGAAAGGAGCAGAGGATTTGGAAAAGTCTTTGATGAGTTTTGCCAGGGCAATGTGAACAACGGAGATACAAGGAACGTAGCTGGAGATTGAGGAGAAATTGGGATATAAAGAATTGTAGCCAGAGATTGAAGATGATGCTTTTGTGGAGCTTGGCTGTGAAAAAGGGGGGGGTGGGGGGGTGGGTAGAGGAATAGGGCGGCCAGTTGTGAAATGGGTGTGGAGTTAAGAAAGAGTGTTTTGCTTACATTTCTTTTATAGTTGTGAGACTAAATATGATTTACATACAAGGGAAGGAGGGCGATACTGAAATATGTTTTTTGATGAAAAAATTTATTAAGCAAAATATTGCAAGAGACTGTAGGGGATCCCCTTCTGAATCAAGAATTAACTTTTAACCTACTCAGAAGGAGCAGACTCCTGAGATGAGAGGAAAAGAGAAATGAGTCATGGGCTGGTTATACATTCGTTCACTGCAATTCTCCTCTGTGAGGTAGGAGATGTGGCCATGGCTAAGAGGCTGGAGAATGTGAAAAGGAACTACTTGATCTCATTAACTTTACTGACATATCTGATGGTGCAAAACCATAGTGGTTTTATATGTCAAGGGTTCATGGTTATGAGGACTGACCTACACATAAAATAAAATATTCAGAGCTGTGACATTTTTAAAGATGTTTGCACATGGCCTGGTCTAGTCTCTCCCAGACCAGAAATAGGGATGCAAGGCCAGAGGAGGAAGTTTGAAGGTCAAGGATGTAAAAGTAGCAGAGACATCAAATGAGATCCCCTCTAAGTCTGCATATCAGACTGTTGGGTGATTGATTCTTCTTTAATGTAGGCCTTGACACTATCTTCTTTTTGTCATTAAGAGCACATTTAGGAATCACCACAGTTCTAGGCACCATCTGATAATGCTTGACTGTACCTCATATTTGAGCTTATAAACATTTTCAAATAACCATTTAATTTTGAGAGGAATGAGAACTTTTGGGGGAGGGATGGTATACAGAATTTTCTATTGTAAAAATAAATAGCCATGCTGCCCTTATAGTTCTCACTAGTAAATAATAATTATTACATTAAAAAAAATACATTTATCCAATGTATTTACCATATGTTTGATAGGTACATTTAGTTTAAATCAACAGTTTATAGCTATGAACATACATGTGAATGTATATGTGAACATATAATTATCTCCTACTTTTAGGGTACTAAAACTTCTTTCAGTGTAGCATAATTTTTTAATCTTAGTTTTTGTTATTTTGTCTTTTTCTTCCCCTTGCTTCTAGATTCTTTCCTTTGCCTGTGTTATCCTGCTGAGTTAGTAGCATTCTGGACACAGAGCAAGCTCTGGATAAATACCTGCTGATTGACTGACCCAAATCCCAAAGCAGGATGCTCCAGTCACAGGGTCAAATCAGGAAAATGACATTGCCAACTTAAACTTGTTTTCCCGGTTGCTTCAAGCCACCCATTCTTAGCTAAGCAGTGTGTGTGAGTAAACTGCCCTGTAGCACTGCTCACAGTGGCTGTGCTTTCAGTCTTAGGAGTGTAGGAAGACGTATTTACTAAAGTATAGAAATCTCTAGCTGGGCTTTTCTTTTGTCTCCAGCTGCTAATCTTAATTGCGCTGTCAATTTAAATGCATTAGAAGTACACACCTTTTCTCTTCCTTCTGCTCACCCCACCCCCACCTCCTCCTTCTTTACTATAGATAGCTTCATTATCAGAAACAAAAATTCTTGGGATGAGGCCAATGAGTGAAAAGCTATAACATAGAATGAAAAATGTTCAAGGCAACTATATTTGAACACCTATTTTTTTATAGTTCATTAAAAGTAATTTTTAGATGTTTCTACCATAAAAAGTAAGCTGAGGATTTTCTCTTTCTAAATATTCTGGCAAAACCACACTATGTTTTTTCTGCAGTGTTGTATTTTTAGCCATTTGATTTAAAATGCTATTAATTTTTTCTAGAAAACTTTTTAAATATTCTTTTTAATATGTAGTTTTAAAAACTTTCTTGTTTCATGTACAGATTTGTTCTGAACCAGGAACAGCTTTTAAAAAACAATGTCTCATAGGCTAGAATTTTCATAGGAATGTTTCTAGACTACAATGGTATAGGAGACAGACTAGATTCTTACCCTCATGGGGTTTATCTTCCTGTGGGGGAAGATATTTTGGAAAAACAAGTAAAATGATAAATATATAATTTTATATGGGGATAAACATCACATAGAATGAAGCAGAAAAGAGGATGGAGTAATGAGGCGTGAGCTGCAGTGGAAGTTGTTGTTTTAGACAAGACGATCAGAGAAGACCTTTGGGAAGAGAGGATTTTATAGAGAGATCAAAATGAAGTGAGGGACTGAGACGTGAGAGGACTGGAAAGCCGACTCAAGCAGAGGAAAAGCTAGTGCACAGCCTTTGAGATGAGAATGAACTGGGCACAGTGTATTTAAAGAACATTAAGAAGTCCAGTGTGCCTGGTGTTAAGTGGATGTGGAAAAGGTTGATTTTTTAAAGATAATGTTGGACCCTTTAGGTAATAGTGAAAATCGTGGATTTTATTTTACATATGAAAGTGGGGAATTGTATTAGCTTGGTTGCCATAATAAAATACTATAGATTGTGTGGCTTGAATAACAGAAAATTTCTCAGAATACTGGAGGCTAAGGCTCATTTCAACTTAATGTTCATGAGTGGTGTCCAGTGGGGTCCAATATCATGATTCTGAATGTGATTACCTGGCAACAGCATTTATTGAAGAAATTATCTCTTCCTCATTGAGTATTCTCGGTTCTCTTGTCAAATATCAGTTGATTATATATGTGAGGTTTTATTTCTAGGCTCTTGATTCTATTGCATTGGTCTGTGTGTCTATTTTTATGTCATTACCATACTGTTTGATAACTATAGCTTCGTAATGTTGTTTGAAATCAGTAAGTGTGATGCCTCCAGCTTTTTCAGTTCCTTGTTGGGATTGCTTTGGCTATTCAAGGCCTTTTGTGGTTCTATACAAATTTTAGTTCCCCCCCCCCATTTACATAAAATATACCATTGGAATTTTGATAGGGATGGCACTAAATCTATAGATGGCTTTGGATAATATGCATTTTAACAATACTAATTCTTCCAATTCATGAACACAGGATATCTTTTTCATTTGTTTGTGTCTTCTTCAATTTCTTTCATCAAAGTCTGATGATTTTCAGTGTATAGATCTTTCACCTTCTTGGTTAAACTTATTCTTCATTATTTTATTGCTTTAGATGCCGTTGTAAATTATTTTCTTTATTCCTTTTTCAGACATTTTGTTGTTAGCGGTATCTCTTCTTATAAAGATACCAGTCACCTAAGATCAGGGCCCCATCCTTATGACTTAAGTTGTGTTTTGGACATCTAAAAATTAAGATGCGTATTTGATAGTTATTTGGTGATTTGGAATAAGCAGTTAGATGAATATTCAATTTGTGGTATATTGATTCACAACTAACTTTCATAAAAGCATTCATTTTAGGAGGGTTACTTATTACTTAGTTTTTACTTGAAATTACTGGGAGGACTGAAGAACCAGAATTTAGCCTAAGTAATGAAGAAAATCTCCCACAAACACCCCAAATCAGAACTGGCTCTGAGAAGAAAACTGCTAAATACATTTCAGAATGATATTACCACCAGCTGTTCTTGAATTACCAATATTTCAGTTTCTATGCTGTCAGGAGACCAGCCAGCCTCCTGGTGACCTGTTGATTATATTGGGCACTTAACTTTAACATTAACAACAGAATAGATTGTCAAGTGAGAAAGAAAATATATCAAGCAGTGTACAAGTCGAAGCTTGGTGATGATCGATGGTGTTGTCAGGGAGCTTGATGCTCCGGGTGGTGCTGTACGTTTAAGCTTCTCCAGTGAAATGGCCGTTATTTCTGTCTGCCCAGCATCCTATTTCTCCTTCTTCTAGTAATAGTATCTCAGTGTTTTTTGTTGAAATGTCTCTCCTCCACTTCTATGGTGTTTGAGGTTTGATAGAGCTGAAGTCATCTTTGGGTTCCAGCACTGGGAATGTGATACTGATATAGACATGCAATGTCTTCCATCTTTTTGGCCAAGAATGGCGAATGGGTCATACTGAAGAAATCTGAGTCAGTCCTAAGACATTAGAAAATATTGTGGGGAAAAAATGTTTTGGTTTTTTTTTTTGATAGGATTACCAAAAGAATAAGATGTAGTTCCAGAACTTTTGGCAGCCATCTTACTAGTAATAGGGGAGGGCTGGCTCGAGAATGGAATCGACACAGAAGAAAGCACAGCCAAGCAAAGGAGAGAGGGAGACTGAGTCCTGGTGCCTTTTTTTTTTTTATCCCCCATATCCAGCAATCCATGAAGCCAGACTAACACTGGATTTTTAAATTCTGTATGCCAACACTTTTTCCCTTTTAAATTTAAGCCAGGTGAGTTGAGTTCCTATTTTTTGAAACAGAAAAGATCCTGAATAGTACAGGTCCTTTCCAATAAAACAAAACTTGATTATATGATCCTGTAGTCTATAAATCTAGCTTGGCATATTTCTAGTAACTTCTAGTAAATTTCTAGCATTTCTAGTAATACTTTGTTGGTATTTAGATGCAGTTACTTGTTATAGATTATAAAACTTTGTTTCCTTAAAAAATGGTATTTCATAATGACATAGACAGGTCTTTCTCCTGTTTCATTTGAATTAATGAGGTTTTATTGCATAATATGCACTTTATCTTAACCTGGTGATCCTCAACCAGGAGCTCCTAAAAGTAGCAATGAAGCCATATGTGTTATTTTCAATATTTTTAAATTGATGAATATTATGATTTACCTGAGCTAAAGTTACACAGACTTAATAAATGCATTTTGCTTAATATTAAAATATTTTAAAATATGAAGCCCATGACTAACTTTTAAAAACAGATTTTTAAAAAAGCAATTGTTGAAAGGTATTTTTTAAAAAAATTCAAAACAGTGGCAAATGTTGGGGACTCAACGGATGCTATATTAATTGAAATTCTTGATTTCTAACAGCTCTGGCCAGAGCTAAGAAGAAAATAAGTTGATTAAAAGGATATTGAGTAGTTTACAGATACATTGGGAGAGTTAGCCCAATATCAGGCTAAGAATCAAAAGGAAAAACTCTAAACTAAGTCTTGGTCTTGTTTTTCATGAGGAAATAATTGTTGTCATTGCAACAGTCACACACACACACACACACACACACACACACACACACACACACACGGCTCCCATTCTTGGTTTCTTGCATCACTAACTTCTTGGTCCAAGTTCAGCTCTGAACTGAAGTCTCATGAGAATGCTTTGTCTTCAAGGGAAACTCCTGAGTATCTAGAATGCTCTGTCTCTGTAGCAATAGACCCTTTTTGCCCCTCACCTACACTCCTAAGTAGAGAATTCCCCAAATATAGAAAGGAGCTTGGTTGCTATATAACCAAAATGAATCACAAATGTCCAAACCTTTGGCAGCCCAACATCAACTTACAAGTTTTTCTCCACACTTAAAATTCCAGAAAAAAATGCTCCCACTTAACCTAAAGTAACTGTTCTTCCTCATATAAAGGGAACAAGCTGACGTCTCATTCAAATTGAACTCCAGACTTTTTGGAAGATGTCCAATTCTCTTGGAGTTGTGCCACAGTCTTATCTCAATATTCTGTAAACTATGTACTAATATATAAGTTAACCAGCATTAAAATACACTATATAAATTATAGGAGAAATTGAGGAAAAGTGTAGGAAAACCTGATAAAATATATAAACATACACATGAAAAAAAATATGGGTAGACACTACAGTCCTTTTTTCTGCACGTCATCTTTGGTGCTGTATTTGTGTTGTTGACTTGCCTCCTCTACTGTAAATTTCATGTTTATTTAGCCAGGGGTTTACCTATATCTTTATTCCCGAGAAAGTTGACTGTTGGCCATCTTTTCCTGTATTGAGTTATTGTTATAGTAGTTGTGGAGAGAATGCAGATTGAGCGAGCTATATGTAGGGTGGCCAAATAACTTATTACCCAAACTGAAACATTTTTGAGAGTGACAGAGGGTGCTATTAATAATTATGCTGGAATAACAGGTGAAAACTAGGACCATCCCAGGCAAAAGAGATATATTGTTACCCTAGACAAATGTGTACCTGTTTTGTGGTTCATTGTTTTCCATTGGAAAGCTATGGGCAAGAATTTTGATAATGGAAGTTGGGGGTAGGAGCTTTTTTGCATTTGCCGTGTTAAGTATGTGCCTTAAATAATAAACGAACTTCAGGATTCAGATTTAGTTCAAACAAAATACACATCTGTAATCTACACATCCAGAAATTATGCATCAGCTAATCATTTGAGAGCATCAGGATTAGACTATAACATTAATCAGGTCTTAAATAGGCTAGGAAAAGTACAAGTTGTTTTGAGACACTGCAACCTCTCTCTAATCCCATTGCTAATCATGAACGCAATGCAAATGTTTTTGTTTTCTTCTTGACTCGGGTCACATTCCATTGTGGGATGATGTAAGAGTTTTAACCAAGCAGTAGAATAGTAATGAGCAATTTGGGAGATTCAGTTCTAAAACCTTGCTTTTGGTCTCACACAACTAGCACTTGGAATTTAAGAACGTGGAACTATTTGATTTGCAAGGTTAATTGTACACTTGTTTACATATTTTCTAAGCAGTTAAACTGGAAAAGCGAAGAGTAGGTTATGGTCCAGTTGTCCAAGAAAAAGAAATAAGCCCTTGAGTCTTCTAGTATTTTTCTTACCACACTGAAATATATAAGCTTGGCCACCGAAGTGCCCTCCTCTGCAAACAACTGAGAACTCTTGACTTTTGCTTATAGCCCGTAGTTTCCACCTTGGCTGCACATTAGAATTACCTGGAAGGGTTTTATAGAAAACCTAATGCACAGGCCACACCTCAGATCAATTAAATTACTATCTCTGGTACTAGAACCCAAGTTATTAGTATTTTTAAAGTAGTACAGATAATTTCAGTGTGCAGACAAGTTCAAGACCCACTACTACAGAGTCAGCTCCATTTCCACCTCTGGAATCATTTAAGGGCTGATTTGAGGAGTTCTAGCTTAGTGCTCCGAGGAGTCTGGAGGAGTCAAAATCAGGTTATAAAGCCAGTGTGACCTACTAGTTCCAGTAACTAATCTGCTAGCATTGCAGGCTGAAGTAAGAAAAAAGAGGGATAATTAGCTTTGGACTTCAGTAGGCTTTACTTTTAAACCCAGACCGGGTACTTAAATTAGCTGTATAGTCTTTTGTTACTTATTCTCACTGAGCCTCAGCTTCTTTATCTGTAAAATGGACCAATAACACCTGTCGCTGAGTTGCTACTGTTGCTTGCTTTGTTAATGAAACAAAACCTCCTGCCCCATTACCCTAGGTTTGGAAACTTCCATTGCTAGACACATCTAGAGTTCTGTCTTGATAACCTTGTATTCCAGGACTTGGCCTCTGCCGCATTCGTGTAGATGCCTTCACAATGATTGTCTCTCTTTGACCTCAGTCTGTTTCCTGCTGACAGATTGTCCTGATTTGTTTCATGGTTCCTGCCACCTGACCACTGGCACATTCCAGAACTTCTTTGTGGATATCACTGAAACCTGTTGCCTCTAAGTTCACATACTGGGCACCAAGTTCCATCGGCCTGACTAGAAATCCTCTTAGTATTTCTAATTGGGCTATCACCCCAAATTCTGCCCCAACCCTAGAGAATGTATTGGGTTTACTCATAAATCAGTATTTGTAGAACATTTACTGAAATTCAAGAACTCTGGCTCTGCACTCGGACAATTAATAGTAGGGGAAGATGAACAATAAAAAGTACAATAAGTACAGCGACAGAAACAGTTCTAGGCCTTGATCATCCCCATGTCTTCTTTTCTCATCAGAGCTTAATGCTTTTAGATTCATTTATGTCACAAAATAGAATCACTGTTTAAAATATATTTTAATTTTTTTGGTGGGGGGGTGGAGGAATGGCAAGGTAAATGGTTACTGACTACATGATTAGAAAGGTTTGGATCACTGATTCTGTTTTGATAATTTTTCAAATTTAATTTTGTACTCCTTGGCATAGTACAAGTATGCCTTCAATCCTATTTTGGGATCAGCTTTGTGAATCTAAAGTCGACTCCATGCTTTTCCTTAGGAACGATTTTGTATGTTGTGTGGATGAAGTAAGCCTCTAGCTCTCTAAAAACTAACTAATTTGGCTCCTTCTGTCAATATCTATAAAGACTTTACAGGTATGTGAATGAAAAGTCTCAAAAAGGATTTTGTGACTTTTCAACTGTCAACATTATGGAGCAATGTAAGGATGTTAACTAAGCTGCCTTTTACTATCTTCCCTTGACGCTGCTTATTCGTCCTGACTCCCTTCTGTGTCTTTCTAATTATCTTTGTGCTTTCTGTGGCTGCCAACTCCTTTATCAGAGGAATGAAAAGGACTGATTCCACCAGAGGCAACTGAGAAGTTATATATGGCTCATAGGGGTGACGATGATGATGATTGTTATTCTTTTAGCATTTTACAGAATTCAGAAATAATTAGCTGTCTCCTGGCCACTCTACTCATGACCAATTAACCTCGAAGTTGTCCAGTTTGCTTTGTGGTGATCAGGACTAGCTTAGTAAAAATTACAAAGGAGGAAAAAGTTAGGTTTAGTAAATTTGTCTTCACTATTATGTATCTAGTCTCTTTGTGCTGGTTTTCTAGGGTGCCCTCTGCTGGGCTCCAACTAGGTCTTCCGATTCTAGGCAATGGCCTATGAAACCCATGCTTCACCTCTCATTAAAAATTTACCATTTTATGTCATATGTCATTGGAATTCTATTATTTGTTTTCCAAGCTGACAATCCAGGTAAACTACTCCATATAAATGAGTTAATGTATTTTATTGTGGAAATGGAAAAAGAAAAAGAAAAACAATGCCTCTCCTAGATCGCTTAAGTATGTATTTCTACAGTGATTTTATGGAGATAACAGTTCAACTTAGTGTCTAATCTCTTGGTGACTAATGGTAAGAATGGAGGCCAGGCATACAGGGAAGGCAATGTTCTGAGAAATCAAAGGAAAAAAATATTTTCCAAAAGGCAGGATCTTCTGGCTCCCGCCAAATTAAGCTGTGTGGGTGGCTATCTACTCTACCCCCATGGAGGTAATTTTCACTCTGCCAGCAGGAAAAGAATGAACAACACTGTTTAAGTTTTTTATGAAGAATGCCTTGAGCTCTTTGGATGGTACTATCAAAATCCTAAAAACAAGTAAGTATGTGGCATTGTTTGGCAGATTCATTTGTCCATAAAAATGTATGTAGGGTATACATGCATTGGCATGACCTCTGTTCCCGTATGTACTTTCCTGTCTACTGAAATCAGTTGGGCAATCCCTGTCTCTGTAAGCTCATTTCCTAAGAACTGGTTAGAGCCAGTCTTCCTAAGAGGAACCTATTATAAAACCGGCTCCGGAGGATATTTACTTTGTTGAAGATCTACTGAAAGATATACTTACTTGAAAATGAAATTGCTTTCATTTGCCTCCCACCTGATACTTTAAACTCAGAGGCTCTTGGGGCTCAGTTAGAATTAAAGAGAGGAGATGACATTAATAGGTAGAATTTTCTTCTTTGTCATACCATTTACTTTGTGCATCCACAATTACTATGGGTCTATAGGGAACCTAGGAGATCTATACTGGTTTGATCACATTTCTGTCTTTCCACATCCATCCTGGCAACTCTATATTTTGAGTTTATTTTCTCTCCAACTACAGTGCTATCTAGATACTGCTAATATCTCTATCTTATTACAGCTCTGCATTAAATCTTATCATCAAATGCCATTGTTACCCTGTGACAGTCATCCAAGAACTTTCTGGATGGGCCTGATCTGTATTTTTTTTGTAAGCTTTCTCATTTTTTAAGTTAGTGTTTTCATAGCTGTTGAATTCATGTGTTTTAAGAAGATCAGCTAAATTAATAATATATCATCAAGTTAATAATGTGCCCAAGATTGAGAACTGGAGAACATAGCTCAAATTTTCTGAAGGATCATCTTTTCTCTTAAAATTTAAGTGAATTTTGAATCCTTCTCTTTAACATATCCATGTTTGATGGAAGAAAAAAATAACATTTGAAGTTGCTTCCCAGTTATTAAATTTTCAGTTAAATAAATATTCTAATAAGAAACATCACCTTTATCTTATGGACCTTGATCTAAAATTGTGTATCTCCAGGAATACATGTATTCAAATATGAGAAGCACAAGCTCAGAGGAATAGTGAGAGAGGATCTAGTCAGAGAAGAAGAATGTGTATTAATGGTCAATTGGTAGGTGAGGAGGATTAGCCTGAGTTTCTTCCTGAATGACTGTCACAGGAAATGGCATTTGATGATAAGATTTAATGCATAGTTATAATGAGACAGGGATAATAGCAGTATCTACATAGCACCAGAGTTGGAGAGAAAATAAACTCAAAGTACAGAGTTGTCAAGATGGATATGCAGAAGGCAGAAATGTGATCAAACCAATGCAGATCTCCTGGTTTCCTTATAGACCCATAGTAATTGTGGATGCATGAAATAAATGATATGACAAATAAAGGGGAAAATTCCGCATATTAATTTTTCTATGACAACATCTTCTCTTTCCTTTCTGAAAATTTAAAGTGAATATCCTTTTAATCTTGAAATTTTTATATATTTTTTATCACTAGTGTTTTATATTTGTATCTGGAATACATTTATTCCAGAAGTTAATTTGTCTATAGGTTATTTGAAACTCAGAGCATGAAAGAATTGAACTAGCAGTGAATTTGTTATGCTAGTTCCAAAAATGTGTTTAGCGCATAAGGTACCTGGAATAGATAAGGGACACGGGCCTGAATATCTGCATTTTTTAATAAACACACTTTGACACAAGTGATCTGAATGATACTGTGAAAAACACTATCATAAAAGGTTGCAGACTTGTGATAAGGACAGGAGATCGAGAACACTGGCTGAGAGTCCAGGACAGAGTTGCAAACGGGTTAGAAATATATTAAGTTGACTGTCCAACTGTCCACAATTCCCCTTTCTGCTACCTGGTACCCCTCCGCACATCCAACAAGGGTCATTACTTTGGCAATTAGGCCAAAATTGATGGAATTATGGGTGGACATCTGACCTAAGCTAAGCCAACCAGATATTCTAACTTGAGAGTCTGCAACTGAGGGAGGACACATGAACCAGTTAATATTAACCAGGACACATTAACCCTTGCTGATTATTTGAAATGAAGAGAATTCCAGGGGCTACAAAGAGCTAGGCTTGTCAAGGGACTGGACAGAGGGTCAGGACACATAGGAGAAGAATGAGGAAGACAGAGAGAAGAGATGAGAAACCACATGTTGGGGGAGAGGAGATAAAGCAGAAGAGAGAGGGAGAAATAGTGAGGGGGAAAAAAACCCCCAGAAAACCAGAGGGAGCCTGTCAATTTGCCAGTCCCACCTGTAGTCTGTTTCCTATAACATATTTTTTGTGTCCTTTCAATAAACTTCTTTTTTTCACTTAAGCTAATTTGAATGTGCTCTTGAGTGAGAGGAAGACCAAGAGTTTCAGAGACAAAAAGACATGAGACGTATCTTATTCTCTCTGCTGCCTCCTCCTTCCCTTTCTTTCTTCATTCTCTCTCCTCTCTTTCCTCTTTCTCCAACACTTTGATATCTTTGATGCTCTTACTTTTCCATCTTTAACATGCTTCTCTCCTCCCTTCCAAAGAGGATGAGGATCTCTTTTCCTTTTCCCACCTCTTTGTTTGCCAAGTCTTGACAATTCTGCGCTAGAGATAAATGGCCAGCATGGAGAGGGAAGGAGCAGAGAGACAATCGCAAGACCACATGGAGTAACAACATGACTATTATACTGCAATATAATGTGTTGGTTATATTTATTTAAAATATCCCATTTGTTAAGTACACTGAATTTTAAGCAGCAGTTCAGGCACACTTGATAGTTTATATGTAACAGATAAAAGTGCTTATTACCCCCTTTGAAGTTTAACCTGATGCAATGTTCCCTGGTTCAATCAGCTTCAGTTGCATTAAATGCCTTTGAAAAATTTGATGATCATCATTAAACTGAGAGAGACAGAAAGGCCTAGATATGTTATTAAACTGAAATATAATAGGTCATACATTAAGAGTTATGACTTTATATTACTAAAATCCTCACTACGTTGCAAGGACTGTGCTAAAAATGTTTCAATTTAGTCTTGGGCTATTTTTATGAGGCTGTGGGCTTACTCATTGTAAACTCACCTGATCAAGGCAGACAACATATTTGCCTTAAAAGGACCTTTGGCCGGTTTTCCTCCAGCTTTTGTATGACAACCAGAAAAATGTAGCTTCACATAAACTAACGGAAAAGACAGCATTGATTCTACCTCAGCTCTTTTGCTAACTGGTTAGTGGGAAGAGTTTGAATAAGTCACAATTTCTCTGGGTCTAAATTTTCTCACTTTTATAAAATGTGAAACCCTTTCTTCAAACAAAGCCACCATATGTACTTTTGTGTATAACATAAAAGTAGACTGCCCCAGGTTGGGCTGGGCTGGACTTGGGCTGACATCTCTTGCCTTCCCTTGCCCCATCACTCTACCCAACCCCACCCACCTGCCTCCACTCCTCCAGACTTCCACGAACTCTCAGAGTTTTGCTGAGCACACCTGGAAATCCCCAGACTACATAATCTCCACAATTGCGTCAAGCTCATTAATTCTATGATTCTGCGAGATCTTCAATGAAAACTTCAAAGAAAATATGTCAGTTGGCTCCATTTAGTGTTTGTGGAGGCTCTCTGATAACTGTATGACTAAAAGGATTAGATGATGTAATTAATCAGATTTGTATTGAAGCTGCCACTTTAATAGCTAGATATCACTTTGTATATGTGTTTGTTGAAAGGAGAAAATCTTTCATATATTTGCATTTACATGGAACTGTAGGGAAAAAGAAGGTACTCAGTACTCATAAGAAACAGTTGAAACTGACTTTCCAGTCAAAGCAAAGCATTCTAACTTCATTTACAAATATGCCTCTTCTAAGAACTCAGTAGCAGTTGTTAGGAAGGTAAATTCTTTGTATTACTGTTGTGGTAAGTGGGACCTGTGTACTCGATGCCAGGGCTGCCTTTCATCACATCATACTCTTCAGCCAATAAGGTCTTTTGGAGTCAGAATTCTGCTCTTTAACAAAGACGGTCTAATCTGGACGAGGAGATTCTTTTGAAGCATTACCTCAAACCAAGGACAGATAGGGAGGTTAACACATCTGAGCTTCACCCATACTACTGCTATAGGTCGAACTGTGCTCCTCAAAAATTCATGTGCTGAAGTCCTAACTCCCAGGACCTCAAAATGTAGCCGTATGTGGAAATAGCATCATTG
>NW_011888792.1:9530939-9532727 GCF_000151845.1 Pteropus vampyrus | reverse complement strand
ATTCTAGTTGCAGCTGGAGTGGGCTAATTTTTTAAAATACAAACAAAATCAATTAATTTTTCTGCTAATATCCCTTCTATGACCTGTCATTGCTATTAGGATAAATTTAGACCCGAATTTTATCATGGCTCCTGCTTACCTCCTTAGTGTAGCCAGATTCCAGTTATACTGTTTTTCTCTGGGTCTCTAAGCAAAGAGATTCCTTTGCTTGAAACATATCCCACTCTGCTCCTTCATGCTTTCTCTTAGTTAATTCCAACTCATCCTTCAGAGAGCTGCTTGATAACACTCATTTAGAGTCTTTTCCTAATCCCCTCCAAACCAAACTCTTGATTATGTATAGATCAGTTTTCTGTACTTCTTTCTAGCATTTGTTACAATTCCAATTAAATAAATAAAGATGGATTCAGTTGTTTCATATGTTTCTCCTGCTAAAATCTAAGCTCCACAAAGAGAGGGACTGTATCTATCTTGTTCTCTATAACATTCTCTATATCAAGCATGATATCCTCTACAGTAATTAAAAATATGTTGAATGAATGATCTATGTGTACATGAGGCTAGAATTGATATTAATTTCTTTCCACCTCACCCTTGATATCCCACCCATTACTCTATTATAAGGTAACAATCTCTTTAAACAGAATAAAACATCTTAAGAGTAATTTTAGCCTGTTATGAGTTTTCTTTTAGCCTATCTTATAATTCATATATAAAAATGTTTTCCATATTCCCTGACAAACTTTTATCACTCTTTTGCAATTTGAAAGAAATATCAGGAGCAAGATACTTCATATATTTCTAATTGTTGGAAGGAACCTATTATTTTTAGCTCTTACTTAAAATTATTATAAATGAATATCAGTTGAAATATATAAGTAAATTTAATTATTTAGGTTTTTCTCTGGCCAGTGGTTGTGAATGATATAATTGACTTTACCTTATACTTGAAACAGGTGTGTGATTGTAATTGAACTAATTGAATTTTTGCATTAAAAGCAAATTGTATGTGTGTATGCATGTGTGTGATCAGCTCTCCAAGTTAGTTTATCCTAATTTACTAAGAATTTCTCTTTGCTATAGTTCTCTTATTTTATCAGTTCAGACATAAGATTTGAGATCTTTAAAATTAGAGACAATGAAAAGAACAATTGTACAGAAACAAGAAATTTAGGAATGTGTCAACTTAGCTTTGAAATGAAATAAGCCGTTCTCATGTTCAACAATTCTAATTAATGCAAAAGATATTCTTTAGCATATACATAACCCATTTTCTCAATGTAATTCTTTATCTTTGTAAAAATGAGAATCAAGTAACTACTGTAAAGTAAAGAATACTATGTAATGTTCTTGAGATTGTTTGCAAATTCAGCATTCATAGGGACTATTTGTTTCATGCTAAATTATTTGCCCACGAATTAGCATTGGCAACCAGATGAGTGCAGAATTTTTAAATGCATATGTTAATAATCTTAATGCACAAGACAACAAAGGGCCAGGCTGAGAGCTAAAATCTTTATATCAATTATCTCATCTTACTGTCTTAAACCAACCATTTGCAATGCAGTGGGTCATTTTATTATACTTTCATTAACCTCATTTTCTGAAGCTTAGAGAGATTAAGTAACTTTCCCAAAGTCACACATTTAGTATATGTTAGGGTCAGGAAGCAAACTCAAATTTATCTGATTCCAAAGCTACATTTTTAGTCAATATGCTCTAGTGCTCATATATAAAATCTCTATATTGCCTAGTACTCAGATACATAGGATTTATAATTATGATACT
>NW_011888792.1:9508646-9530359 GCF_000151845.1 Pteropus vampyrus | reverse complement strand
AGAAGTAAGTAGAAAAAAAGAATCATTATGTAGCATCAGGTGAATCAGATTTTATGTTTTAACCTGAAATGTTAACTTTTATTTTCTACAATTAAAAAAAAAAAAGATAAATATTTTCCTGCCTGGCATTTCCAAAGATCCATAGATAAGGTGTTATTTGAGATTTACATATCAGGACCTCTTTAGTAAATCTCATATTACCTGCACATTTTAAAAATTACCAGAGGTACTATTTTTTGTTAGAAATTCTTTTTATACCAAAACAAACAAACACCCTCCAACAACCAACAAACAAAGCTCGGTGGTTGAATGTGTAAGTATAATATTTGAAGTATTTTTATTAGACTTTGATAACTTTTAAAAGCATGTTGAATATTTTTCTCAGGCTATTTTATTTCCTGAAGAACAATCCAGAACTTTTAATTGTTCCAGAGACCTAATTTCCAATTCCTTAATAATCTTTTCTGGTTCTCCTCTGAATCTCTCTAGGTTTTTCGTGGGCTTCTATTTTATAGATTATTGTACTAGTCTGCTCAGTGCTGAGAAGTGTGAAATCTATTACCTTTCATTTACTCATTCATTCAATAGCTATGGGTCAGGCATATGATAGCATTGGTGATAGATTAAAAAAACAAAAAACAAAAACAATGCCTAGCTCTAGCAGAGATTAAATGATTGTTCAGCAAGTCATTTGCTTTTCCTCCAAGGAGTACAGCTTGACTACTTTGCCCAGGCCTCTAATTAGGTGTGGCCATGTGTCTGAGCTCAGTGGCTTATGGGCACAAGTCGCGTATGACACTAGCAGGCCTGACCCATAACACTTCCTTCCACTTTTTCAAAAAGTAAACATGTATTGAAACTGGCTGAGCCACAAGGTAGAATGTGAGACCCTAATTTGTGCTTGGAGTAGAGCCCTCTCTGATAGTTAGGAACATCTGTTTTGGACTTCTTATGAGCAAAAATTAAACCTCTACTCCATTAAGCTACTTAGATGTAGGAGTTTAACTCCTACAATTGCTAGCAGTGCCTGAGTTAATGCACTGCTCTTGAAATAAAATAGGAAAATAGATTTTAAAACCACCATACAGTACAGTGCTTTTGATAATGGTAAAACATGCTCTGATCCAAATACAGAGGATGGCCTGGGGAGTCAGGGATAGAGGAGGTGACATTCTGAACTGAATTCTGAATGGTAGGCAAATGTCAGGAAAGCTAAGCAGTAAAAGAGTGGTCAAGGCAGAATTGTACATATGGGCCCCTCAGTCAAGAAAGAGTAATTTCAAAGGATTAAAAAAAGTTTGGGAAGGGGTAAATGCTGACTTACCCAATGCTGAGACTTGAGTCAAGAGAGCTAACGAGGAGCTAGATAATGAAGCCTCAAGGAATGGATATCTGATAGGTAAAGAATGGGTGGGAAGAGGGCATTCTGGGCAAAACAAAACAACAAAACAACACAAAACCAGAATGCATGGAGCCCAGAGTTAAAGAGCATAGTGATTTCTGAAAATCAAACACAAATTAGCTAAGATGGAATGAGGTAAGAGTAAAAAATAAGATGAGAAGGAAATGAGACTGGTGTGGAAGGTAAGACCCTTGTTCTCTCTACCTTGATTCTGAAGACAATAAAGCTCTACTGAGTTTTAAGCTGGGATGGGATGGAACATATTTTCGCTTTAGAAATACTCCTCTGAAGAGGAAGTCATGTGGAAGACAAATTATTAGGGTTTATGTAGTCTCTTAACAAAGCAGTTTTTTTTCCTCTACCAAAATGTTATTGTGATGAGTTTTGTCATTGAATTCCACTTTATTTCATGATAAGAGATAATTTCAATGCTTATGGATTGTCATCTGGATATACTGAATTAGGAAAAATTGGAAGCAGGGGGACAAATTAGGAGGCTGTCATTGTTGTCCAGAATATTGATGGTGAGAGGCTGAGCTAGTGTGGAGTCAGAGGAAAGAAGGGAATAGTTTGGGAAACAAATTAAACAATTTAAAGAAGTGTGTTAGGTAGAAGCAAATACCAGAGATGTCTTAAGTTCTTTATCTTGGATAAGTAGGAAGATGGTAATGCTACTCACCCAACAAGGGCCCAAGAAAAAGGAAGAAAGGAAATGGGTGTGGGGTGCGGGGGGCGGTGAAGAAAAGTTTGTTTTTTGGAATGCTGATTCTGAGGTTGTTAAGTAGCTAGTCAGACATGAGTGACAGGGGCAACGAAGGAATAGGGACCCAGCCTAGAGACCACTCAACATCCAAATGGTGGTAGAATTCTGGGTACGCACATGCTCACTGGGCAGTTATATAGCAGCCAGGTGTCAATCAAAATGACCTGACTTGCCAATCATCTAGGAATGCCTTTAGAACCACCCCATTATGGCCCAAATATAATGCAGACGTTCCCATTTCTGGGTCCTTTTGTTGCCTTTTTGTGGCCCTTTTTGTGTTGGTTATTGTGGTTGTTGTTAACAGCATTCTGTTACAGCTCTTCACTGAGACCATGTGTCTCCTTGGGGGCATGCTTTATCTTTCTAAAATATACTTTTAATAAATCTTTTCTAAATCTCACTGACCTGTGTTTTTTCACTGTGTCAATGAGAAAGAACCAAGGGAAAATGCTATCATTTGAAAAAATACAGGTTTAGACTCGCAAAGATCAGGAAAAGGCGAGGATAAATTGTGGAGGGACATCAGTATATAGAGGTCACAGTAGAAGGCTGAATGAAAGCAAGAGAAATTGTCCAAGATAAATAAAAATTGTCCAGGGTGAAAAAAAAGGGGATCAAGTATAGAAGCTTAGGGGTCACTTTCATTTCCGTACCCAACTAAGTGAAAGGAAAGAGACTAAACATGTAGAAGGAAAGTAACTCTGAAACAAGGCTCAGTGTCCAGAGCAGAACAGTCATAACAGGCAATCAATTTAAACCAAACTTTATTATTATTCTTTTTAGATTAATTATTTTTTTTATGATGACATTGGTTAACAAAATCCAATACGTTTCAGCTGTACATTTTAACATTAAGACATATATATTTACACTGTGTGCTCACCTCCTATAATTAGATTTCTTTCTGTTACCACATATTTGACCCCCTTACCCCGTATACCTCCCCTCTCCCCGCTCCCTTAAACCAAACTTTAAGCACTGTAACACTGAAGACCAGACAAGGCTTTATATTTGCTAATACAGAAATCCTTGGAAACATTTTGGGGAAAAGATTAGTAGAATGGAGGAATGGAAAGCCAGATTATGTGAATGAGGAGACATCAAATAGATGTGGAAGCATCAAATGTCACTATTCTTTCTAGAAATTTTGCAGACTGGCTGGAGATTGAAAGAAATGCAGGAGATGGGAATGATTATCTTAGGAAGAAGAAACATTTGAAAATGTTTATAAGATTGGGGATGGTTGTAATGAAGGGGAAAGCACTGAAGATGAAAAAGCCCGGGGATAAGAGAAAAACTCCTAAATGAGCCATGAAGTACATATTAGGCCTCTTTTTTTCCATTGCTCAGGATCACTTTGGCAGCTTCTAGTACTTTGGCTCTGAAATACAACAATTTCTAACCAATAGCTCTACAGAGAAAGTTCCTTCTGCCCTAACCATCCTGTGATCTTTAGAGCCAATAGGACCACTAGACTAAAATTTAAAGCAGGGAAATATGCACCAGAAAGAAAGGTATAAGCTCAAAATATGCATTAAACACGATTTATTGGATATACCTCACTCATCTGAAAATGAATATAACTTCAACAATTTGAAGGTAAATGAGCTTAATGTGGAGAAATTAACGTTTTGAAGGCCAAATATCAGTGTTTTTTTTTTTTCTGTTTTAATTCCAATCCCAAAGGATATGTATTTGAGATATCAACTAAGTATATTTTTATTTGTTTTTGTTGTTGTTGTTTTGTGAAGAATATAAGCAATTTCTCATGGGAAGAACAATTTTTGGACTATCTGTTGCTTCATTCCTACTTTTCAAATGATTCTCTAAGAATCTTATTATTATAATTCATAATTTAAAAAAATATGTGTTTTTCAATACTACTGACTTTCTGTATCAGTTCAGTCAAGTCAATAAAAAAACTTTTTCTATTTTGTCTCCACTTTTCTATGTTTAAAACAGGTTATCTGCTACTTACCTGTTTTGCTAAAGCACTTAATAAGATGGTTTCATTTTAGTTTTGAATTCTTCATAGAATGAGAGGTGACAAAGGGATCTAGAGTCAGAGAATTCAAGTTTGAGTTCAAACTCTATCCTACACTAAATGTCAACAGAATTTCTATTTTTTATCATAAGAATAATAAACTTCCTTACTGAACTATTGTGAGACAATATCTACAAAAGAGTGTATACAAATATAAGTTAATTTGAACTTCTACATTTCTAAAAAAAAAAAAAGTAATGTGATAATACCCTCAATAGACATGAAATAACCTAATTTCTACAGGTAATATACATTTTATTAGGAAAATGACGAAAATCAACCAGCAAAATTGAGTTTCAAAAAAAGTTCTTTTGAAATTCTTTGTGGAGAATTGCCGATATCTGAGCACAGATAAGCAAATTATGATTTGGACAAATAGCCTCCATCCTTCAGAGTGAAATATTGACACTAGTGATATTTTAAAGCATTAAGATAAAAACTGGAACCAATGATCCAAAGAAATTATCTTTCTTTGTGACTTGGCTTTTTATACTTTTATATATTTTTTACATAACAATATATAACTTTCGGATTGCCTATATTCCTTATTTTTGCCCATATAAACTCAACAGTTGACTATATTATACCTACTGCCCTAGAATTGATTTAAACTTTGATCTTTAAACAATGTATATATACCTAATCTCATCTATTTATTTTCTACTTATTATCTATTTTTTTCTTACACAGCCTGGACTTTGGGTTTTTATTTTCTCAGAGGGTAAGGCAACATCCATGTCATAAGCAGTTTGATATGTATTATAGAGCCTTCCTAAATATCTTTTGATCAAATTCATTTATTGTTAGAAATGTTCACATGACTCAGTTAATAATGATTCTGATTATTATAAATTATGACAGTGCATAGGACATGTCTCCAGGTTTATATGTTTAGAGACAATTCATTCTAAAACTAAAATGAGCACTTACTGATACTCCCAATATTAGGCTTTCCTATACTTACTGTATGATGTACTTTTTAAATAACAAAACAAAACAACAACAACAAAAATCCATAGACTTTTACATATTCCAAAGCTTGCTCAATTTTCCCAGGAAAAAAACTGTTGGATTTTTAGTGGAGCCATAATTAGTGTACTTCATCTTTTCCAATCCATCATGCACATTATAGTCATGTTCATCTTCCTGACTTGGTCTACTTGCTATCTCTTCCAAAGGGGTCCTTCATACCATGTTCGTGTGAAAGGGCATAAGTGGAAGACAGTGGGCTTGGTTTATCAGCTTTGAAAGTGCTAGCATCCAAACATGACTGAATCCTAACAGGAATACTTTCTTAGAATCACTTAGCTATTTACTGTTTATGTTTTTTTGTTGTTGTTGTTATACTTGGGGCTATGCCTTTGACCACACTTGAAGATTCCTCAGATAAGTCCCACTCACGCTGGTCTTCCCCTATTTTGAATTTCTTTAAAAGAACCACTGTTATTTAACGGTTTTTCCTGTTAACTATTTTATCCTTGCCTGTTACATAATCTCCTTGAATGTAGCTTATACTTTTTGGCGTTTCCCACAATTTTCAGCTTGCTGCCTTGTACATATACTCATTAATACATAATACATTTAACTATAAGCATTTAACTGAGTTCTCCTGCCCAAGCCTTAAGATTATTACTACTTGAGCATGTTAAGATTACGACTACTTGATTAGACAGGCCAAACTACAAGGTACGGTGCTTGAATACAAAATTTAGAGGGGCAGCCAGAAGACAGTCTATATTAGTCAGGATTACCAATGCTAGTAGGTATACAGGCAGACTCCTAAAATCTCAGTGGTTTAATACAAGTTTAATACAGCAAAGAAAAAAATATTTCTCCCTCACTTTCTGATCTGATATAGTTATGGTGACTTCTCTTATCATGTAGTCACAATTGTATCAGTGCCTCCAAGGGGCACTATGGTCTCTGGTCTTCTAGGCCTAACCTTGAGATTTAGCAACTTTCCTATTTTAGCTCCTTTAGAACTGAGCAGCATTAGGAGAGGGCATTGGTCATTCTCTATCTCAGTGGATTCCCTGAGCAAAAGGTTAGGGAGACAACAGAGACACAGTGGTGTGGGGGTACAGTCATGGTTTCATGACTGTTATATCTGGGCTCTCCATTTTAGGGATCCTTCAGGTTTTGTAGAGATTGTGCCAAGAGAGCAAAGGCTGGGGTAGCACTGTAGATTTGGGGCTACTTGTTGGCTTCTCAACTACTCCAGACCTAGGATCAGGTGGCCAATGAATCTTGGCTGCAGGTTTGATCTCACTCTTGAGGTCAAGGGGGCCGCTTTGCCTCAACCCTGGGAAATAGATTAGAAATTGGTCATGATTTCACTTAATATGGCAGGGGAAGATGCTTTCCTTCAGTGATCCGGATTGAGAAATGAGACTGGATAGGTTAAAACATCCAATTAAAGATGAGATGTTTTTCAGGCTTCTGCACTCCTCAGAAAGGAAAGTAGAGACTGAATGCACTGCTGTGAAACAAGTATCCGAGGAATGGTCTAGAATAGTAATATATCTATGCCTCACTGTAGCTTCATTGCAGCCTGTTCCCCAAAGTACTGTCACAAAATTAGACAGGATAAGTCAGCACACATGTAATTTTGCTTTGTTAAGAAATTTAAATAATTTAACATTAACTTATTTGATTTTCAGTTTGATTTAGACCCATTCTGTTTTGTTGTTGTCGTTTTGTTTTGTTTTTTAAAAAGTACATCATACAGTAAGTATAGGAAAGCCTAATATTGGGAGTATCAGTAAGAGCTCATTTTAGTCCAGCATAGGGATAGGCAGCTGGCACATGTCTATGCAATCGCTCTCTAGGCAGTAGTAATCATCAGAATACTACCTTTCATTCATGGTAGTTGTCTCTGAGGAGCTCCAGCATCAGAATTCTGTTTGGCAGTAGAAATACAGCCTCTTAATGCGCTCAGTGCATTGAGAAACCATTGAAACATAACCATGACGATGGGTAACCATTTTATGACATGGCTATTGCATTATCTCTATTGTAATGGCATATCATTGTCTACCACTCATCAATAGACTTTTATGGCTTGGAGTGATCTAATAAATAGCAGCAGATGGAGTTTTGAGACTCCTTGGAGAACTGACTAATCATACAACCTGTGGAATTGCTCTCTTTACATTTATGACTTGGCCTCTTTCAGAGGCACAAAATGTGTATGACAGGGAGACTGACAGAAGGAAAACTAGCTGCCAGAGCTTAGAAGCTGTTCTTTTGTCTGTCCTGTTCAGGAGCTGAATCTTATTCAAAACCGTAGTCATTTCACTTTCCTATGCCAAGCAAACTCGCTACTTCTGCTCACGTTGAAAAGTAGAACTCTGTGCAGTGCCCAGATTAGCTAACTCAGTAAGGGGATATTTCTGGCCTCTATCTCCCTCCACAGATCATTTTTTGCTTTCTGACTATATCAGTCTGCTCAGCCTGCCATGACAAACACCATAGAGTCGGCTTAAACAACAGAAATTTATTTTCTCACAGTTTTGGAGGCTGGTAGTCTGAGATCAGGGTTCCAGCACAATTAGGTTCCTGGTGAGGACTCTCTATTCCTGGCTTAGAGATGGTTGCCATGGCTGTGTCCATGGCAGAAAGAGAGGGGGAGGGGATGGGAGGAGATAGAGAGAGGCAAGGAGAGACAGAGAGAGACAGAGAGTAAGCTATCTCTGATGTCTATTCTTATGTCTTTAATTTCTAATTCTCAATTCTTTTAAGGGCCCTACCCTTCTGACCTCATCTAAACCTAATTACCCCCCCAAAAGGCCATCTCCAAATACCATCATAATGGAGGTTAGGGCTTCAACATATAAATTTTGAGTAAGACACAATTCGGCCCATTGCACTGACATACAAAAAGCAGTACTCTAGTAGTTTCTTGGTGAATCTCGTGTTCCTTAGTAGACCCTATAATCTACTCCCAACAGAGATAGATTTTTGAAAAATGTAAATCAGATAACATCATTCCTCTGTTCAAAATCCTCCAATCACTTCCCATCACACTTAGAAAAAGTATTTTATGAACTACAATGTCCCATATTACTCACACCCCTCTTCCTTCTTCCAGTCCCTTCTTGGTTCACTTACCTCTTGCCATACCAAGTCTCTGCTACTCCTCAGTGACATCATGCTCAAGTCTCCTTCAGGGACTTTGCAATTGCTATCTCCTTATCTGGAGCACACTTTTCCAGATTTTTGTTTGGCTTGTTTTCTGTCTTCATTTTCACCTTAATTGTCACCTTCTTGAGGCACTCCTTTTTCTCCAGTTCTCTCTAACTGTATATTCTGATTAATATAAGTACTGTATCTTCAGAGGACTTCAAATATGAAAGTTCATTTTTTTTCCTCTTTATATTCTCAGTGACTAGAAGAGTGTCTGATATACGGTAGGTAGTAATTAGTGTTTATCAATGACTCCTACATTTATATTGTCATCCTAGTTCTCTCTTCTGATTTTTAGGCCTGTATCTATCATCAACTGCTTATCTGATGTTCCCAGTTGACTATTTCATAGACATCTCATATTAAAGTTTTCAAAATTTATTAATCCATCCCATGAAACTTGTATCTCCTCCTGTGTCCCCTTCATATAGTGGTATGAGCAAACTCTGGGAGTCATCTTTAATTTTTCCTTTTTCTTCACCTCCTTCCATCTAGTCAACAACCAGTCCTATTGTTCTATCTCTAAAACACATTATGACTCTGTTCTCTTTGCTTCATTTCTACCACTGTCACCTTTGTCTAAAACACCATCTATCTCTTGCCTGGAGCACAGCATCTTCTAACAGGTTTTCTCAATTTCATTCTGGGCACATATCTCTCATCTATTTTCTAAGCAGTAGTCAGAGTGATGCTGAGTATTTTAATAGCAATAATGAATGTGTATTGAGTTCTACTTTATGCTACTCTGTTGACACTTGAAGATGAACAAATCAAACATGAGTTTCGACTCCTCTGGAGATTAAAAATTCAGATCTGTTCATGTAACTACCCAATATAAAATCTTTAAAAATTAATTCTCATTGCCCTTAGAATAAAAGCCAATATCCTCATTTGGCCACCAGGCCCTGTGTGATCTGGCACTACAGATCTGTTCTCAGCTTGTGTGGCTTTGCTCCCACTTCTCTGATCCTGGTAGCAATGACCTCACAGTCCTTCGAAACCACGACCTGCTTTATCTCTTCAGAGTTTTCATATAAGAGCTTTCTTGTCTGGGAAGGTATTTCCTTCATTCTTGTCTAAGTAATCCCTGCTTCTTTTAGGCCTTGACTAAAATCTCACACTTCAAAGATGCCTCCTGTAAAATACCTAAGTAAAACCGAGTCCCCCCAATACATCCTCTTCAGAGCAATTACATTTGGCTTTATCATTGTTGGTAATTACGGATTTATCTGTAACTGCCCAAGAGCTGCCTCTGCCATTATATTGTAAGCTCCATGAGTTCAGAAATCGTGGTCTGTTTTTTTAACTGCCATATCTTCAAGGGCTGAGCTGAGTATCAAGTATACTTTGGGCATTCAATAAACATTTATTATTGTAGCAAAAATCAGTGGAACACCCTCCAAAGTACCTAATTCTGGTCTCTCGAATATTCTAAATTGACACTCACCAACAGGTTACTGCGAAATGTACAAAATGCCAAGTAACTGAGAAAAGGGAAGCAGTGTTTTAACCATGGCTTTTATCGAAACTATTTAGTTTTCTGTTCAAGAACAAAAGTTTTCTGTAAATAGTATACAAGAATTATGTTTTCTGGTAAGGAACTTACTTCTATTTAATAATTACTTGTTTTTCAACTGTGCCTTTTAAACCTAATTCTTATGATAAACTGCCAATTTATCAATGGAAGTGTTGAGATTTCATTGTCAAAGTGAAGTGCTGCTACACAAAGAAGTGCAAAGACACATGTGTTCTGTTCAGTGATTCAGTTATTTTTAGCCAGAACTACTTTGCCATATTTAACATAGATTTGAGATAGATTTAAAAATTTTTTTAAATTACAGTTGGCACACAATATTATATTAGTTTCAGGTGTATCATATAGTGATTAGATATTTATAATTTATGAAGTGAATACCCAAATAAGTTTAGTATCCATCTGACACCATACATAGTTATTACAATATTATTGACTATATTTCTTCTGCTGTAGTTTATATCACCATGATTATTTTTATAACTGGCAATTTGTACTTCTTAATTCCTTTCACCTTTTTCACCTTTTTTACCAATGCCTAACTCTCCTCCCATCTGGGGACCATAAATTTGTTCTCAGTATCTATGAGATTGCTTCTGCTTTGTTTTTTTATTTTATTTTATTTTGTTTTTTAAATTCTACATATAAGTGAAATCATATGGTATTTGTCTTTCTCTGTCTGACTTATTTTACTAAGCATAATACCCTTGAGGTTCATCCATGTTGTCTCATTGACATAGATTTTTAAAGTCCAAAACACTATTTTGTTTTAACAACAACAGTTATTATTATTACTAACAACCACAAAAAGCCGCACCTCTAAATTCAAGTGTTTTTAATCAAAATACTAAGGACAAAGCAGCCAATCATAATAGAAGACTGGGACCAAGTCTGAGGCTATTAGTTATAACTGATCAAGTTGAGGGTCAAAACCAAGACATCCCAACCTAGCTCAAATGCTACAGGGGGTCCATGGGCTAAGAATGATTTTGTATACTTAAAGGGTTGAAAGGCAATCAGTAGAAAATATTCCATGATGTGTAAATATTGTATGAAATACATATTTTATACCATGTCCATTTATTTACATATTGTCTATTTTCACACTATAACAGCAGAGGTAAGTAGTTGCAATTGCAACTTTCAAAGTTTTTTACTGTAATCCTTAGTAATATATTTTACATTGAGAACTGTATATCCACAGATACATAGCTGAAAAGTTTCACAAAACAATATTTACACTATTATTATGTGTTCTCCATTGTTATGCTCAATTCTACTTCATTTAAACAATATTTGTAATGTTATTTCTGATTGTGACCCATTAATGATTGCTACTCATAGTTTGAAAAATATTTCATTTGGGTTTGTTTTTTCAGTCTTGTTTGCATAATAAATCACCTAGAAAGTTCTTTAAAAAATACTAGGCCCCAATCTAAACCAGTCAAATCAAAATTACTGGGCACTTGGATATAGGTCTTAAAAATATAGCAAACAAATAGCTTCTCAGTTTGATCTTACTGAGGAGCCTTGGTTGAGAACAGATCCCTGTGCTACTCAAAGTCGGGTCTTCTGACTAGCGGCATCGACACTGGGAGTTTGTTAGAAATGCAGAAATCTCAGGACTGACTAAGACCTACTGACTCAGATTCTCTTATTAACAAGATCTCCAGGCAATTTACATGTACATTAAAGTGTGAGAAGCACTCATCTAAACCAAGAAAAGGTTTGATTAAGCACTGCAGCATTAGGTTACACTCTCCAATGTCAGGGAAAGGAAAATGAACATATTTGCCTATGGTTAGTATTGCAAAGGCAAAATGTAAAATGGCAAATAAAATATATCTGGAGTGGAAAGCTTTTTCATGTGTGGGAGTTTCTACCTGTAGCAGGCCATCCAGCTCCAAAAAAGAGGAGTCCGAGCTGGATTCCAAGAACATAACTGGAATGAATTTGTTGTGCCAAACCCAACCAGACATCTAAGCTGGGTCCAAGTGCATTCTAGTCCTGTACTCCCTCGTTCCTGCTGCTGCTGCTGCTGCTGCAGTGGGACCCACTACACAGCTTTCCCTAATCTCAATCTTTGCACCTGGGCCAGAACCAGATTGACTTCTAGGAATTAAAGTATAGGCTCTGCTACTATTTGATCGGAAGCATCCGGGTTCTAGAAACCAAAGCTCTCTGGTGCATCTCACCCCAGTGAGATCAAAGGCAGTTTGAGTTTTCTCTGGGTTGCTGAATCTGAGGCTTCCCAGGGACACAGTGAGTCACAGAGGAGCCACGGAGGGGCGAGGTCTCCAGCAACCTACACAAACTCCTTGGCAACTGGAACCTTGGACGGAAAGTTTTCCCTCTGTAATTTCCTCAGGCCTCTTCCACAGTTTAAACTATTTGTGTTCTCACAGCATTTCCAAATGCTGGTTTTACCCTCCACTGACCTGAGCAATTCTATTCGGTGCCGTTGTTAACTTTTTAAGTGCTGGTAAGAGACCACAACATTTAGATTTTTGCTTTTTGTTTTGTTTTGGTGGGGGGAGAGGTTGTGAGTAGAGGCACTGGCTTTGGAAGCAGGCATTGATAGAAATTTAATCAAACAACACTAGCTCTAGACATGAAAATTAGAAGACACCTCTTCTTTTCTTTACAGCTCTCTTCCAAAACAATAAACAATAAGAAAACAAACATTATAAAAGCAGACTACATCTTAATTTTCTGAGAGAAGTTTTCATAACTTCTGTGACTAGATGTCATTGCTCTCATTCCCGCTGGTGAATCCGCTTCACTTGGGAACTTGGTAGAAATGTACATTCTTGGACCTCACCCCAGACCTACTGAATCAAACTCTGGGGCTGGGGTCCAGCCCTCCAGGTTATTCTGAAGCATGCTCAAATTGAGGACTTCTGTTCTAGGAAATAACCGAATTCACACCAGCTCTAATTTATACTGATCTCAAAGATGTATTGACCTGTTTTAAAAACCAGCTAGTTACTAACCCACACTATCTTTGAAAAACAGTTAAATTTATGAAAGAGGAGTCTTATTCTGAGCATAGATAAAAATTGACTTTTTAGGGGCACCACAACACTTTTCCAGTAAGAGCTTAAAAAACTGTATAAACATGACCAAGCCTCGTTAAGCCTCACTTACCTAGTAGGTTGGTCCTCTCTTGTTGAAGATGATGTACTCCAACAAGCATGAATCTGTCAGAAAGAAGAGAACACATTGTTCTCATTTTACAGTTGAATTAAATCTTTGTCAATAAAATAAATTCATGTCTATGTGGAAAGAATTAAAATGCCTCCAAACAAGGCAAGTTCACCTGTGAAGATTCAGTGAGCAAAAAGAAACTGCTGTTCCCATAACTGGTGCTTTAAAAAGGCTGAAAGATAAGCTAACAAGCATACAAATATGAAGACACATGCAGGGGTTCTAGAAGTTCCTTACGGTACCCTTACCTTATGCAGCCATGTCAATGACACAGAAAGGGAAGCTAGTATTTGGATGCTAATACAGGGGAGACAAGTAGGTAAATCTAATTTTATATATGTAGGATAAACATAAACTATTATTTAAGCCAAGACACCTTTAAGCGAAAGGGGACACTACTAACAATCCTCATATTTCAACCTGGAGGATCCATGTGCAGCACATCCTCTCCATTCCTTGCGGGTGCTATGACATTTTTCCCCCAAGTTGACCATTGCTCTAATCTCGGAATTTCCCAATTTTAAAACTCCAGTTTTTTCCCCTTTCGCAACCTTGTATTGGTCATTTATTTCTACTTCACATAGGTCCAAAGAATTTGAGAAAGCTTAAAAAATGCGTACAGCAGGGAAAAAAAATACACAATATCCTGTTAAATAAAATTAAAAGTATAGCCAAATGAGCCCTCTTAAAATCTAGAGTTTTCAAACTAATTTTTCCTATGAGTGTATTCCCAATAAAATTTTATTCCCAATAAAATTATGCATCTTTCTTTCATCTATTTATCTTCTACCTATCTATATATCTATATAAAAATTAGGCAGGCAAAAGACACATGGGGTCTGAGTTAGATTATAATTTAGTTTATACCATCTGATAATCAACAGTAAATTGCTGATATATCCAGGTATTCAAAGTTCTTCTAAAAGGTGAATCCATAGCTTTGCTAAAAGTTAGATAATTTTCAGGAAAACTAACACTTTATATCCCAAAAGTTTGAAATTGTTCAAAATAAAAGTAAATGTCTTTGAATAAATGTTGAAAGAGTAGGAAGGGCTACAGGTATTTTTAAATAATCTCTTGGAGGGTTCACAGAAATTTAAATATGTGGAAAACCTGAATCTCAGTTTCACAGAAGCAAAATATATGATGAAGTTCAAAACAGATTAGTTGGGACTTAAAATGTAGGATTATTTTTCAAGTGGAACAAATCTACTTCACAATAAAGAAAGTGAACGATATCCTTGCCACACTTTGATGTAAAATATAAGGAACAGAGAAAAACTGTTCCAAATACTTATGAGTGGGTTGGACACATGTCCTGTTTTGCCCTGGCAAGTCCATGTTTATATCTATTATCCTGGTATGATTGTTAGTAGTGTCCCCTTTCGCTTAAAGGTGTCTTGGCTTAAATAATAGTTTATGTTTATCCTACATATGTAAAATTAGATGAACAACATCTCGTATATTAATTACTTATATATTAAGATGCTCATTTTGCCTGATTTGCAAAAGCAGAGCTTTAACTGAAACTATCTGCTTCAGTTGGAAACGAACCAATTTACCTTTCTAAATAGGTGTTACTTCTAGGTGTGAAGGTGTTCCAACTTTGTTTTATATATAATAACAATTCTATGTGGACTTTGGAATTGCAGTGTCTGGTAGGAATCATCATTTTGGTTCTTTGTATTTAATTAATCACCTCTAAAAGACCTCTGGGAAGGGCTGAGATGGCTAGCAGGAGCACAGGGCTGCTAGGAACATGGGTCCAAACAAAAGTCCCCTTGAGGTAGGGATGGGGGGGACTGTATTAATTTCATACAAATTCCTTTCATAAATTCTAGAGATCAATATATTCGGAAGTCATGAGCCAACTGTGAAGATTAATTAAACCCTTAGGTTAATTCTTCTGACCCAACTTCCCAATTTTCCCTATAAAAATAAGTCTTTCCAAGTCCTTGTAATTTTAAGATCTTTCTCATTCACAAGCTGTCTAGAAAAGCAGTAGAGACTTCTGAGAGGTTATAGAGAGAAGTCTTGCAGGCAGCCAACAGAGCCCAGTGTTTCAGAGGAATACTGCTGACTTGCACATAATAGAGGAAACTATCCATGGCTCGAGACAGATGTCTCCAGCGAAGCTCTGGTTTATGCCTCCAGTCCTTTCTGTGTTTTGTGAAACTGCATCAGAAAACTATTAAAATGAAAAAGATAGATTTTTTTTTTTTAACCAAGTTCTCAAGCTAATTTAGGGGAATACCATCCTCGCTTTTATCTCAAACTTCACAAGCACTCTAATGAATAAGATGATGTAAGCGATTATATGAGATAATGTATGAGAATATTCTTTGTAAAGAGATGATACAAATAGAAGATATTATTATGGTCAAAATTTCACATGTCTGAATCCTCCAGATTCTTGGGGTGTTTGACCCCAGGATAGTAGAGTGTTGAAAGCTGAATTGCAACTAGACAAGTAAAGGTGATGTTTACTATCCTGCTCTCCGGTAAGTGGGTGGGAAGTGGGGCAGGTGTTGCAATGCTAACGTGTTCACTTCTCCCATCTTCTCAAACTTGTTTTGGCAGTCAGTTGAGCTAGCCAACTTCTGAAGACTGGAAGGGGGGAGGGGTTGGATTAGGAGTAAAATTTTGTCTTGTTGACCTGGCTTTTTTCTCTTTTTACACAGTAATTTCACGTCGTACTTGTCTTATTTGAGTTCAACATTTATGCTTCTTAGACTCTGAACTTCTTGTTCCTAAAGCCCAAAGGGGCAAATGAAAGGGGGAAAAATAAAAAAAAAAGAATGAAAAATGAAAGTAGCACAAAAAGAAAGCTAGAAAAGAAGCAAGAGTATAGAAAGAAAAAGGTTGAGGTAGAAATTACTATAGGGTTAATATCTTAATTGCTCTGGGTTTCAGTTTCCATTTCTATAACACAAGGATAATCAAGTAAACAGTTTTTAGGAGTATGCTATAAGAAAAAGTATATAAAGGACATGAAGCAGTGCCTAGAATAATACTGGTGATCAAGAATTATTTTTATGCTCGTATAATAAGAAACTTGAAGTATAAGTAATAATTTTAAAAAGTCACATTTGCATCAATCTATCTTTGACCAAAGAGAGTATTTTTTTTTTTAAAAAAAACAAACCATAATCCCTACCCTTGCTGAAATGTGTGGTAGAGGTGATCTGATCCTTTTCTTTTAGTCCCATCCTTGGTGTCCATGACCCAAGTATGTAGTGAACATGCACAGATTTGCTTCCTATGGACCCCAATTATGAATCTATGATGTGTGTGTGTGTTTAGCCCTAGGTCTTTTATCACTCTTGGTTTACTTTTCAATAAAAATGACAAGATTCAAATAACTTAGGGCCTTTTGCAATGGAAATAGTCAGAAAGTGGCCAGAGATGCCTCATGGTTTATGACTGATCTCACTGAATAGTCACGCCCTGAGTCCCAAGGGTTGTTCAGTGCCAAGCCTGAACAGCTGCCACCTGGGTTCTGAATTCAGCTGTTCTGATTTTGGATGGTATAAGAGGCAACAGAAAAAGATAGTTTATAAAAGGCCTTAAGAAATCCTTTTCAATTAGAGGTGTGGTGTTTTCAAAATTACCCTGTTTTCTGAGTGAGCTCAGCTCCACCCAGAGGAGAGAGAAGTCTGTAAACAGCCAGAGAAATGACTTTTAAAAGCTCTGCACATAAAAATACAGAAGAAGGAAGCTGGAGAAGGAAGCTGATGCTTCTATCTTTACCCTTGGGTAGTGTTTATATGAAGCGGGCAACATCCAGTTATAAGCTCAGTCAGCAAACTCCTAGAATGTACCTAAGGTATACCAGACCATCCCTTATAATGAATCTCTGAGGGGTCCTCTCTTGTCTCTTGAATTCTTGTTCCTACCCCAGCTGAGAGAAAATCTGTGGCTCATTTAGTTATAATCTTAGTCACAATTAGCAACAGAAGCAAATACAAATGTTACCCATTTGGCGTTCTCTGCCAAGTAGAGAAAAGAGTTAGCATCTGGGCATATAATTTTGATATACCCAAATATCCAAAAAGACTTCATGGGCCAGGAGATGAAGAAATACTCATTATCTTTTCCTGAACTGTCTCCTGGACCTCCTTAGGTACTAGATAAACTGATTATTGTATAGGTCTTTCATGAGAAAACTGCTGTAATGCCAGAAGACTATTATGGAAGAGAATAAATCATGGAAAGTTGGAGCTGAAAAAAATATTTAAAATTATCTCATTCAGTGGTTCTTGTTGATAGTTGTATATTAGAATCATCTGAGGAATTATACAAAATACTAATACCAAACTCTATAAGAGATTCTAATTTGATTGTTGGTAGTTAAAGGAAAGGATAAATGTGATTAATTAATCAATGTAAGAAATGCATTAATAAGTGATAAATGTGTAAATTAAATACTTCTTGAAAGTTAGAATCAAAAAGCAAATATTTTGAAGTATGATCTTGATTTGCTCCTTTTTTTTGGTGTTCTGAGCATCTGATTTCCAATGTAGGGTGGGGGTTTCCCATACCACCAGCATTCTCTGTGGATATCTACTGAGTGTCCTACCTTTCAATTTAACTCTGATACTTCACGTGGAGATAGCATCAGATTTGGCAGGTTAAGGGTTCAGTCCCACAAGAATGCCCCCTCTCCCATCCCTCTTCAGACACCAGTTGCAATTTTAGGTTGTTACCAGTGCTTCTGACCTACCAGCTATAAAGCATATGTTCCCATGACCTCTTCCTTCCTTGAGTTCAATTAATTTGCTAGAGCAGCTGAGAGAACTAAGAAAAATATTTTACTTACTGGATCACAGGTTTATCATACAAATCCTTGTATCTCAGGAAGAGCCAAATGGAAGAGATGCATAGGGTAAGGTGTGGGGAAAGGGAGTGTAGTTTCCATGCCTTCTCCATTCTCCTCAAATCTCCCCCTCGTTGACCAGCTGGAAGCTCTCTGAACCCAGTTCTTTCAGGTTTTTATATAGGCTTCGTTACATAGCATGATTGATTAAATCATTGGCTATTTAACCCTCAGGCCCTCTCCCCTCCCTGGAAGTCTAGGGATGGGACTGAAAGTTCCAAACTTCTAATCACATGGTTGGTTCTCCTGGAAACTGGTTCCATACTTAAGGGGGGTCAAAAAGTCACTCTTTAATATGAGACACCTTTGTTGCTCTCATCATTTAGGAAATTCCTAGAGTTTTAAGAGCTGTTCCAGAAAAGGGATGAAAACCAAATATATATTTCTAATTATAAATCACAATATCATACTCTTATACCCCACTTTGTGAATTATACATCGCAATCAATCAAACAAATAAAAATTAAATAGTAGCTCAAAGGTAATCTCTGAAGATACCATTAAAAAATTAATGTTGGTTTTAAAAATATGTGCATTGATTCTTTGATATTCCTGGGGTGGAGTCTAATTTCCCTTCCTTTGAATGTGGGTTGATTTAGTAAGTTGCTTCTAACCAATAGAATAAAGTTGAAGTTGTGTGTGACTTTTGAGACTAAGTCATAAAAAGTCACTATGGTGCTCTCTTTCTCTCATCACTTGCTCTACAAATTCATAAAAAATTCCAGTTAAGGTAATTGATTAATCATTATGCAAGATTCCTATTTCAGGATTTAATGCTAAGATTGTTCTAGTCATTGTATTGCTGTATATTGTGTTTTTTTTTGAACTATGCCAGCAATAGGTCATTACTCTCCATTTTTATGAACTGATCTAGCCCCTGCCAAAGTTGTTTGCAATAGACGTTAAAAACCTGATTCAAACTCAGACAACCTGATATCCATATGCAGGAATTAAAAACTGGGACTTGGGTGAGGTACTCTCTCAAATGAAGGATATATTGTCAGCCACATTTTCTTTCATATCAGCCTGGGAAGCAAAGAAATCTAGTCTGGAGACAGAGCAGGTAGGAAGGTGAGGAGGACAGAGAGAGGGGACAGGGAGAGATAACTGTTGTATGACCTGTAATTTTATAACAGTAAATTTCCCCTTATCCTTGAAGCTGATTGCAGGTGGATCTTTTCTGCAACCAAAAGAATCTAAATATTACACTATTCATAACTTTACAGGTTAGACTGTTAACATTAAAAATAATTTGAAAGTTGTCTGTTTCATGTTATAATAAGGTTCCAATGGCAAAGCATCTATTCTTTTGCACTTGAAATAATTTTCTTTTTCCTAAATTGAATAACTTCTCAGAGAAATGGTAGAATAGAATTTATAAACATCTGTCTAGCTCATGTTATTGATTATTTGTGTAAAATTTTATTTTATTATTCACACAAGATTTTTTTCTTATCCTTTGGAAGAAAATAATCTATGATTTCCTGTAAGTAAAAGAGCCAGGGAAAATATTTTATTCTTATTAAAGTTGTTTCTTCACTTTTAATTATAATACCTACTATTACCCCATCCAGGCAAGAAAAATCTGATTTCATGTAAGGCTTTAGAATAATTTTGATTTAAAAAGTTTCAACAGTAAGTCAATTTAAATCAAAAGGACAGTCATACTGCCATTAATCATTGAAGATATTTAAAGAAATTATTAAGATAAACTTAAAAAAATATTTTCAAAACTACAAAATGCCCTATAAAGAAAATGTACCATTATTATAATTAAGTCAAATAGAAACATTATTATTTTACTGTATATGATTGATTGACTGGATATAAGCAATGACTAAGAGATCCAGCAATATCTCCCTCTATTTCTCTAGCAATGTTTGAATGAGGTCTTTTCATCATGGGTTTTTTGTTTGTTGTTTCTGAGGAAGAAAAATATCTGGTTTAGTAGTGATATCTAGTATAAGAGATTGCTTTTCAGAATATTTCAGCTCATCTTTGAGTCATTGACCTCAGGTCTGAGAACTACAAGATGTTTCCTCATGCAGTTTGTTCTTTAGAGCAGTTCTCTGTCATAACTCCAGTTTCTATCCTTAGGCTATCTGCTCTGGCGCCGAGAATTTGTCTCTTCATCTCAGGGAATTTTGAAGGACTGTAAACATGTATCAGAGTATCAAAAATTATTGTGTTAGTCTTTTATGAAACACTTAAGTTCTTACTTCAGCTTCTGTCTTCTCTAGAATTTTTATTGTTGCCATGTTTTCCCATACTCTCAATCAAAACTGTTTTCCTATTTTCCTCACTTACTAATGGCTTCATCATTTCCTAGTAAACCTATCTTTGAAACCTCAGCAGTTAGCAGTGGCTCTCCCTCTTGCCTTTGTTGCTGACATTTAGATTTTCTGCATATGAAAAAATTTTAAATCAGTCTCTTACTTTTCATTCCTATTTGCTATGAGTTTAATCTTTCTTTTCCTCTTGCTCAAATATTCCATTAACCTGTTAACCAGTTCTCCACAGCTTTTGACTATATACCATTGCCATATTAAATTATTTTTCTCATTTATTATTTATTTTTTATGAAATTTATCAGGGTGACAGTGGTCAATAAAGTTATATAGGTTAAGTGTACAATTCAATAACATGTTATATGTATATTGCATTGTGTGTTCACCACCCAAAGTTAAATTTCCTTTCATCACCATATATTTGACCCCCTTTACCCTTGTCTACTGCCCTCTCTCCTCCCCCATCTCTCTGGTAGCCACTAAACTCCTGTTCGTGTCCATGAGTCTCTTTGTCTTGTTCGTTTGTTGCTTTCAGTTTCATATCCCACATATGAGCGAAGTCATCTGGTTCCCAACTTTTTGTCTGATTTATCTTGCTTAGCATGATAATCTCAAGATACAACCATATTGTCGCAAGTGACAGTATTTCATCTTTTCTTATGGCTAATATTCCATTGTATATCTGTACCACATCTTCATCCAATCATCTATTGAAGGGCACTTTAGTTGTTTCCATGTCTTTACTGTTGCCATTTTGTTTCTTATACTTAGTATTAATGGTTTCTTATGATAGCTTGTGATGATTCTATTGGCTTATTTCTCCCTTATTTTTTATTCCTTACAAACATTAAAGGATCAATAAAATCGAGGCAAATATATTAGCTTTGAAGGCATTTGATTCTTACTGGAATGTGAGGTAAAGGAAGTTGGCAGGAAGTAATTTACTGAAATTGTGGGAAGAATAGTTCTGGGTGAGTTAAAACGATAATGCCAGAGAGGTAAGACAGAGAGGACAATAGGGTGGCTGGGATGGTAAGAGTATGTGCATAAAAATATGCCCTAGATATGGGTTGGTCATCTGAGATGATGTGATTGTGGAGAGAACTAAGGGTCTTTATGTGGTAGAGGCTGTTGATGTTCACCTCTTGCATCTAGATAGAGCCAAGTGACCAAGTCCTGGCCGAGGAGTTTCTAGTTCTGATCACGACATATTCCATGAAAGCTTCTACTCTTTCTTTCTCAGGCCATCCTGCTAAAAATAAAAGATTCTGAGGGTCTAAAAGATGATGTTACCACAGAATAGAAGGAGATGGGTCTCCTAAATCATTGCTTAAAGAAAAAGTATATTGGACTTTGCATTATAAGAAGTAAACTTGAATTATGTTAAGCCATTAAAAATTAATGTTTATTATAA